>NW_023270433.1:34662283-34789429 GCF_011800145.1 Mirounga leonina | reverse complement strand
CCCGGGATCGAGTCCCGCATCGGGCTCCCTGCTCGGCAGGGAGTCTGCTTCTCCCTCTGACCTTCCTCCCTCTCAGGCTCTCTGTCTCTCATTCTCTCTCTCTCAAATAAATAAATAAAATCTTAAAAAAAAAAAAAAAAGATCACAGATACAGCGGAGGGGTCTGCCCTTCCTGTCTCTAGGAGGTGACTCTGTTTCCCTCAGCTCCTTGTGGGGGGCGCTGCCTTCCGCCAGCGGAGCACGCATCCCCCTGAGAGTATCCGGGCTCCAAGGCGGGCACTGAACTGGACCCTCAGTTCGCTCTCTCTTGCTCAGGAGGGGAGGCAGACAGCAGAGGGGGGAATGTGTGGGAGGGTCTGTTGTTAACCGAGATCTAAAGAAACAGGTTACCGACAGAAGCCTTCAGGCTCTACCCACGTTAAGTCAGAGCGCAGCTGAGCATTAGCACGGGTTTTACTGATTTAGGACTTTAATCTTGCTGGTTATCCTCTCACTCACGTGTTTATTTCATGTTACGCCCTTATTTATAGTGTGGCCTTTTAACCACTGGGGTTCATGAACCATTACTGACTGTAACTTTCCACTTATATGACTTCACCTGCAGACGGGTGTTCCCCTACTTACTCAAATATTTCCTGCTTGTTCACCTGCAAAATTAGGACAATAATACCTATTTCAGAGATTTCCTGAGGATTAAGTGAGATAACATATGTAAATCACCCAGCATGGAAACTGGCAATATACGCAGTAAATGTTTTTCCCCTTTCTTTTCTAATTTCTCATAAAGCATCTGTTTAAAACTCCATTTAGAATTCTCAAAGTGTTGCCAACAAGCTCCACAGTCAGAATTGCTGGACACTACCTCTGGTTCTTCAATGGAAATTGTGGCATTTCTTTTCTTCTGATTAATCTAGATGCTGGAGAACTCACAGTGGGAATTCACAGTGTTAAGGGATGATTTTTCCAAAAATGTAAAAATATGACTTTCAGGCAAATATAAAATGAACACGGGTCAAAGATTTTAATCAAACGCATTAATTCATAAGGGCACCATTAAGATGTTAAGACTGTTTCAAAGGAGAATGTTAGGAACAGAGAGGCAATGAGGTTTCCTAACCAAACCTCTTAAAATGGTTTTGCTAATACATGCAAAACTAATTAATATCCTAGTGCAAGAGAATGTCATGTTTGGGGTTTTCTTTTCTACCGAGCAGAAATCACTTGTTTTATTACCAGACAAAATTCATTTGTATATTGCTATGGATAAGAACCACTTGCATTACTAACAATTTTTTTTACAAGTTTACTTCAATTCCTACAGAGTTGGGGAAATAGCCTAATTAATAAGAAATCAGTCAAACTGCACTAATTTATAGAATCAGAAAATGACAGAGACTCCAAAATGAAAGGAAACCTAGTATGGAATCAGAAAGAAAACCTAGTATGGAATCACTTTTGCCCACTTCCATATCTTGGACAGTTTTTCCTGATGAAATCTAGACCTTTAGGATGTGGCCTAGCAGGGAGGCTTTGGAATTTCCTCTAAATTATGGGACCACATGGTCAGCCCGGGACAGCCCAGACCCAGACAGCCAGGCCCCTATCAGAGCCGGCTCCCGACTCCCAGTCTCTGAGGGCAGGAATTCTGCTCTCCCTGGGGCATGATGGGGATTAGGGACAGGGTGCTTGGGCAGCCAGTTCCAAAACTGACCATTTTGTTCCTGCATCTGGGAGTCCCAGGGCTAGCTGGCTGGGTAGCCCCCTTATTGAAGGCCTCCATCACGTACTGCCCCAACAGGCTTCCCAGACTCCTCTCCTACTTTGCCCTTGCAAACCCTCAATCCAAGCCAAAGAGAGAATTAATATACCCTGAAATTTGCAAAACCGTGTGGTTTGTCAAACCACTCATCACATACTACCTTGGAACACCCCTTGTATCCTATCCTATCATTTAACTTGTCTACGGTTTTGAAAAATGTTATTTCTTGTGTCTTCAATTCAGTTATACTTCTTTGATCGCTGACACTATTCCCCTCTACCATCACCCAAATCAGGTGTCAGATAAATACGTAACAGGTGTTCAATTGGGTGTTTAAGCAGACATTTAATTAGATGTTAAATAAATATTGGTTGAAGGGATAGATAGAAAGTGTTAGAATAGAGTCCTTCCCTGCTCAGAAAAGTTCCCAGTGCCTTCAGAATAATGTGCAAACAACTGTCAGGGGGCTCACACCCCCCTCCCCCCACGTCGCCCACCTACTCCTTCCACGCCAGGCGCTTACCCCCAGTACATCTGTTCTTTTTATCTCTCTATCTCCTCTCCTAACCCAGAACGCTCTTTTCCTTCACTCTCAGGGATGAACTCAAATGCCAGCTCTTCATGAAGCCTTCCCAATCCTTCTGGTCGGAAGCTACCTGCTCATTTGCCTTGTCCTCTGAACAGAAGTGAGACATGGAAGATGCAGGCCCCAGAGCCAGAGGGCCCAAATCCACTTACCAGCTTGTGGGTCTGTGGCAAAGTTACGAAACCATTCTGTGCCTGAGTTTTCTAATACAAACCTTGGGCGCATTCTGCTGCTCACCTCATAGAGGTTTTGGAAAGATTAAATAAACTCCTACATGTTGAGCACTTAGAAGGTGCTCACCCCATGGCACATACCTAGTGAGAATTCATTCCTATTGCTCGTGTATGTTCTCATCATTCTTTCACTGAGGTCATTGTCTTACACAATTTACTTTACGAAAGTAAAATGATTTTACTTACTTTTTACGTTTCTGTCCCCATCATTAGAGTAAGCTCCATCAGGGAGATGATTCGCTGACTGAATGAGCACATGAAAGACAGCATGAGTGGTTACTTGCTGCCCTGGCTCTCAGTAAGTGAACCCGATTCAGAGGCCAGGCTTTTTGCTCATGGGACGTGGGAGTTGTTTTTCATTTTTTGGTTGTTTTTTTTTGTTTTTGTTTTTGTTTTTTTTAACCATCAAACCTTTTGAGCTTCTGCTTTGCGATTTCAGGCATCTGTTTGATCTGAAGTGTAAAGTTTAGAAATCCCTGATGCCTCTGGCACCACCAGGATCTTTACCATATAAATCTTCTTGGGCATGTTTGTTTTCTGGGTATAAGCTGGAGTAGTAAGCTGATAGTCCATTTTGTCTTGCCTTCTAAAATTCACACGTGTTGTTAGTTTTTTCCTAGTGAAAGCCCTGGGTTGGAAGGAAGGAATATTACCTATGAACAAGTTATATGACCTCGAGCAATTCACTTTTACAACCCGGATCTCTATTTTCTCGTTTTTAAAAGGAGGGGATTTCATTACCTGTGAGGCGTGAAGAGTCTGGACCACACATCTAGCACCCCAACTTTTAAGACTCCCACATGAGAGGGCGCCTGGGTGGCTCAGATGGTTAAGCGTCTGCCTTCAGCTCAGGTCATGATCCCGGGGTCCTGGGATCGAGCCCCGCATCGGGCTCTCTGCTCCTTGGGAGCCTGCTTCTCCCTCTGCCTCTGCCTCTCTCTGTCTCTCCTGAATAAATAAATAAAATCTTAAAAAAAAAAAAAAGACTCCCACATGAGAGATGGGCCTTCAAAACACCTCGCTCTGAAAGCCAATGGGGCTTGTGTCCACAAGACCCACAGGACTAAAGCCAGCAAAGAAATAGTTATTAGTGGGTGCCCAGCACTGCCGCTCTCTCCCCAGGGCTCAGCACAAGGAGACGAGGCCGGAGTGCCCATTTCCCCGTCTTTCCCTGGTGGAGATTTGATTGCACACTCTCCACGCTGCTGCCCGAGGCTCTGGCTTCTAATCTAGCACCCAGCTAGGGACTAGCTGCCATCCTCGAAATCCTCCTGCCTTCTCCCCACCAGCCTGCTCCAACAGTAACATCCGGTCACTGTGATCTGCCTGGGAGGAGCTCGGCCACACGTCTAATGCCCCAACCTTCGCGGCTGCCACCCAAGGGACAGGCCCCCAAATCAAATCAGTTGTAAAGAAAGCAGAAGCAGACATCTGCCTTTTGTGGGTTGGAATAGAACTTAAGTGTTCTCACTAGAAAGAAAGGAAAGAAGAAGAGAGAAAGAAAGAAAGACAGAAAGGTAGATAAATACATGCGGTAATGCATGTGCTAATTAACTCAATGGTAGGACTCCTTTCACAATGTGAAAATCTCAAATTGTCCTGTTATACACTTTAAATATCTTACAATTTTATTTGTCACTTCAATAAAGCTGAAAAAAAAAACCAAGGCCTGGCCTCAAGTAGGCAGCTAACACTACTGACATGGTTATATTCAGGGATGAAGGAACAAGGGCTTGGGGTCACCAAAAAAACAAACAAACAAAAAAAAACAACATATTCCTTCCTGATGTAAGGAATATGATGAAGAAGCGCCTCCAGAACTTGGAGAGAAGACCTAATCACGGCCGAGTCACAAGTCACAGAGCAACATTCAATGCCTACGAGGTCATAAAACTCATGTGGCATCGTCAGATAAAAAGCGTGGACAACAGCATATCCATTCAGAGGAGAGGGCATTCACTTCACTGTGGGCAGGAAAGCCCCCCCTCCCCTTGGAGGACATCTGGCGCCCTCTGGGCCTTAAGGGATGGCAGAGATTCTCAAGGCCGAAGCAGGGACAGGGAGATGCTTCCTGTCGGGGAGATGGTATAAGACTAAGCCAGACCAGAACTCCTGGAGCCAAGGGTTTACACAGGACGGTGCTGAGAAGACAGGTTAGGACTGTCCTGTGGCCATCCAGAGGGCCTTGGCTGCCGGGGAGGGAGGACAGATTTCCGTCCTTTAGTCCTTCAGATCAGAACTGAAGCTCAGTCTCTTCCATATTTTTAACAACCAGCCATAATCCACAGGCTTATGTATAAGTTGCTTTCTGATATCAGTATCCTCTTTTTGAAAGTGTTTCTAGAAAAAAGAAAAAGGAACATAAGAACCCAGCTTTACATCCATTTTATTTTTTTAAAGATTTTATTTATTGGAGAGACAGAGTGAGTGAGAGAGAGAGAGTATGAGCAGGGGGAGGGAGAGGGAGAAGCAGACTCCCTGCTGAGCAGGGAGCCTGATGTGGGGCTTGATCCCAGGACCCTGGGGTCATGACCTGAGCCGAAGGCAGACGACCCTTTACCGACTGAGCCACCCAGGCGCCCCTTTACATCCATTTTAAAAGGGAATCTAATCCAATGATTATGAGCTTGGTCAGATTGGCTTCATCCACATATCTAGATACTCAACAAATGATGGATAGCGAATGGGTAAATAAATGAATGAGTGAAATACGCAAGGTCATCTTGAGTCCATCAAGGGAACGGAGCAGGGTGACCGTGTGATGGGGGGACAGATGAGCCATTCAGAAAGAGCTCTGTCTGGTGGACACTTCTGTAGTCCTTTGCAAAGAAAGTGGAAGCAGACACCTGCCTTTTGTGGATCAGCCTTTGTTCAGCCTCGGAGCAGTGTGCGCAGGACATTGTGTGACCTTTATTTCCCCTGTGTCCAGCCAAAGATGCTTTCTGATTGATGTTTGTAGGACACAGAGACAATAACACACAAGCCAGTGTCTCTGGCTTTGGCAGGGAGAGGTTTTGCCTTGGATTCTTTCCCTCAGTTTTAAGAGGGCCCGTGACGGGAGAAGGCATTATGAAATCTTTACCAAACAACATTTTGAAATGCCTTCATGTCGGGGTGCACCAGACCAGAGCCCTTGACCAGCAGGCAGGCAAAACCAGCTGAGCGCTCTGCTGCATGGGCAGCATTTGAAAATTCTCTTATTGCAGGTCCAACTGGCTGCCCTTTGTTTAGATGAACCATTCCTGAGCTAGAGGGAGGCAGAAGTAGTCATTGCTCTCTTGGGGGAAGTTCTCGTGGATGACTGGGGCCTGCTGGGAAGAAGATTATTTTGGGCACTGACAGACCTGGGTTTGGAGGTTGACATCACCCATCCACCTGCTGGTTTACTGGGGGAGCTCCATACAATCCCTGCCTCTTGCCAAGTCCACCTAAATCTGACAATATTACCCCCCCAGCCCTGAGGAAAGAGCACCAAGGAGAGGCTGAAGGGGGGTGAGGTCTATGGGCGGGGGTGAGAGTAAAGGTGGGGGCCTGGCTGCAAGACCCAGGCCAGCACTACCAGGCAAAGAGCCTGTTGCAGGCAGAAGCCTTGACTTGGGGGCTCAGTCAGAGGCCCACAGAGAGAACTGAGAGGGTCTATAAAATAGAAGTAAGGAAAAGATGACACCCTGCTCTTCCAAATACAACTTAGATTTTCGTTCGGTTGAGCATGTGGGCCACAAACCATGGTATAGCAGGGGACCTGTGACTTTGTCACCTGCCAGAGTCACATGTGTTTTCATAGCACAATTGTTGCAGAGACCGTGAATTATCACTTCCATTCATCACCTCTTCAAAAGCATAGTCATTATTAGATCTACTGCTAGATTTTGTCCTTCAATGCATTAATAAAGTAGCATTTAGTTTCCATATGGCAGATTTGTTTATAGTTTGGTAACTATATTTCAATTTGATCCATTCCCTTTGTACTTATTCTAGGCCTTAGAAACAGCATTCTGAGAAGCAGTCCACAGGCTTTTTGGCCAGCCTGCCAAAAGAGTGAGCTCACCGCACACAGAAAGGTTAAGAACCCAGCAAATGGGAGGTTCTGAAAACATAGGCATGTTCAGTTCCGTTTCAACATCCTTTTCAGAAGACACAAAGCCCTTTGTTGCTCATGCCTGTCGCTGTAGGAAGCTGACCAAAGGCCAACAGAGAACAGGATGGAGACGTGGGAGAAAATGGGTGGAGGGTCCCCGGAGACATAAAGGAAGGGGAAGTCACTGCTGACGTTCCCCACCACCATCCCCCAACACACGGTACAACCAAATCTAAGCACAGTCAGAGCTGAAACCAGCAGAGGCTCGGGGACCCCGGCCCCTTAGGGGTCTCTCCCTCTGCAGCATCAGCTGGCTCCTTAGACTCAGCAGCTGTCTGCTTAAAACTCCCAGCCGGCTCCCAACACCTGCCAGCCAGCTGCCCGGCCTATTGAAGAACTCCCAGACCCCAAACATCTTTCCTCAAGAAGGTCGAGATGAGAACTTTATGGTCTTTGTTTGAGGACTCTCTACTGCTATTTGATCACTGAGTGTATGAGCCAAAGCTCAGTGCTAAACACCCACTTGAACTTTGCAGTTTCCCTGTTTCATTAAGAAAGTTATTGTGGAGTCTGGCCATGCGTGAAGGACACGTGAACTCTGGGAACAGCCCCATTTCTCCAGGTCAGTCCTGGGGGATGGGAGAGTGTGGCCAGGAGCCAATAGGAAGGGGGCTCGGACCAGAGAGGAGAGGTTCTGCCAGGAACTGGTATGGATGGCTTAAGATCCGACCCTGGGGATAGCAAAGCTCTAGGTTGTAGAGCTCTTTCATCAGACTTACTGCTCCAGAAATAACTCCCCAGTAACCCGCAGCTAATGTGTAGGTAAGGAGAAGTGGAGAGTGCGTGAAGTTACTTACAGTCATTACAGAGCCTCCAGGTTTCTATAGGGGCACAGTAGTAAAGAGTACTCTCTTCATTTTTCCTAGGAATCCAGTGTTGTAAAAAAACAAAGCAATAAAAAAAAAACAAAGGCAAACAATAAACCTCGCCAATCTCATTTACCTGCCAAAGAGCAAACAGGTTGAGTTGCTCTGTTGCTGTTGGAGGAGGGTGGAGGAGGAAAAGTCCCCTTGTTGGCCACCACCCACGTGAACACCACTCATGGAAAGAACATGATGCCAGCTACTAGGACACCTGGGTCCCAGCCCTGCCCTACCTCTCTCTTAACCCCCTGCTTGACTTCCTTTTCCCAGTGTGCCTCAGCTTCCCTGTCAGAAAGTTAACCACCACTGCTCCTGAACACAGACAGTCTGCAGTCCTGGCTGGATAACCCCCCCCACCCCCCACCGCCCCGGGGCAGGGGAGCTACAGTCCCACCCAACTAGTTGGAGTTCTGTGTGGCCCCTTTGGTGGCTTTCACTCGTTCATTCATTCATTCATTTTTTAAGTGCTGTCTGGATATTTTTCTGCTTCTAAGAATGAAACAGGTTTATTGTAAAAATTTCAACACAATGAAAATCTAAAATCGCTACAAGTGTTTTCCCAGTACTGCCTCCTAGAGGAAACAATTTACTGTTGTTTATTGTATGTACTTTTTTTATTATCTTCCTTTTTTTTGTAGCCTGTGAACATGTTTTATTTGAGCAATATAGAACTACTTGGATTAAAACATCAGAGAGTTCCTTTCCACTCCTTTCAACCCCGAACTCTACTCCCCTCTGCAGACAGTCACTGTTAATATTCTGGTTTCGATCCTTCTAGACGTTCGAGTGCAGGTAGCTTGCTATCTGAATGCTTGCTGTCCAGCACTGGCTGGTGGGAGGTCACTGGCTGCCCGTGCAGCCCTGCTCAGCCCCTCCTCACCCTTTGCCTCTCCACTTCTCAGGTGGGCGGCAGACGCTGCGCCTTCTGTCCCCCAAAGTCCAGGGGCACGGGTGAGTCCTCTAGTCGTTTCCTGAGTGGTTCTCTCACAGAGCTCTTCCCCACGGGGGAGGAGGGTAATGAAGGGAAGGGGAGGGGAGGAGGCTAATTTCCCTCATGCCTGTAGGATGACTGTCAGGAGCTAAGAGGGATACATACTTCCATCTTTACATCCAGAGGAACAGAGAGCATCTCTGAGCCAACATTTTAAGTAAGGTTCAGCTTCACGTGCACTGCTTGGACCAGGTGGCCTCTTGAAAACCGTGATTTGCCCGGGGAAATGGAATATGTTCATTGACTTTACCCAGCCAGGGCCCACCCTGAATCTAGGACCGAAGCCAGTTCCCTCCTCTGAGCATGGGGTGCATGGGGGAGGGATGGCTAGGGGCTGTCAGAGAAGAATGAGAGAATGGGTACCAGTAGGCCATGAGAAGTGTTCATTAGACAAAATGTCTAGACCTGCAAACTCAAGAAGCTAATCCAGAGAAAGATGCCACCTCTTGTTTTAGAAGCACTGAATGCTCGAGTCCTCTTTAAGCGGGTGAAAGAATTGATTTTTCATTTAACTCTGGGTGTCAACCACCCATCACCAATAGCTGAATGACCCCAGACCTTTAGGGGGTGCCTTCGGTCTCTTAGGGAAGAAATAAACGGGAAAGGCCTGCCATGTGGGTAGCACTTTCACTTGTGCTAAATTATTTGATTCTGTTCCTTTGATCCTATGAAGAATCTGATGACCCTCAGCTGACAGATGAGGAAACGATGCCCAGAGAGGTTAAGCAATTGGCCCACGGCACACACGGAGTTAGTGGCACGTTCCCGGTATGAGGATTCTCAGTGAACTGGAGTTGAGTCACCAGACTCGAAACACAGGGAATTTGTCATAAGGGTCCAAGGTGTCTCCTGGAGGCTGAGCGCTGAGCTGCAGGTGGGACAAGAATCAGGGACTGAACAGCCATCAGGTTTCCCTTCTTTCATCTCTGCTCCTCTCTGGGTTTCTGCTTCATTCTCTCTTCCTGCAGACAGACCTTTTCTGCTTCTTCGAGCTTTGAGCCAGAACAAGTGTCCACTGAAGACACTGTTCTTTTCTTTCTCCTCCTTCAATTCCCAAATCCTGGAGACAGCACACCCATCGACACAGGGGTGAGGGAATTATATGAAATGACTGCTCCGCCGGCCCCACTCTGGGTGGGTGTCAAATAATAAGGTCATGACGAGTGCAGTGGATAACCCTGAAGCAGTATATTCTTTGCAGACCAGCAACAGATAACTGACCTGTGTGTGCTCAGTCAGGATCTTGCAGCAGCCGGTGGGTCGCTGGGAAACACGTTTTGAGCCCACTTCTGCTGGTTGCCTACTTTTTTCTCCACAGGCACGTTGCCCAAACTCCTGCAGTTGTTTGTTGCACAATTCACAGAGTGGAATTGAGAAGCCTTAATGAAATGGTTGCTTGGAACTTGAGTTTCCTGCCACATTGCTATGCAATGAAATTCTGGTGCATTTCCTCCAGCAAATGTCTTTAGTTCCAGGGTGGGTTTGGGTAGTGGATTCCTAGGAAGAGTCTTGACAAGCCACCCCATAGGGACAAGCAAGGCCCTTTCTAGACAAATGCTGGACCCGGGGTAGGCAAGGAGCTGATGGCATCTGTGTTCTGTGCACAGGCTGGGGCTCGTTCCTGATTGTGATTTCCTCGTGCATTTGGCGTGTGGGGTGCAGCTCTAACCCTCGCCTGGTGAGCTGAACCTAAGTCATTCAATACACAAATCCAGGAAGGGCAGTTCGCTACGACTGGGAGAGTCAAAGGCAGCCTCAGCGGCCTCTCTCTGGCACGTCTCAGCAAAGGAGTGTCTGTTTATTTTCCACCATCCCGAGTCATGTGCAACCTGGCCCAGATTTGGAAGAAGGGGGAGTTGGCTCCTCAGCCGGCCCTGAGGAGACTTCCTTCTGAGGCCTCCTGAAGTCAGCCTTGTCTTAGCTGACACAATTAAATGTTTCTAACACCCAGGGGCCCAAGCTTCTCTCAGGAGCTCTAGACCTGGATATGGGATATCTGCCCCTGAGTGTTCACCTCACAGGGTGTCTCATTGTTATTAAAACCCACTCCTGGGCGCCTGGGTGGCTCAGTTGGTTAAGCGACTGCCTTCGGCTCAGGTCATGATCCTGGAGTCCTGGGATCGAGTCCCACATCGGGCTCCCTGCTCAGCGGGGAGTCTGCTTCTCCCTCTGACCCTCCTCCCTCTCATGCTCTCTGTCTCTCATTCTCTCTCTCTCAAATAAATAAATAAAATCTTAAAAAAAAAAAAACCCACTCCTCCTGCAAGATTCATTTCTTGGGTGACTGTTTCCACCAGCTGCCTAACCATTCAAGCTGAGTCATTCTCCATTCCTCCACTCAAGAGAACTTTCTGGAACTACGACCCAGTGCCAGACTCTGTGCTAGGCCCTAAAGGTAAAGACACGGAACGGTGCAGGCTCCAGATGCTCACAGGCCAGTGGGGAACCCACAAGAACACCCCGGGTTGTTCCAGGAGGAGGGGTGGAGTGTCTAACCCAGCACACAGGGATCAGGGAAGATTTCCTGGAAGAGGTGATGCCTGCGTTGAGTCGTGAGAAGAGATAGGAGGGGAAGAAGTGGCCTTCTGGGCAGAGGGGTCTGCAGGAGAAAATATATAAAGAAAGAACACAGTATGTCTGAGGAACCACAAGTAGGTTGGTGCTGCCAGAGAGTAAAAGACAGTGGGGTAGGGGCCTTGAGTTAAGACTAGAACCACGATTAGGAGCAGACTTAGGAGCACTTCTGTTGGAGAGTAAGACTGTAGGTGATGGACACTCGGCATCAGGGAAATTCAAATCAAAACCTCAATGAGATACCACCTCACACCAGTCAGAATGGCTAAAATTAACAAGTCAGGAAATGACAGATGTTGGAGAGGATGCGGAGAAAGGGGAAGCCTCCTACACTGTTGGTGGGAATGCAAGCTGGTGCAGCCACTCTGGAAAACAGTATGGAGGTTCCTCAAAAAGTTGAAAATAGAGCTACCCTACGACCCAGCAATTGCACTACTGGGTATTTACCCCAAAGATACAAATATAGTGATCCGAAGGGGTACGTGCACCCCAGTGTTTATAGCAGCAATGTCCACAATAGCCAAACTATGGAAAGAGCCAAGATGTCCATCAGCAGATGAATGGATAAAGAAGATGTGGTGTATATATATACAATGGAATATTATGCAGCCATCAAAAGGAATGAGATCTTGCCATTTCCAATGACGTGGATAGAACTAGAGGGTGTTATGCTGAGCGAAATAAGTCAATCAGAGAAAGACATGTATCATATGACCTCACTGATATGAGGAATTCTTAATCTCAGGAAACAAATTGAGAGTTGCTGGAGTGGTGGGGGGTGGGAGGGATGGGGTGGCTGGGTGATAGACACTGGGGAGGGTATGTGCTATGTGAGCGCTGTGAAGCATGCAAGACTGTTGAATCACAGATCTGTACCTCTGAAACAAATAATACATTATATGTCAAAAAAAAAGAAGATAGTGGGAAGGGAAAAATGAAGGGGGGGGAATCGGAGGGGGAGACGAACCATGAGAGACTATGGACTCTGAGAACAAACAGGGTTTTAGAGGGGAGGGGGGTCGGGGGATGGGTTAGCCCGGTGATGGGTATTAAGGAGGACACGTATTGAATGGAGCACTGGGTGTTATACGCAAACAATGAATCATGGAACACTACATCAAAAACTAATGATGTAATGTATGGTGATTAACATAATAAAATAAAATTAAATTAAATTTAAAAAAAGAAAGAAAAGTAAAAGACCGTAGGCGATGGAGAGCCACTGAAGGGTTTGGGACTTTGGGTGGGGGTGGGTGATGAAGGGAACCAGATTTTGAATGACTCACTTGGGAAACTGTGGAGAGGTCTGAAAAAGAGGGTTGGTGGACGGATGCAAGCCTGGAAGCAAGATCTTGAAAAAGCAGATGATGGAAACTGAACCACGGTTGTGGAGGAAGGGGAGAAAAAGGGACAACTGATTAATTTGGAGGCCAGAGATGAGTGAGTCAGAGGACTTCCCTGATTCTGGCTAGGGTATCTGGGTGGCTGGTGGGGCCAGCAAACAGAAATAGAGGATAGAGGAGGAGAAACAAGCTTGGGGGAAATGTGATGAGTTTATATTTGGATACACTGAGATTGAGTGCCTATGGGATATTCGGGAGGGGAGGTTCAGGAGGGTATGTTCAGCCGGAAGCTGGGAAGGCAGGCAGAAGCTCCAGGGGAGCAGCTAGGACTGCAGGTATGAATCTGTGAGTCATGAGAACTGACAGAACTGTTGAATCGATAGGAGGATGCAGTCACTCCAGCGAAAATATGCAGAATAGGAAAACCAGAGGGTGAAGACACATCCTAGGGGGCCCTGATAGGAAAGGGGCAGGCCAGAGAAAAGAAAGTCAGAGAGACAGAAGAGAAGAAACAAGGAAGACTGAGTGGGGAGACATCATGAAAGCCAAAGGCACACAGCTCTAAGAAATGAGCAGTGTCGTACACCAGAGAGAAGTCCAGCAAGACTAAGACTGAAAAGTGTTCATTCGACTTGACATTTAAGAAGCCACTGGTAAATCTGGGACTGGTGGGGGCAGGTCTTGGCACATATAATTGACCCGTCCCACCTGCTTGCATGTGGAAGGAGCATGGGAGTTGAGTTCCTATCTATGAATCGATCTTGATCAATATAAAGGGAGCCTGATTTTAAATAAAATTGCATTTTAGAATGTAACCCAAACAAACAAACCAGTTGTAGGTTAAACATTAAAAAAACATTTAAACTGTTAGAAATCCTACCCAGTATGGAACAAATGTAACGTTAAAGGAGTGAGTCTCGGGGCACCTGGGTGGCTCAGATGGTTAACCGTCTGCCTTCGGCTCAGGTCATGATCCCAGGGTTGTGGGATCGAGCCCCACGTCGGGCTCCTGACTCAGCGGGGAGTCTGCTTCTTCCTCTCCCCCTCTCCCTCTGCCTCTCCCACTGCTCATGCTGTCTCTATCTCTGTGTCTCAAATGAATAAATAAAATCTTAAAAAAAAAAAAAAAGGAGTGAGTCTCTGAGCTGTCCTGATCCTGTACGATTCTGAGAAAACAGATTTCTTATATATGCTTTCTGTAAATAAAAGCAACATTAAGGAACATTTTGGACATTTATAACCACATCAATCTTGACCTGTACATTAAAAAGCTTTTATTTGGGGGCGCCTGGGTGGCTCAGTCGTTAAGCGTCTGCCTTTGGCTCAGGTCATGATCCCAGGGTCCTGGGATCAAGTCCCACATCGGGCTCCCTGCTCAGTGGGGAGCCTGCTTCTCCCTCCCCCACTCCCCCTGCTTGTGTTCCCTCTCTCGCTGTGTCTCTGTGAAATAAATAAAATCTTAAAAAAAAAAAAAGCTTTTCTTTGGAACTTGGTTGTGTACAATAGTGCCCTCTGATGTGGATGTCATGCATAAAAACTTATCTTTTATTAGCATGAAGGCAATATTCTCAAATTATTCCTGTTCTCACACATGGAGGGGTGGGGTTGTCTGATTTAGGTTTTAGCTTGTTTAGGTTTTATGGGATGCAACATGTGGCATTGGGGATATCAACGTACTTGGTTTGGCTCCTTCAGGATGGTTAAAAATTAATTTGCCCATGTGTGTTGTATAGCTGTACTTCTATCAAAAGGGTCACAGAGTGGGACCTACCCTTTATTTTTTTTAAATAAAGCTTATGGGGGGGGGCGCCTGGGTGGCTCAGACGGTTAAGCATCTGCCTTCGGCTCAGGTCATAATCCCGGGGTCCTGGGATAGAGCCCCGCATCAGGCTCCCTGCTCCTTGGGAGCCTGCTTCTCCCTCTGCTTCTCTCTCTCTCTCTCTCTGTCTCTCATGAATAAATAAATAAAATCTTAAAAAATAAATAAATAAATAAATAAATAAATAAAGCTTATAGGAGCGCCTGAGTCATTAAGCATCTGCCTTCGGCTCAGGTCATGGTCCCAGGGTCCTGGGATCAAGTCCCACTTGGGGCTCTCTGCTCCGAGGGAAGCCTGCTTCTCCCTCTCCTTCCCACTTGTGCTCTCTTGCTGTCTCTCTCTCTCTCTCTCTCAAATAATAAAATCTTTTTTTTTAAATTTTATTTATTTATTTGAGAGAGAGAGAATGAGAGACAGAGAGCATGAGAGGGAGGAGGGTCAGAGGGAGAAGCAGACTCCCTGCTGAGCAGGGAGCCTGACGTGGGACTCGATCCCGGGACTCCGGGATCATGACCTGAGCCGAAGGCAGTCGCTTAACCAACTGAGCCACCCAGGCGCCCCAATAAATAAAATCTTTTAAAAAGAGAGAGAGAGGGCGCCTGGGTGGCTCAGTCATTAAGCGTCTGCCTTCGGCTCGGGTCATGGTCCCGGGGTCCTGGGATCGAGCCCCACATCGGGCTCCCTGCTTGGCGGGAAGCCTGCTTCTCCCTCTCCTACTCCCCCTGCTTGTGTTCCCTCTCTCGCTGTGTCTCTCTCTGTCAAATAAATAAATAAAATCTTTAAAAAAAATAAAGCTTATAAAATTATACATAGAGAGAACCGAACAAATCATAAAGCACAACAAATTCCTCAAACTGAAGTACTTGTGTTGTCAAGTACACAGATCAACAAACAAAATTACTGACAGCCGGATGTACCCCTCCCCCACATCATGCCCTCTGCACCCTTTGGTCACTATAACCTCCAATGCCAGGGATAGCCACTATCATACTTTTTCATAGCATAGATCCACTTTGCTTGTTTTTGAACTTTCTATAACCGGAATGTGTATGTATATATTTATATATATAATATATATGTATATATATAATTGGAATAATTGGTATGTATTCTTTTGTGTCTTATTCAGTATATTTGATGAGATTCATCATGTTGCTCTGCATACTGTAGTTCATTCTCTTTGCTGTATTAAAATACTGTTATAAAACTCAACCATAATTTATCAATTCAATAGTTGATAAAAATTTGGGCTGTTGCCAGTTTGGGGTGATTACAGTTTGCTATGAATATTCTCATACATGTATTTTAGTGCATGCATTTGTTTCAAAATATTCACACAATGGTACATCCATCACAATTTCAGAATATTTTTCATGACTCCAAAAAGAAACCTCACACTCCTTAGCGGTCACCCCCAGCCTCCCATCCTCTCAGCCCTAGTCAACCACTAATCTGTTGCCATAGATTTGCCTTTGACATTTCACATAAATGAAATGCACAATATGTGGCTTTTTGTCTGGCTTCTTTTACCTACAATAATGTTTTGAAGATTCATCTGATTTTGATTCAGCAAAGAAACCATCATGGCTCAAACTGTACACATGGGACGGGACATAGGTTGCAGGCTTGTTCCTATTTATTCACTTCCCTTAAAAAAAAAACATTGCTAACTGCTCACTTACCTGACGATACATTTATAGTTAACTTTTACAGTTAACATATTTTCATGGATATACTAGGAAGCCTCACTACTCTGAATCAATTTGTGAGAGCAACTGAGGTTTATCTTTGTTGAAGATGAAGTAATAAACCCCTCCAACATTTCCCAGGTCAAAATTATTTTGGTCATGCTTTATGATAAACTCGGGAGTTCTGAGTTCATTTGTTGGAACAGATTCAAATAATTTCCCGAGATGGGACAAAACTAAGGTACCCATACAGCTGACCTCTATGTAGAGGCGCAGGGCCTTCCCTTCAGTTGAAAACGCAGAGACACAGGGGAGATGTGAAAACCCACGTGCAGGGAGAGGCAGACTGTGGAGTTACGTATCTACAAGCCAAAGAACTTCCAGAGAAAACCAACCCTGCACTTGATTTTAGACTTCTGGCCTTCAGAATAGTGAGAGAATTTGTTCTAAGCCACCAAATTCGTGGTAATTTGTTTCAGGAGCCCTAGGAAACGGACACACTAGCTACCTAACTCCTGACTCCAAAGCTGCCTGGCGTAAACTGGTGCTCTATAGAAGCTTGTGGAGCATAGCCTCGGGGGCTGTGAACGCGCTTTAGGAAAGACCACAATCTCTCATTTCGGAGGGAAAAGAAATTGAACTTTTTCCTTTTTTTTTTTTTTTTTTTAAAGTAAGCTCTATGCCTAACGCGGGGCTTGAACTCACTACCTACCCTGAGATCAAGACTCACATGCTCTACCCACTGAGCCAGGCAGGTATCCTATCACTTTTTCCTTTCTGACTTGTTTCCCCAACTAAAGTCTAGTAGCTTGGATTAGAAAGATAGTCCAAATTTCTTTCAGAAATTCTGGAATTAAGAGTAAATGCAATCTATTTTCCTCCTTACTGATATCAAAACCAGGGAAGTCTAGGAGCCTGAATCTCCAGATAGCATTCATTTTTTTCTTGGGAACGTTGGCCTTATTTTGGTACAAGGGTCAAGGTTATTCTCCTCTGATTTAGCTTAAGCCCAGTATTAACATGTCCAAAAGCAGAAGGGGAGAAAAAGAACCAACTAGAACACGTGGATACCATATCCATGCTCCATCAACAGAAATGTCAATTTTCACTAGGATTAAGTTTACATACTCAGAAGCATATCTCACCTTGTTTGTAGAACCCTTCTTTATTACAAATGGTAACTACCAGTAAGGTTGGTAATATAAAAATTCTTATTCAAATGAAAGGACTGAGGTAATGGGAAGAGAGAGGCCATCATATTGCAGATCTCTCAGTTTACTATTATGGAGAGGCTGTGGGGAAGGGACTCCTTGAAAAGGTTAAAAAAGCAGCTTGTGAACACCTTTACTGGACACATTGATGGGTACTGGCAGACGCCGGGTGTTGGCTACAGGTGTTATTAACCAGCCACTATACTGTTTCCATGTGTAGACCAAGAATGAGATATTTGAAGGGAAAGTGGGTTCCTTTTTACTTAACAATTTGCTTCCCTTCATTTCCTCTATAGTGGGAAACATCCATACTGATTCTACGGCCCATTTTCGGACTTCAGACTGTAAGGTGACCTTCAATTTCCCTGGGTGTCACTATGTTTATTTTTCTTTCTTCAGTTTTTCTTATTCCTGCATTTCCCGCTTGCCATTTTGGGAGGCAGAGAGAGCCACATGAAAGACGTTAAGAGCATATTCATTGTAGGGCAACCTCAATAGGAATCTACGCCATCATCTCAATGTGGGCTAGAAGTTTCCTCCTCCCAATCCTTCCGAATGCCCAATTCTCTGATTGGCAAATGATCTTTCAAATTGCCATGAATCCTGAAAGTGCTCAGTGAATAACTGATTAGGGAATGTACTGAGAAGCAGCTTTGTTCTTGAATGTTATCGAGGCCAGCTATACATGATGTTCACAACTAAGTCTGCTTATGCACTGATTATTTATGTACTGAATATAGCAAAAGTTACATTCAACTATACAAAGAGTAAAACACTGCTAACCACACTATAGTTTATTAAGGCATGCAATGGTAGAACGTTAAGTCTTGAGGGTATCAGGAGTAATGTTTCATTCTTTGGAAACCAGATAACCTAGCATTATTCCAGTCTAGACCCATCCCGTCCAACATAATGGCCACCATCCACAGGTAACTACTTGAGCATTTGAGATGTGGGTAGTCCAAATTGAGATGTACTATAAATTTGCACACTGGATTTCAAAGACTTGGTATGAGAAAACGTAAAACATCTCATTAATTTTTATACAAATCACATGCTGAAGTATTTTGGGTAGGTTAGGTAGAATATATTAAAAATATTTCCACTGCTTCGGGGCACCTGGGTAGCTCAGTCGTTAAGCATCTGCCTTCGGCTCAGGTCATGATCCCAGGGTCCTGGGATCAAGCCCCGCATCGGGCTCCCTGCTCTACGGGAAGCCTGCTTCTCCCTCTCCCACTCCCCCTGCTTGTGTTCCCTCTCTCGCTGTGTCTCTGTCAAATAAATAAAATCTTAAAAAAAAAAAAAAATTTCCACTGTTTCGTTTTACTTTTTAATGTGGCTACTAAAAAATCTTTAATTACAACTGTGGCTCATTTCACTTCTGACAGCAGTCTATATTAGTTCAGTAATCTGAAACATACAAGAGACCTGAAACACCTGTAGCAATGTGATCACAAACATTCACAAGAATTTTTTCCTTTGGTACAAATCAGGTTTTGTGATCGATTAAGAAATAAAAGTAGCAGGGCGCCTGGGTGGCTCAGATGGTTAAGCCTCTGCCTTCAGCTCAGGTCATGATTCCAGGGTCCTGGAATCGAGCCCCACATCGGGCTCCTGGCTCAGCGGGGAGCCTGTTTCTCCCTCTCCCTCTGCCTCTCCCCCTGCTCATGCTCTGTGGATATCTGTCTCAAATGAATAAAATCTTTAAAAAAAAACCAAAACAACAGTAGCCAGTGAGCTTTAACTGGCACATTCGACACACCCAAGGTTTAGTAGACGACTTAAGAATTTAACAAGGAAAAGATTTGTAAAAGGGTGAAATAAATGGGCAAAGATGAAGTCCTGGTTAGAGTCTACACTGCACATCGTATCTAAGGGCCTCTGTTGCTCACAGAAAATCTGCTGAATCCAGAGGCTTTCTAGGACAGCTGTTTTCCAGCTAGTGACTCAGAACCCAGGGCTGCCATCACCAAGGCAGAGGAAAAGAGAGCTGGCTTGTAAGTACTGCCACAGGGCCTGTGCTATAGGCCTTTGGTCTTTGGATTAGGGCAAAAATTACTGAGATATTTTATGTTTCCTCATACCAGGTCTTTGAAACCCAGTGTCTAAATGTACAGTACATCTCAGTTTGGACTGTCCACATTTCAAGTGCTTAAATAGCTGCATGGGCCTCCCTGCCTTACTGCAGGTAGGGAGTCATGAGAGCGTACAGCCGTTCAGACAGACAAGTTGTGGGTTTCTGGAGGCATTCAAAGTCCAACACAAGCATTCTTTCCAATATGCTGGAAAAATGAGAGCAACAATCAGGACTTGGTCACTTTACTGAATGTTTCTAACAGTTAGGTACTGGAGCCAGTCAGAGGGCGTCCTCCTCACAGGCCCCGAAAGAGGGAGGACGAGTGCAATCTCTTCTTCAGCCTCCACTTTGTTTCTAACTTTCCTTCTCAAGTACCACAGTCAGCAGATACATAGAAGTAGATGACTTTTATTCCTTTTTGGTCAAAGGAAAGGGATTATACAAATGTGTATAGAAAATGACAAACAGAGGCTCCTCCTATTATGTTGACAATAAGTCGGACGTAAGCTGTAGCTAATGGGGACAAATTTGCCCAGTTATCTATTGTCATCTTTTTTCCTGCATCTTATGGTTAACATATATAGAAAGGAATCTAGTTACCTACTATGTGGCCCTACTGTTCAATAAGCTTATGCCACATATGTAGGCTACCTTCAGCTATCTTCTTGGCTTTTTAATGGATATAATTCTGTTCCATAAGTTATGCTAGTTGTTTTCGTGCTTCTAAGATGTTTACACAAATGTGGAAAAAATCTGAAGTATAGTCTAAAAATTAAATCTAGCCGCAGGTGGGGTGCCTGGGTGGCTCAGTCATTAAGCATCTGCCTTCGGCTCAGGTCATGATCCCAGGACTCTGGGATCGAGACCCGCGTCAGGCTCCCTGCTCCGCAGGAAGCCTGCCTTCTCCCTCTCCCACTCCCCCTGCTTGTGTTCCCTCTCTCACTGTCTCTCTGTCAAATAAATAAATAAAATCTTTAAATAAATAAATAAATAAATAAATCTAGCCGCAGGTAGCTCAACAGCTCCATCTTCCTGCCAATATCTCCCTACAACCCTCCCTTCAAGTACATACAACCCTACCCCTTCCCTAACACAGTAACACGAAACACAACAATATGTTTTAAGTGTACATCATACATTTATTACCAACAACCCTCTCAACTCCAAAATTGGGCACAGGGATTAAAAATAAAAATTCATTGCACTACTTAGTAAAGCATTACTAGTAACTTTCATAAAAAATGTACAAACTTTGTTAAAAATTTATCAAGCCTTCAAATGATTTGGTTACAGATATTTATAATACGTACATTTAAAACTATATGTTAACTGATACAATGGAATATGATTTGAGGAAATGACTCAGCAAATGATTCCAAAAAACACCCCTGTAAGCTTTCGTAATCTGAAACAAACAGCAAAATGAGGTAACCAAATGTACCAACAGGGGGGGAAATAGCTTTCTAATGAAGGCCTAAAGATATCTGTGAAAAATATTCTCTTTGAGTTGGTAGATCTCATTCAAAATACTGTAAGAGGCCCAGATTTAAGAATCTTAATAAATCACATTTCAGAGAGTGTATAAAATCTAAATACGCTTTCACATTTTCCAGATTTTGCTCAAAAAAATTCAGGACAGAAAATCCTAATGAGATCTTGATACCTGGAGGCCTTGACTTGTTTTTTTTTTTGTTCTATTGGGGGGCGGGGAGCACGCTAAAATAATTCAAAAATGATAATTCATGCAAAACAACACAAAATGAAACCCCACAGCAGAGTTAAGATGGTAAAGCCAATATTGTTTTAGGAGAAAAGAGGAAGAAGGCAACAAACCAACATCTGCCTGCTATCTGGTGCATCGCTCAAGGTGACAACAGCTGGGCTTGAATCAACTATTCTTTCTTTTGCTAGCCATGAAGTTGCTCACAGTGGCTAGTCTGAGCTGGTTCAGAACACATGCAAGGTATGCTCCTAATACACACTAACCACTTAATAAGCAAATCTGTACACATCTCTAAGGGCCCCATGCAAAGAAAGACATTCCCAAAGAGAGATCAGTCACAAGAGTGCAACATTACTTCAGGATTTTACCAAAATAGACCCTGCTGCCTCCTAAATTGCCAACTGCCTCTCGAAAATTTGGTGGAAAAGGGATATTATGACAAGAATTCATCGTAAGAGGGAGGGAAGAAAGAGCTATTTTTCCTAGTCATTAGTACAATGTGCCTTGTTAATTAGGTATCTATATAAATTAGAAAAAGTGCTTTACTTGCATGCTTCAATAAAATGAATACTGAGTGTAGTAGTGTTATGTTAGATCTGTACAGATATAAATTTTTTGCAGCTATATAAAAGAGTCTATGTATAAGATGGGCTTTTGCCATTTTAAACATGATTTTTTATAATTAAAAAAAATAAAGATCAAACTATACGTGATTCATAATGTAGCTGATTATTATGCCTATGCCAATAATTTTGGTCTTCAACACGCTTTTTATTCATCAGGAACAGGTGGGGAACGTCCTAATGATTGAAAAGTAACATGTGCACCTTAGCACTGTTGAGATGTATTTCTGATGCACTGACAAATACAGGGGCAAACAGAAAGTGTGCAAAATCCTATTTGTCTGACTAGATAGAGGCAACAGTGTCTGGAAAAGGGCAAAATTGTGCTTCTGTGAGAATTGACTTTACTGAACTCTAAGCTGGGATGAGCTTATAGAGACTTCAAGGGAAGGCAAGTAGCATGGCAGTAACAAGTAGTTAACACTGAGTAGAAAACGGACACAGAGCCAACTGAAAGCTGAGTGAGGCTGGCAGCAAGTCATCACAGTCCTGACTGGGATTATGCAGCTTGCGCTACTGCAAACAAAGCAATGACCTCAACGGCAGGAAGAGACAGACAATGTTGAAGACAATAAAAGAACGAGGGAGGAATCAAAACATTGCTGGAAAAATGACTTTAAACAATCTAAATGATGCTCAATGGACCTATAAAAAAACCCCACACAGCTATGTATTATTTCAGATCAACTAAATGAAGGTCAATTCCTGTTTTACAGCATTATTTTTTATACAAAAATCAAATCTTCATTTATACTGCAAGTATTCTGGACCTGTTATATTAAATTTTTCTCTTTCAAACAAAAATTTTTTTAAAAAGCAATAAAACATCGAAGCACATCAGGTCTAAGACTTCGAGCTGTCACAGCACTTGATCCATCCTGGAAATGAGGGTTTCCATGAGAAGCACATTTACTGAGGGAAGAACTAGACAACTTTCAGAATTGGAGGTTGGCAGGTGAATCGATACAAACAGAAATACAGTTTCTTAAAACAATTTAGTTGCCTATGAGAGCTTAACAAAGAACGTATCAGAAGTCAAGCTGAATTAGCTAACAGATTTTGTTCTGGTGGAAGTAAAGGAGGTGAGACTTCATGGGACCAGCGATATTCTTAGAAATATATTACTCAAATATATTCAGAATAGACTACAATCCTAAACATTAAAAAAAAAAAAAAAATCACAGGTACTTCCTCTAAGAAGCTTACTGGAAATGTAAAGGAAAAAACAAGAAAGTATCAACATTCAAATCACTGATTGAAATGCTAATATTGCTAACTGATGATGTATGATATTGCACCTTCTTTTTGGAAACAGCAAGTTGGAGATTAAAAAAAAAAAAATTTTTTTTTTCCCACAACAGAATCAAAAAGTCCGGTTCATGGAGTGAGAAATCTGTTACACTTTTTCTTAAGTGACCCACTTGGGACCACCAGCGAAGAGAAGGTGACAGCTGCCTGAAGCAAAGGAAGAAGGCTTTTCTCATTCCATTCACTGGGAGGGAAGGGATGGAGTATTCAATGCTTATCGTTGATGCACCCTTAGCAATCAGTGTGCAACAGCAAACACAAGGGAAAAAACCAGTGTACAGTACTAGTGCTGTTTAAATAACACACCAGGTTATACATTGCAGCATACTTAACACTACACACACATTCTTGGTACATGCTGGTATATAGGAGCTCATCCACACATTAGCTACCATGCCCTCACACAAGTAGCTGCGCGCACTCTCTCCCACGCACAGATACATTTATCACCACAGTCATCCGCTGCATTCATTTCCACTCACAGTTTCTGAAGGCTCTATATAAGGTAGATTGCTATATCATCTGGAGCTACCACTTTTTATAAAAGCACATGCTAAAAGATCACGTCCACTGTAATCTTGCAGCAACACTCGGAATGATCACACAAAAACCAGGGAATGTTAGTGCACACACAAAATTAAGCTAAAGAAAAAGTCTTTGGAGTTCCAATCACACGGTTAGTATAACAATCCCATAATTGTGAAGACTAATTGTAAGCTTTTATAGTTGATTAAGTCACACAGTGCAAAGAAAGGTCCATTGACCCTTTTGGTAAAGGGAGGGCTGGAAGCCACACAGATTAAGTTCAATGGATAGTTCGTATATACATGTGATGAGGAACACCCAAACTAAATTTGTGCTCTTAGGTTGGTCATTCTGAATCCCGATGCACTTCTGAAGCATCAGCTCGGCAGATTGGGCAAGTACGATTTGCCTAAAACACAAAAGAGAAAACTTGTCTGAACTGTGATTTACACAATGTAACATGTGAAAAGCAATGAGCTATTTTTACTTCTCATATAGTTTTTACATTCTTTATTCCTTTAAAGTACAAAGCAATCATTTAATCTCTCTTTTTAAAAAATACACCACAAACTCAAAGACTTAGCAGCTGATGAATGATTTTTTTTTATAGGTCTGTTCCAACATATAGACAAGATTACCTATCACCAGTTTAGACAGATTTAATAACTAGCTTAAAATGACCTCTCAACAAATGGCACCACCATTTTCTGAGTTGCCAAAGCCAAAAAACTAAGTATCACCTGCTCTTACTTTCTGAACCACTTGATTCATCAAATACTCCCATCCGTACATTATAATAGCTCTCAAATCAGTCCTCTTCTTTTCATCCAGTTGCCAGTATTCCTTCTCTGTCTAGCCCAGAACATCACCATTCCATCTCAGAAATCTCTCTCCTTTTCCATTCTCCAAACGGCGGTCAGTCATCTTGATAAAACACAATCTCAGTCACAGCCTTCCACATCATTTCCAGGATCAAGTCCACACTCCCTCACACGCAATGTGACTACAATAAGCCAGTCACTGGCCGAATCTTTGAACATCTCTTCTCTTGCCACTCTTGCTAATCAGCCATATGCACTCTGCTGTTCTCTGATCAGTGTCTGTTCCTACACTGCAGGGCTGTGCATATATAATACTATCTTCTAAAAAGTTAAGACTCTCTGCCTTCAGGATTCGGCTTGAGCTAAACTGGGCACCCTTACTCTATGCTCACACAGAGGATGATTCTATTTTAACTCCTCTTTCTTCCTCACCAAATTGTGACCTTCCAACCCAGTGGTACTATTTCCTAATCAGACTACTCTTAAAAAAATAATAAAGTTGACTATTTTTAAATTATTTTACCGCATATTTTTATTCTATTATAAAATATAGAATTTGTGTCCTTTGGGTATTTCATATCTACAAAAGAGAAAATGATCAGAATTAAATAAAAGCACTAGTGGTTCATTTCCCATGTAAATCTCTGACAA
Organism: Mirounga leonina; assembly: GCF_011800145.1. NCBI lineage: Eukaryota > Metazoa > Chordata > Mammalia > Carnivora > Phocidae > Mirounga > Mirounga leonina. The sequence goes on along the minus strand of NW_023270433.1, from coordinate 34,764,496 downwards.
AGGAGGTCCAGTGAGGTCCCCTTCTAAACTCTCACAGGAAACTGCCCCAGCAAGTTCAGGCCTCATCCCTATATTCCACTAGAAAGGACAGATAACTCATTTTCAAGTTTTGCACAATCACTCCCACAATGATGACTCTAGTTAATTTTTACTGGCCTTTTATCTTCATTTGCAGAAATTACTGAATATTTTGTCTCCTTACCCATCCTCCACCAAACAATGGACTTATTTTACATAAAACTATGGTCAATAACAAAGAAAATTCAGTGTTACTCTCTTCACTGATGCCATCACTTTACCTTAAGCCATTTGTCGACACACTTGGCATGGAACTCGTGGTTACAGGGTAAAACTCTAAGTAGCTGCCTTGACTCAAAATCACACATGCATACTACACACCTAAAAAAAGCAAAAAAGATCATTTAACCATAAATCCAAGTGGTTGTCTGCTTTATGACTAATGAAGCCTAGATAAAGCCATTTACCATCTCACTTTTCAAACTGTCATTTAAAGTTTATGACAAAATAATCTATCAATATCCTGAAAAAAATCATGATATTAAGACATTTAGAGTGCTTTGCTTTACTGAGAGATCATCAAGAACACTGGTTAGGGGCGCCTGGGTGGCTCAGATGGTTAAGCATCTGCCTTCGGCTCAGGTCATGATCCCGGGGTCCTGGGATCGAGCCCCACATCGGGCTCCCTGCTCCGCGGGAAGCCTGCTTCTCCCTCTCCCACTCCGCCTGCTTGTGTTCCCTCTCTGTCTCTGTCAAATAAATAAATAAAATCTTAAAAAAAAACAAAACAAAACACTGGTTAAACATCCAAGCTATCTTAATACTGAAGACACTATTAATATTCAACAAAATGGTGTTGAAACAATCAGACCTCTATATAAAAAGAATGAAGTTGGACCCCTATCTCACATGATATATGAAAATTAACTGAAAAGTGGAACAATGGCCTAAATTAAGAGTTAAAAACTATTAAGCTCCTAGAAGAAAACATAGGGGTAAATCTTCATGACCTTGGAATAAGCAATGGTTTAGCAGAAATGACACCAAAAGCACAAGAAACAAAAAAAGTAGATAAATTGAACATAAAAAAAAAATTGTGCTTCAAAAGACACCAGCAAGAAAGTGCAAAGACAACTTACAAAATGGGAGGTGTTTTTGAAAATCGTATCTCATAAGGGAACCACTTGTATGTGTAACATATAAATAACCTCTACAACTCAATAATAAAAAGACAACCCAATTTAAAAATGGACAAAGGATATTAACAGACATTTCTCCAAAGAAGATACAGGTGGCCAATAAGTACAGTAAAATAGCTCAACATCATTAGCCATCTGGGAAATGGAGATAAAACCTTAATAAGATACAACCTCACTCCCACTAGGACAGCTAGAATCAAAAGAAATAATAAGCAGCACTGGAGAGGATGTAGAGAAACTTTACATATTGCTGGCGGGAATGTAAAATGGTGTATCCACTTTGGAAAAAACTGGAAGTTCTCAAAAGGTTAAATAAAGTTGGGGCACCTGGCTGGCTCAGTCAGAAGAGCATGTAATTCTTGACCTCAGGGTTGTAAGTTCGAGCCCCCATGCTGGTTGTAGAGACTATTTAAATAAATGAATAAATAAAAACTTAAAAAAAAAGTTAAACAAAGCTACCATATGATCTATTAGACACCCAAGAGAAATGAAAACATATATCCCCAGAAAAATTCTGTACACAACTGTTCACGATATTATTACTACTACTAGTCAAAACATGGAAACAACCTAAATGTCCATCAACTGAGGAAGGGATAAGCAATATTTGGTTATCCATACAACGGAATATTATTTGGCCATAAAAAGGAAGAAGTACTGATAGAAGCAACATGATGGACCTTGAACACATTATGCTAAGTTAAAGAAGCCATACATAAAAGAGCATATATTGTATGATCTCATTAATGTGAAATGTACAGGACAGGCAAATTTACAGAGATAAAAAAGTAAATTAGTGGGAGGCTATACTGGACTAGATAGGGTTGGGGGAAAATGGGAAATGGCTGCTAGTGGGCAAGGTGTTTCTTTTTGGGGTGAAGAAATGGTGTACATTTGAATTTGAAGATGGTTGCAAAACTCTGAATATACTAAAAACCACTGAATTGTACACTTTACATGTGAATTAGGTCTCAGTAAAGCTGTTACTGAAGATACCATAATAAGCAGAATATTTGGGTAAAAACCTCAACCTGTACATGTACGAGACTCTTCAATCTTACATAAAATATTCTAAAGTTTGAAATAGAAACCATAAAATTTCTAGGCAACCTAAAAATCCAGAACAGGACGGTCGAACAGAACTTTCTGAGATAGAAACGTTCTACATCTAACACAGCATCATTAGTGAGTGTAATAAAGAAACTTAACTTTTTATTTAATTTAAACAGCCCCACATAACTAGTGGCTATCTTACCAAACAGCACAGGCCTGGAGTATGCAATAGAGACTACTTATCTTTATCAAGTTACCCTTGACTCTCAAGCTTTATTTTATAAAGGTAGAAAAAGAAATTTCAGAGTGATGTAGGAAAGATATACTTACAAAGTCTGTTCTGACTGGTGGTTGTTAGGATTGAACCGATAAGAAGGAAGCTGTTCGATATCTGCTTTAGTCAGTCCTCGAGGCTTAGCCTCTCCCAGTCGCTCTGCCAGGTTTAACAGGGCCTAGAGAGGGAAAAAGGAGACAATTTTCATCTCTCTTAAAAATTTTTTTTTTTAAAGATTTTATTTATTTATTTGACAGAGATACAGTGAGAGAGGGAACACAAGCAGGAAGAGTGTGAGAGGGAGAAACAGGTTTCCCAATGAGCAGGGAGACAGATGTGGGGCTCGATTCCAGGACCCTGGGACCATGACCTGAGCCTAAGGCAGACACTTAACGACTGAGCCACCCAGGCGCCCCTAAATTTTTTTTTTAAGGATTTTATTCATTTGTGAGAGAGCGAGCGCGCACAGGCAGGGGGAGAAACAGGCCCCCCACTGAGCAAGGAGCTCGATGTGGGACTCGATCCCAGGACCGTGGGATCATGACCTGAGCTGAAGGCAGATGCTCAACCGACTGAGCCACCCAGGTGTCCCTCTCTTTAAATTTTCTATTTCAATAATCAAAAAAACCCTAAAAGCAAACAAACAAAAGAAAAACTCAACCTTTATTATGGAAAATTTTAAATATATACAATACTAGAAAAACAGTATAATGAATTTCCACATGCCTATAACCCAGGCTCAACAATTCATGACTAATTTCATCGAGTACTATCCACTCCTAAAACCCCAAATTATTTTGAAACAAAGCTAAAACATTATATTTAATTGGTAAAATCGTTCTGTGTGTATCTTTAAAACAATCTGTCTACCTCAGCACGTCTGACATTTGGGGCTGGACAAAATTTTACTGTGGGAGGGCTGTCCTTATACACTGTAGGATGTTTAGCAGCATCCCTGGCCTCTAGCTGCTGGATGCCAATAACCCCCTACCCCCAGTTGTAACAGCCAACAAGGTCTCTAGATGTTGCTAAATAGCCTCTGGGAAATAAAACTGTCCCCAAGTTGAGAATCACCCTTCTAAAAAATAAAAGACATTTTAAAAGAATATAACCACAATAACATCATCACACCTAAAAAATTAACAATTCCTTAAATGTCAAATGCCTCTGATTGTTTCAATTATTTTCAAAAACTTTTTTTTTTTAAGATTTATTTTTTTGTCAGAGAGTGAGAGAGAAACAGAAAGCGCACAAGTAGGGAAAGTACAGAGGGAGAGGGAAAAGCAGGCTCCCCACTGAGCAAGGAGCCCCATGCAGGACTCGATCCCAGAACCCCGGGATTATGACCTGAGCCAAAGGCAGATGCTTAACCAACGGAGCCACCCGGGCATCTCTCAAAGGAGTTAATTATTTGGGTCTGGACTGAGAAGACTAGGCCAGAGTTTATCATTAATAAAGTCTAGGTTGGAGGGACGCCTAGGTGGTTCAGTCGGTTAAGCACCTGCCTTTGACTCAGGTCATGATCTCGGGGTCCTGGGATCGAGTCCCGCATGGGGCTCCTTGCTCAGTAGGGAGCCTGCTTCTCCCTCTGCCTGCCTCTCTCTCTCTGACAAATAAATAAAAATATTTAAAAAAAGTAGTTTGTTCAAATCAGGATCCAAATAAACCCATATATTACCACTGCTTGGTATGTCTCTAGTATCTTTTTTTACTCATATCTGTTGAACAAATCAGGTCAATGGCTTGCTTGTATAAATTCCCAGTCTGAAGTTTGCTGACCGAACCTACCTCTACCCTGAGACTTGTGTTTTCTTGTCCCTTGTACTTCCTATAAATTGGTAGCTTTGACTATTTCCATAAGGCTCATCATGTCTACCTGTTATGTTAGCAGCCACTAATGGAACACTGCTTAGGTCCATTAGTCCATTAAAGATGGCAAAATGGTAATATTCTATCACTTTCTTATTTATTAGATGAAATATTACTATACTGAGCCAGTGTCCCTTATCAAACTGTACTCAGTAGCATAATTTAAATAGAAAATGCAGGAAAAGACCAGTGAGTTACTTATTTTTTGAAGTTATCACTAAGAAATCATGGATTTTAAGACCGTTAGCTTCCATTATGCTGTTATCATGCTTATTGATTTTATGCCAGTACCTCCTTTCTCCCAGTTTTCAATGGCTCTAATTACTCATTTGCTTTATCCTACAATCTGGCAGCCCTTCGTATGCTGCTTTCCCCTGTTTTTTTAGGCAGTTGCGGGGTTAAGAGAATGGCTAATAATGAAATGATGATGGACAATGAGAGAAACAGAATCAATTTCCCAAAACCTCAATAATTAATGATATGATAGTTGTGTCTTAATATGATGACCCCACAATGTTGTTTTTGGTACAGCTTATTTGGAGAATTGGGTCATCTAAATAAATTGCTCCCCTTTACCATGCACACTTCTAAGTCCCTCTAAAATGGTAAATGGTAATTTGTTAAATTTAATTGATGCCAATTACAATTAGCAGATAAAATTTAGGATATAGCTGATGTAAATCTTTTATACCTCTATTATATATACTATAGGACACTGTGGTCATTAAAAACAACTTGTAACAATTATATTCAATAAAGTATGTTCATTAAGTCCTTACTGGATGGAGGCTATAATGATAATCAAGCCTTCAATGAATTTATATGATCTAGCAACAAGATAAACTAAAGTCAGGACATGATTAATATGCATAGTTTTATAAGAACTTTACACAAAAAGGAGGGAGGGAATCGTTGAGATCTGGGAATGGACTATAAATGCTTTTCACAGAGGTAGTATTTTTAGCTAGGTCTTAAAAGACGGTTATATTTCCAAATGTAGAGGAGGGGGAAAGTTCTTAGGCAGAAGGACAAGGGTAATAAAGGCACTTGGGAAAGAATGCAGAGGATAAAAAAAAAAAAAAAAAAAGAATGCAGAGGATAGATTCAAAACCAGAAAAGCAAGAGTCTTGACTGGATTAAAGTATGGCTGCAAAAGATCAAACATACTTAACCCAAAGTACAGTTTAGAAAGGTATTCCAATGCCAAATAAAAAATATTTTTCTTTCTCTCCTTTTTTTAAAGATTTTATTATTTGTGTGAGAGAGAGAGAAAGAGAGAAAGAGCACGCACAAGCGGGGGTAATGGCAGGCAGAGAGAGAAGGAGGCCCACCACCGAGCAAGGAGCCCGATGTGGGACTCGATCCCAGACCTGAGCCGAAGGTAGCCACTTAACAGACTAAGCCACTCAGGCGTCCTAAAATATTTTTCCTATGTTGGGATGGTATCACTGTTTTTCCATAATCTATTTAAGAAGAGCTGTCCTCTTCAGCAACATTACTTATGACTTAATTTTAGTACAGAATACCTAAAGAATAACCAACTCCTTTGCATGAAATTAAAGTCATGCAAGTGTAGAAACAAAACCAGGAAATTATTACAGCCCCTTTCTCACTCTAGAAATCTGGAACTGGAATCCAAAGGGCAGTGTGGTGTGATTATATAGGTAGAGGGAAAATGATGTAATACCATTTTGAAAACTATATAGTATTTGGCCTGATCTCTTCCACATGTGTTAAAATAAAACCAAAGGTGCTTTAAGATTATGTGTGTTAAGCTTCTCTTCTCTGTCCCTAGGTTCTATTCACACTGTATAAATAGAGACTGAGTAAGGCTGGGGTGAGAAAGGTAACTAGCAGTATAAAAAAAAGTCACAAAAAAAGTTATATTGTCACTCACATTCAACAATACAAAGTTACCTTCCAACCCCTGAACTGCACCTCCCATTCCTAACCTCAAATAATATATTATATAAATATATAAAATATAAGCTACTTGACTTGCTGTCTTCTTTCATTCTGCCTTCTTCATGAACTATTGCAATCTTTTTCGCAGAGCATCTTCTTTTGCAAGCCCCCTATGCAAACCCGACACTACCACAAACCATTCAGCAATGAATACCTGATTCTAGTATTAAGTCTCTCAACTTAAACCATATTTAAGAATTTTAAGAATAAAAAAGAAAAAAGTCTCTCAAGATCTACTCTTTTATATTTACAGTTCCCATAGTTCAGAATCGCATGGTTCTATAATTTGCTCAACCTATTAAATAAGTTTTCCTTCCACTAACGTCTAACCATTCCCATCTATTCCTTCTTGCTACTAATAGAGTTTTGTAGAGTCTGATGCCATGAGAACCAAAACATTTAGCAGCTCTTTCCTCCCACAATAGTCAAAATTATGTCTCTAGCAGGGCACACATACTCAACAACAGCCAGTTGAGATTTTCAATCAAATCTCTATTTTCTCCCTTTCACTTAAAGCCACCAACAGTGTATCATGCCTCAAGAATATCCAGCCTTCCCTACCTCAATCTCATGCATGAAGCAGCTTTTCCATCCTTTAGGAACCAGCTCAAACACAATCTTTTCAGAACACCCAATCACAATTCACTGTTTTCTCATTATAACTGTATGTAATTCTAATACAGCACCAAGCTTATCTTGTTATCATAGCTATATGGTACATGTAGAAATATCCTAAGGATACTGACCACTTTGATATATTTGTATTGTGAAACATACAAAGGATATATCAAATGCATGTTTAATTAGGTGAATGAGTGAATGAGTAGAACAATACTTCTTACGCATATAACACTACCCAAACAAACTCATAGTTCACCGACTGACCTCATAATTTTCTACTTCTCCATCTTCCACGTCCAATTCAAAGCTGAAAGTTGGGCCCACTGCAGGTGGCACTGGGAGCATTGATCTGCAGTGAAAACAACCAACACTAGCATTGATACACTGGTACATTACTTCAAAGAACAGTTTGGGAAGAATAAGGTTAATGCTAAAAGAATAAAGAATGGTCAGTGTTAATCAGTGGCAACTCTTTAAAGAAAAGGACTTTACTAGAGATAAAAACTGACATTAAAAAAATACAATTCACAATAGCATAAAAAAATGAAACATCAGGGATTAATTTTTTTTAAAGATTTTATTTATTTTATTTATTTGAGAGAGAGAGAGCGAGCACATGAGGGGGGGGGAGGGTCAGAGGGAGAAGCAGACTCCCTGCTGAGCAGGGAGCCCAAGGCGGGACTTGATCCCGGGACTCCAGGATCATGACCTGAGCCAAAGGCAGTCGCCTAACCAACTGAGCCACCCAGGCGCCCCATCAGGGATTAATTTAACAAAACACCTGCAACACCTATATAATTAAAAACTAAAAATACTACCAGGAAAATTTTTTAAAAAATTAATAAATAGAGAAATATACTGTTAAGCAGACTAGAAGATATCAATTCTCTTCCAAAACTGATCTATAAATTTCATGCAACCCCTACTAAAATCCCAGCAAACTCTATTTTAGTAGAAACCAATCTGCTGATTTTAAACTTTACATGGATCATGTAAGACTTTAAATAATCTTAAGAACCAAGTTCTGATACCATCTGATTTTAAGACTTATAATACAGCTAAAATTATCAAAATAATGTGGTATAGGAACATGGCCCTCTGTATAAAGACATTTCCTAGTCTTCTTAGAAGGTAATTACAGATTTGAGACTGAATTCTGGCCAGTGGGAAGTAGGCAGGAGTAATACATGCAACTTCTATGAAAGTATCCTTGAGAGGAGGCAGGTAGGCAGAGAGATCCATTTTCATTTTTGCTAGTTGGAGTGTAGATATAATGGCTAGAACCCAAAGAGCCAACTTCAATCATGTAGAGAAAGCCATAAAATTTTGAACATGGTAGAACCATTCCTTAATTATGGGGCTAACAATCCCTGAACTGCCTACTTCTGAACTCATTAAATGAGAGAAATTCAAAACTATCATGTGTAACCCTTGGGCATTTGTTACAAACTTAACCCTAACAGTATTTCTAAGGCACAGAAATGACTTCTCTGTCCCTCTTTCCTTGGGAAAGCAGCAACATCAAAAGCTGGATATTCGGGGCACCTGGGTGGCTCAGGTCATGATCCCAGGGTTCTGGGATCAAGCCCCATGTCGGGCTCCCTGCTCGGCGGGGAGTCTGCTTCTCCCTCACTCCTTGCCCCTCCCTGCTGCGTGCATGTGCGCACTCTCTCGCTCTCTCTCAAATAATAAAATATTAAAAAAGAAAAAAAAAAGCTGGATATTCAAAGGTGGCTAGTGATCACAGCTGTAAGAGAGGCAAAAATTGTAAACTTTTCTACCTTTGATTTTTTAACCTTATGACCTATTTTCTGGCTCACAAATTTCTTCCTCTCCCACTTCTCCCTTGTTCTTGGCTCTTCTCTTTATTTCACCCTTACATAGTTCCCCATCCCCACCCCTTAACATTAAATAAAAACAAATCTCTAACACACCCTAAATCATATGTCACATAGAAGATATTCATAAAAGAAAGAGAATGTCAAGGGCATCAAAATTCAGAATTCACTAAAATGAGAAAAACAGAACTTACAATACATATGGTAGTAAGCTGGGATGATAAGGGGGAGGTGGTATTGGCTGCTGGGATCGATATCTACTACGTCCTGTGAGCCTCCGAGGCATAAATGGAGGATAAGGCTGTAGGAGAAAAATGTTAAAACAATTTAAGATCATTCTACTTTTGTAACTATTTATTCTGTCGAATGATCTCTCTTCCTAAAAAACCTACAAAATTCCTTACTATTTAAGTAACATTTGGTATTTATTAAAAGCATAAATACAACAACTAGTTTAAAAAATACACTTAGTTGTATTTTTTAGTGGTTGGGGCACCTGGGTGGCTCAGGCAGCTTGGCATCTGACTCTTGATCTCGGCTGGGGTCAGGATTTCAGGGATCAAGTTCCACATCAGGCTCCGAGCTTAGCGTGGAGTCTACTTGTCCCTCTCCCTCTGCTTGCACCGCCGCCGCCACCCCCGCCCCCAGCTTTCTCTTTCTCTCTAGAAATAAATAAAATCTTTAAAAAAAGAAAATACACTTAGGTGATTTTTATTTATTTATTTATTTTAAAGATTTTATTTACTTATTTGACAGAGACAGACACAGAGAGAGAGGGAACACAAGCAGGGGGAGTGGGAGAGGGAGAAGCAGGCTCCCCACTGAGCAGGGAGCCCGATGTGGGGCTCGATCCCAGGACCCTGGGACCATGACCTGAGCCAAAGGCAGACACTTAACGACTGAGCCACCCAGGCACACTTAGGTGTATTTTTAAATACAATTTTCCAACCAAATGCTTTCAAGAATACATTTAAAATTCTAAATATGTAGAGTTACATAGAAACAACTCAAAACAAGTAAGTTATCAGAGCAAGTAATAGATTAATAACCATGAATGAAAACTTACTACTCCGAAGGACACCTCCTGATGCAAAGGATCATGGGTTAAGAACTGCAAAGGAGCTGATGGAGGTAATGTTGGGGGATGGGCTGATGGAGGGTAAGTAAAACCTCCTACTGGAAGATGCTCTCCTAAGAGTTCCACTTCATTTTCTATCCTTTGCAGAGGCTGAGGGAGGAAAAAAGCAAACTAATATATTAATATACTACCAGTGTTTAGACTATGTTTTAGAATAAAAATTAACCCCCCCCCCCAAAAACACCTTTAAGGTCATGTATTTCTTGATGTTTACACCAATCTAAATTTATACATGTGGACATACAGACTATAGTAAAATCTTCCTATCTTTAATTGGATTTCAGTAAAAAAATCTCTGAAACAGGTCATTAAAACATTTCCGCTATCCATTCAAAGATAACATTTTACTATTTGAAATTTCTCTTAAAAAGGAGACTGAAAGTATATGAAAGTTAAAATTGCTTTTTAGTCATGATACACTGACCTACTCAAAATTTTTTCAGACATTTAATTTTTAGTATATGAAATTAAGCAGGTGTATATTTATAAATCAGAACCAGGGCTAAATGGGATAAGATAGAGCAGGCATGATGCTATATTAGAAAGCTTATGAGCTTTGGCATTAGACAGATTTGCTGTTGTCACTAATCAGCCATGTGACTTTTATATAAATAACTTAATATGAACCTCAATATTATCTAGAGGACTCACAGGTTCACTGCCTACTTCAAAAGCATGCTATGAACACTGAGACAATGTACAAAAGCAAAGCACACAGCATGTTTCTTCTTGACAATAGTTTTACTGAGATATAATTCACATACTATAAAAAAATCACCCTGCAAAAGGATACAATTCAGTAGATTTTAGTAGTTCACACAGGACCTGTGTGAACATCACCACTATTTAATTCCAGAGCCCCCCTCCTCCTCCAACCCGTACCCATTAGCAGTCTACTACCCCATTTTTCCAGTCCTGCCCAAGCCCTGGACAATCGCCAATCTACTTTCCATTTCTACAAATTTGCCTATTTAGGACATTTCATAAGTATGTGTCATTTGTATCTGGCTTCTGTCACTTAGCATAATGTTTTCAAAGCTCATCCATCTTGTAGTTTATCAGTATTTCATTCCTTTTTATAGTTGAAAAATGATTCACTGCATCAGTTGATGGACATCTGAAGTCCGCTTTTTGCTGTTAGGAATAATGCTGCTATGAACATTTATGTACATATTTTTGTGTATCCGTTTCTCTTAGGAACATGTATTCTTCAAAGTTAGTCTGACTTCCTCCTGAAGTTAGACAATATCAACACACTGTTCACTATTCAAACAAAATTTCACTTTAGTTTGGGAGCTTATATATGCTTGAGAGAAATCCCAACTGCTGACACTATGACACCACAAGTGAACCTAAGTTCTGATTTGGCTATGTGACTGGACCTTTTAAAGGATTCCAAACTCAAACATAAGTGATAGCAAAATTTTGTTTTAACCTTGAATTCTCAGGTACTGGAAGCTAAGGAACATCCTGGCATCAATCCTGCCCTGATTCTAATAGAAGATTTTCTTGTAGAAGTAGTTATAACTTTTTGGATTAGCCAAACTTCTGTCCTAATTGGCTTCTATAGTTGTCAGAAGAGTATCCATGTTAAGTTCATCTCTACCTGAAACCCAGCATGGTGTATAAATCCTTAGTAAAGGATGGTTAGGTTCTGCTAGAATACATGGTCAAGTTCCTTTCACAGGATGGAAATCTTCTCCCTTAACCATTCCATATGTTCTCTTACCTGTTCTTCCTGAATGACAGTTCAGCTGTTTAACTTGGCCTGTCCAAAAAACATCTGGGCCTCCTTCCTGTGCCCTCCCTTCCACTTCTACAGTGCTTATACCTCCTCTAACCCCAATATGCCTCTCAGCTAAATTCCAGTCCCAAGACAGAATTAACTATGTTAATAGATGATCTCATCTTTTCATCAGAATATAGTAGAAAAACAGGACTTCAAAAAAACCCAGAAAACAAAGAAAAAAACAACTGAGGCTCAGAAATTTACTTTACTTGCCTAAATGAATGTAATTATTATAGCAAGTATAAACAATTTTATAATACTTTCATTTTCCAAGATTTCAGAAATACATAAAAGGAAAAAAGAGAACTGAATTTTTCGTCAGACTTACTTCCTGAAAGACTGCAGATATGAAGGAACAAATTTAAATTATACAAAAGAACTAGAAAAATTTAAGCAACCAAGATAATTTTAGGTAAAGATGTTTATATTAATTTGTATGTCTGTGAATTCCCTAATTCTTTTAAGAACCAGAAGAATGCCTAAATTATAGTTTTTAAATGGTAACAAATTACATGTACTAAATTAATCTGTCTCTTAGGTCTACACATTCTCTGAAAATTAAAGACATAAGAGTAGATACCTACCGATCGTGATTGCTGTGTTTGGAAAGGGACAAACTGGCCTGGTGGTGGCAAATGAGGAGGATGATGGGGAGAAAGGTGAGGAGGATGTAAAAGAAATGGGTCACTAGAAATAAGGGGTGGGAACGCAGCATATGGTACTGGTAAGTGCTGAACTGAACATGCTTGAAGCATCTGTAAAAGAAATCGTTATTTGTTGTTTAATGTTTCAATATATAACTAGTAATAATAATTTTTAAAAAATCTATCACTGAGATTGAAATGTCATTGCCATATCCCGCTCAAATTCATACCAAAGTGTCTTAATGACCTACATTAACAATGAAATAGTAGTGTATTTTTGCATCTATCAGTAAAATACTGGTAACTAGTAATTATTCTGCATTTTATATCGTTCTGACACATCAGTCAAAACACCTAACTTCCTCTTTAGCTTTTTGACACCTATGAAATGGGGTGAAAAGTGCTGCATAGAAGAGGAAGCTCCTTCTACTTGACTGAAGAAGCGGATATTACTGCCTTCCCTTCCAAGAACCTCTCCTTTTCAATCTTACAAAAATTTTATATAATTTTGATATTTATTAAGAGCCCAACTCACTAAGTGCCTTTTATGTTTTGTCTCTCAATATTTTAGTCTGCTAATTCAGCACACTGATTCCATAATCCATTATTGAGAAACCAAGGTTGGGATAAATGAATACATTAAACTACTGTTGGTATTTGTGTGTTCCTTTTAATCTCACATTCAAATAAGGATATTAGGATTATATTTAGTTTCAGCAAAGTGCTTTACTTCGAAGACCTTAGACAAGTCATTTAAATTCTCTGGATTTCAGCGACCTCATTTGTGAAATAAGGAGGTTGGACTGGGGGTTGGTGGATTAAAGGATAAAACGTAAGCTTAAGAGTCAGAAAGAAGTGGGTGTGAATCACTGCTCTCTCATACTAATTATCTCTGTGACATTAAGCAAGTCATTTTCAATTTCATCATCTAGAAAATGGGGATACCACTTTCACCACAGGCTTCCTACAGTAAGAAATAAGACCAAGCACTCAAAGTGCCTGCTAAAATCCAGTAAGTGCTTAGACTATTATTGTTGATCACTAAAGCCTGTGAGACTAACTTACTAACTAGTTCAATATCCTATGTTAGTACCTTAAACCCAGCCTTTATCAAGGTTTAATTATAAACAGTGTTGATACATGCTTTGTCTTCAGGATATTCAAATATGTATAATTTAATTTGAAAATATACCAAGTTTTAAAGTTAATTTTATTAAACTGTTACAGTATGCTTTGAGATTGCTGTTGCAATAAAATTGCCTTTTTTCACTTGAAAATGAAAAGCGTTTTTACAAAGAGCACTCTTCAATTCTGTTTGCTTACAGAACACACTTAGCCCTTCTAAGGGGACGGCAGACTTACTGGAGGAGGCACACTACAGACAGGGAGGTGCTGTCCACTGAAAACCACAGAGCATCCTGGGACCTGTTGTGTACTGCAAGCAGGGATGTGCTGGCCTGTGCAGAGTGGGATCCCATGTGGTGCCACTGTTGTTACTGTGTAAGAAACAGGGACAGTGCCCTGATGGAGCTATTAGGAAAGAAAAACAGAACCTTAGAACTTCAGCTGTTTGAATAAAAAATCAACTATCAAAAATTAAAATCTGGGCCGTTATTGATTCCCCTCTCATCTGCACAGAGTTTCACAATGTACTTCTCCAATAGTTTCAACCAGAATATTCTTTGTCATTGTATAGGACATCTGTTTCAAGAAAAGTGTATGAAACCCACAGAACTGAGACTCAACTTGACCCTCAAAAAGACTTGAAAAGTCCAGGAGAATAATAAACTGCTGTATTAACTCTTCTAGTCTGCTTTATAGAGAAAACTTTTCTGAAGAAACTTGGAAACATGAAAGCTGTATCTTCTAATACCTAGCCACATCCAACAGGAAATTTTTTTTTTAATTTAAATCCAACCAGTAAAACAATGTAAAGTAGAATAAAGAAAGTTAAATTAATTTCCTTCTCTCTTGGCCAGTCTGATTCCTATCCTACCTGAGGCAAACAATGTTAATAACATATAATCCTTCAACATCTTTCTCCATGAGCATATGAATATATACAAACAGATTACCCACAAATTGTCATGTTTTTTTTTTCCCCTTAACATAAGTGATATTACCTTGCAAATTACTTTCTTCAATTAGTATTGTAGATATCTCTTCAAGGGCGTTAAAGTCAATTCATTCTTTTTGATACTAGCCAAATATTTCAAGTACACTCAACACAGTCCTACCGCTAATATACTAATGGGATATTCAAATTGTTTTCACTCCTTCACCAATGCAAACACAACTGTAAAAAAATATCATTGAATATATATCCTTACATACTAGTAGTTTCATTTATTTAAGAGGGATTCAGGGTAGAAGGGTGAATTTTACATTTTCGCAAAAGGCTGAGTAAGCCACAATCCTAACAGTAACAATAGGGCCCATTTCCCAGCACCTCCAATCAAAGTAGATGTACTTGTAAAATTTATGCTCCTAATGAATGAAAAAAAATATGCTCCTGAACTTTCTAATACTTTTATTTTTTACATTTAATTTATACTCCAACTAAAATCTATTTTTGCTTATAGTGTGAAGTAGTGTTCTAATTTTTTCTTGCAATACTTGTTCCATTTATTAAGACATCCTTTTCCCCTCTAAACGGAAATAGCACCTTTTTCCACTCAATAACTTCCCACTTATACTTTGTGCCAAATTCGTGCTGTTTTAGTTATCTTTTTTTAAGATTTTATTTATTTGAGAGAGAGAGACACAGCAATAGAGAGAACACAAGCCCGGGGGGGGGGGGGGGGAGAGGGAGAAGCAGGCTTCCTGCTGAGCAGGAGGCTCGATCCGGGGACCCTGGGATCATGACCTGAGCCGAAGGCAGACGCTTAATGACTAGCCACCTGGGCTCCCCACTGCTTTAGTTATTTTACTAGAAATTAGGATGTAGGAAGACAAATTCTTCTTATTGCCATGCTTTTTCATTTTATTTCTTGGCCATTTTCACATGCTTACTCTTACGTAAATAAACTCAAATTTTATCCCCTTTCAAAACCCACTGGTGTCTTGATTTTTATTAATCTAACTATATTAAAGGTTACGTTACTTTACAAAGGACACGTAATTTTATATTAAGGTTTTTCATTGGAATATTATGCCACATGTTCAATACTATAGTACTGTCCTTCAAGAAATTACTTTTCTTCATAAAGATCTTATTTACTCTTATATAATTTATTCCTCAAAGTTCTTTAGTAAGTTTGTAGGTTCTATTACATTGTCAATAGGTTATTTTTCTCCATATCAAATTGGTTAGTGCTAGTTTTATTTACGTATCTTGAAGTTAACAATCTTACCCAACTTCATTCTAGATTTTTATTATTTTTTTTATATATTTATTTATTCATGAGAGACAGAGAGAGAGAGAGAGAGAGAGAGAGAGAGAGAGAAGCAGAGGGAGAAGCAGGCTCCCAAGGAGCAGGGAGCCTGATGCGGGACTCGATCCCAGGACCCTGGGATCATGACCTGAGCCGAAGGCAGACGCTTAACCGTCTGAGCCACCCAGGCGCCCTCTAGATTTTTAAAAAATTTTTCCTATGTACGTGTACAACTCTATCTGCTAAGATTCAACACAATTATTTACTTTGTCTTTTTGCTGTAGTGATAAAGAACCTTCAAAAATGATGTTCACAGGCACTCATAATCTGATTTTCATGGAAATGTTTACTGAATTTCTTTTTCTGTTCCCATTCAGTCTTTTCCCTGAAATAATACTGCTAATACTTTTTTCCAGGGAGTGGCTTGCTTTTTCACTTTTAAAATACTGTCTTTGGATGAGCAGAAATTTTTTATTTTAATGAAATCTACTATGCTGGTGTTCCAGTAAGTGGCTATTTATATATCCTGTTTAAGAAATCTTTGCCAACCTTATGAAGACAGTATCTTTTACCTTTCACATTTAGATCTAGAACCCAACTTTATTTTGTGTATGATATCAAGTAGGAGTCAGGGTTCCAACTTATGTGCATGGATATCCAACTGTCACCATACCATTACTAAAAGACCTTCCTTTCCCTCCTTGAATTCCTTAAAGCACCTTTGCAAAAAATTAAGTGACAAACATATGTTTAAGTCTATTTCTGACAATGAACACAATTCTTTAAGTTTAATTTATCAACAGTTCTCTGTATGGTTAGTGCTTTTCCCATGTCTTACTTAAGAAAGCCTTCCCTAGACTAAGGTCATGAAGCTATTGCTACGTTACTTTCTTAAAAGCTTATAGTTTTGCCATTAACATTTACATCTTTAATATATCTGGAACTGATTTTTGTGAACGGTATGAGATAAAGGATCCAGTTTCATGTTTTCATTTGGATACCCAATTGTCCCAGCATCATTTATTAAAAATTCTGTCTTCTTCCAACTCATTTGAAGCCATTTATCATTAAAGTATTCATAAATGTGTGGGTTTATCTCTGGGCTTTATGTTCTATTTCATTAGCCCATTTAATTATTCTGGCATTAGAATCACCTGCATTAGAACAGGTTGCTGGGTCCCACACCCAGAGTTTCTGATTCAGTAAGTCTAGTCTGAGAACCTGCATTTCTAACAAATGTATGGGTGATGCTGCTGCTGCTGGCCAGATGATCTAGGACATACTCTGAGAACCACTTGGTCTTACCGACTAGACCACAGTGCCAGTCAGCCAACTATTCTTAAAGAGCCAGAAAGTATTTTAGGCTTGTGGGCATCTTGATCTCTGCATAAGGCATCCATAGATGATAAATAAACAAACATAGTTGCATTCCAAAAAACTACAAAAACAGCCAGCAGTAGCCTGCTTTCCCCCACTCTAAGATAATTCCAGGTCCTTTATAAAATGCCATAGAAATGACAGAATCAGCTTTTCAAATTACACCAAAAACTTCCTGGAAATTTACTTGAGATTATGCTATTTCTACATATTCTGAATGTCAGTTTTGACAACGGGCAGTTTTTACAAAAAGGCTATATTCTAAGCCAAACCTTCAGTATTTAGACAGCTTTTCTTTAAACTGCCGTAACAAAGTTTTATAATCTTCTACATAGAAATCTTGAACTTCTTGGGCGCCTGGGTGGCTCAGTCGTTAAGTGTCTGCCTTTGGCTCAGGTCATGATCCCAGAGTCCTGGGATCAAGCCCCACATGGGGCTCCCTGCTCAGCAGGGAGTCTGCTTCTCCCTCTCCCATTCCACCTGTTCCTGTTCCCTCTCTTGCTGTCTCTCTGTCAAATAAATAAATAAAATCTTAAAAAAAAAGAAATCTTGAATTTCTTTTATTAAGATTGCTTCATAACTTCCTTATATTATTTTGATTTTTTCAATGATACGTTTTTATTTGAATATTATAGAGAATTTCAAACATGTTCAACATTAGTATGAGCCCCCATATGCATCACGTAGCCTCCAAAACCATTAAACCACAGCCAGTTCATTTCCATCAACTTCTCCCTTTCCTGTATTTTATTGAAGCAAATCCCAGGATCTCATCCTTTAATTTTTTTTTTTTTTTTTAAGATTTTTATTTATTTATTTGACAGAGAGAGACACAGCGAAAGAGGGAACGCAAGCAGGGGGAGAGGGAGACGGAGAAGCAGACTCCCCGCTGAGCAGGGAGCCCGACGTGGGGCTCGATCCCAGGACCCTAGGATCATGACCTGAGCTGAAGGCAGCCGCTTAACCGACTGAGCCACCCAGGTGCCCCTTAAACTAGAGTTTGTGTTTTCTTCTACAATTATATAGTGAGGAGAAAAATATAATTATTCCTTTCAGTGTTTTATACCTATAACTACATTATCTTATTCCATTTGGTAGAACTTCTAATATAACATTAAATAAAAGTGGACAGAGCAAACATCTCTAATTGCTGATTCATCTCTGGCCAATTAGGATACTTGCCGTTAATTTTACTTATTATATTTAAGTAATTTCCATTTTGTTCTACCTTATTAGAGTTTTTATTAAATTTTAACTGACTTCAACATCTTCTGATAAAATGATCATTTTCTATTATTTGTTGATGTAATATGAATATTTTCATATTAAGCTATCCTCTTATTTGGAATAAACCTTATTTATTCATAGGTTATTATTCTTTTTGATATGCTGCTAGACTGTATTTCTAAACATCTACTTAGAAAATCTTCCTTTGTATTTGAAAGACTTCTTCTATTGTTCTTTAGGGATTACTACTTCACCTTTATTTACTTTTGATATTAAAATTACATGAGCTTCATAAAATAATTAGAAAATTGGTCTTAAGAAAAGCCTGAAATCATTTGTATATTATTACATGAGAGTTTCTTATAGGTTGGAAAAATTATCTGTGAAGCCATCTAATCACTGTGCCTCTTCAATGGTAAATCTCTAAGTAGCTTTTACACTTATGTGGTAATTCAAATTTTTCTATTATTGTTGGGTCAATTTTTGGAACTTCACATTTTCTTCCTGTCCCCCCAGAGTTATACACAGAATTTCATTATAATAGCTAATAACAAAATAATAGAGTGCTTACCACTTGTACTAGTTTAAGTGCTCAAAATAGATTAACTCTTAATTCTCCCAACGTCCCTTATGAAACAGGTGTTTTCATTTTACAATTGAAGAAAATTCTTTGAATGTTTCCTATGTGTATGGATATACGTCTTTTTTTAATCAATCCTACTTCCTTTATATATTTTGTCTTTTCACCTTAACCAAGCTCACAGGGTGCTGGTTAGTCTTATCAATTTTTCAAAGCAACAGGATTGGGTTTTGTGCTACTTAAAAAAAAAAAAAAAAAAAGATTTCTGTATTGTTAATTCTAATTGTGTTTCCTGGTAATTTATTCTTCTCAATTCCTTTTGGTTTACTCTGTAATTTTTTCCCCTAATTACTCAGGCAATTAGTTCATTTATTTTCAATTTTTAAAATAAATAGTGAAGGTTTATAAAATTTTCTCAGAAAACAGCTTTAGGCATATCTCACCGACTTTGAGGATTTTTCCTTTAATTTTCCTTAATTATAATCTTGCCTCAAATATTTCAGTGTCATTTTTATTTTTTTAAAGATTTTATTTATTTATTTGACAGAAAGAGACACAGCGAGAGAGGGAAGACAAGCAGGGGGAGTGGGAGAGGGAGAAGCAGGCTTCCCGCTGAGCAGGGAGCCCAATGTGGGGCTCGATCCCAGGACCCTGGGATTATGACCTGAGCCAAAGGCAGATGCCCAATGATTAAGCCACCCAGGCACCCCTCGGTGTCATTTTTAAAATTATTTTTAAACTTATGATTTATAGTTTTATCAGATTATGCCCACAAAGAATGTGGTCTAGAAAAATTTTTCTTTTTAGAACTTCTTACTGTGTGATCAATTTTTTAAAGTGTTTGATTAACGGGCGCCTGGGTGGCTTAGTTGGTTAAGCGACTGCCTTCGGCTCAGGTCATGATCCTGGAGTCCCTGGATCGAGTCCCGCATCGGGCTCCCTGCTCGGCAGGGAGTCTGCTTCTCCCTCTGACCCTCCCCCCTCTCATGTGCTCTCTCTCTCATTCTCTCTCTCAAATAAATAAATAAATAAATCTTAAAAAAAAAAATAAAGTGTTTGATTAACATAGGGTAGAATACATCTGACAGAAGATGGTGCCTGGGGGAGATCATATTTTCTTTCAATTGCCAATATACAGTGTTTTCATTGTTTCCTATCATCTAGTGCAGTTGAAAAAATGAATGGTAGTTGAGTTTCTCTCCTTTGTTAATTTCTCCTGTCTACAAACTTTAAAGACTTTTCCTTATTTTTAAAATTCAGCAACTTTATTAGATATATCTAGATTTGTGGCTTTTTTGACTTCAGAAACTCCATAAAAATCCAAACAATTTTGGTCTTTACTCTCAGGCTCTGAAGACTGACAAGCCCTCTTTTTCTTGACTAGTCCCTCAGTTCCTAGCAAGAACAAAGGGAAATGAAGCCTTCTACCTGTCATCCCTTTGGAGACCCATGGAAACCTATCAGCAAAGCACCCAGTTGTCTTGCCTACTGAATTATCCACAAGAAACTGGGAGAGGAAAATAGAAATGTGTATTCAAACCAGCTGTCTGGTACCTCCTATTAATCTTGTTATCAGTGATTTCCAACCAATACATGAAATCATTCTGAGCTTATAACCTTGCTCCTATTTTTTTAAAGTTCAACTTTCTTCTAAGCTGCATAGAATTTAAGAAGAATGAACTTTAAAACAGCTTCAGTTTAGGGAAAATTGTTTCCTTTTAGGTAAAATTAAAAGAAATTTACAACAAAAAAACAAACAACCTCAATCAACTGCCACAATTTTTAGCATTGTATATTTTCTGGACATTCTGTTACTATACCTGATCATGTATGTCAACCATTACTGCATTTTGCTGGGGTGGATGAGCAGCAGGGTGTAACAGACGGGGAGATACATTCGGAGGGTGGAAGGCTCGAGGTTCCTCTATTGCTTGCTGCTGTGCGTAAGGGAGATGGTGATAGTTTTCATCTTGACTAATGGAATTATGTCGAGACAGACGATCCCTTCTTCCTCTCTGGCGCCTGACAGGAGGACTGTAATAGAGCAAATGTCAAAAAAGACATTATAATATTTACTGTTGTGATCCATAAGGATATATCAGTTTATGCTAAGGCAAAACCTTGAGTATTAAATAACTGCTGTGGTTCCCATCAGCTCTAAAAACATAATTTTAAACATGTTTTAAAAAAAAAATGGTATTCAGCTCTGCCAATATTAGAAATCAATAGCCCACTACTGGTCTTTTTGTTTAATTGTATGAAACCGCCCGTTGGAAAGGCAAAAGTAGTCAAATACCAGCAATTTCACATGGCTTAACCCATTATTTTGCTCCTTTTATCTTATAAACATATAAATTTTAATCTGCATATATCTTGCCAGTATTCCACATACGCCTAATGGGCACTTCATGTTTTGTCTATCTAGCTAAGATACACAGAAAGACATAGTTCTTCACACTGGTAGTTGCCAGAGGGGAGTTGGGGTAGGGGGAGCAAAATGAGTGAAGGGGGAGAGGTACAGGCTTCCAGTTACGGAATGAATAAATCACGGGGATGAAAGGTACAGCATAAGGAATACAGTAAATGGCATTGTAATAGCACTGTATGGTGACAGATGGTAGCTACACTTGTGATGAGCATAGCAGAACATACAGACCTGTCAAATCCTTACGTTGTTACACCTAAAACAGTGTCAACTATACTTCAATTAAAAAAAAAAAAAAATCGAGGTGAAAAAAAGAGTTCCTCCATAATTAAAATGAGAATTTTTCAAAAAGCAAGTAGAAAATACATAAAATAACTAAGAACATTTGTTGACAACTGCAAATATAATAGTAACTCAGTAAATGCTGGAAATGGAAATGACTGAGATAGTGTCAGCATAAATATTCCTGTAACAAGAATTTTTAAAGACTGGTTATGAAGGAAACCACTTTTACTCCCCCCTACACCAGTCATAGTCATCTACATAGTTTAACACAAATTTTGTCAAGCTGTTATTGTGAGATTTCCATTTTTCTACATCTCTACAATTCCACAATTCATCTCCAATGCTTTTTACAATGGCTCAGCATCAATGCAATTCAAAAAAGCAGCCTCATTAAAATGTACTCTACAGGGGCGCCTGGGTGGCTCAGACATTAAGCGTCTGCCTTCGGCTCAGGTCATGATCCCAGAGTCCTGGGATTGAGTCCCACATCAGGCTCCCTGCTTGGCAGGAAGCCTGCTTCTCCCTCTACCACTCCCCCTCCTGCTTGTGTTCCTGCTCTCGCTATCTCTGTCAAATAAATAAATAAAATCTTTAAAAAAAAAAAATGTACTCTATAGGGGCACCTGGGTGGCTCAGTCGGTTAAGTGGCTGCCTTTGGCTCAGGTCATGATCCCAGAGTCCTGGGATTGAGCCTGGCATCAGGTCCCTGCTCGATGGGCAGGCTGCTTCTCCCTCTCCACTGCTTGTGCCCGCTCACGCTCTCTAATAAATGAAATCTTTAAAATAAACAAACAAACAAAATGTACTCTACATGGGGCAAAAGAGGCCAAACAGCCCCCTTCCAGACAAAGCTATACATACAGCCCCTTCAGCAATCTTTAATGAGATCAGGTCACCTCTCTACCCCTAAATCTGCTGCTTCTCACTCCCAATTGCCCAATCTTAAAGAGAACAAGGACATTCCTTGTTGACATTAACTCTTAGATAGTGCTCTTGATACCACTCCCCAGGTTCTTGTTCCATTAACTGCCTCCACTAACTTTATTTTAATATGTCTCCTTTTGCAAAGTTTATATATCTTTGCTTCAAAATCTACATACTGTATTTCATTGAATATAAGATGCCATCCACCCTAGAACTCACTTTTTAAATGTTTTGAGGTAATTTTGGTATAGTTTTTTGTATACCCTTTGCCCAGCTTTCCTTCATGCTATCTTCCATAAGCATAAAAAAATTACTAAAATTAATAAACCCTGGTATTGTACTACTAATTAAACAACAGGGCATATTTCAGATTTCACTAGTTTTTCCACCTTTGTCCCCTCACTGTTGAGAATCCAGTACAGGATCCCATTATTGCATATAGTTGTCATATCTCCCTTTTATTTATTTTTTTGGGGAGTGGGGAGGAGCAGAGGGAGAGGGAGAGAGAGAATCTTAAGCAGGCTCCATGCCTGGCACAGAGCCCAACATGGGGCTCCATCTCACGACGCTGAGGTTCATGACTTGAGCCCGAAACCAAGAGTCAGACGCTTAACCGACTGAGCCACCCAGGCGCCGCTGTTATCTATACAAATATTTTAAAGGACTGTGTGTTATGGGGCGCCTAGCTAGTTTAGCCAGTGGAGCGTGTGACTCTGGATCTCAGGTTTGTGTGTTGGAGTTGGCTGTAGAGGTTACTTAAAATTAAATCTTAAAATAAATATATAAGATAAAGGACTGTTTTATATAAAAAATAAAAAAAGATGCCAATTAAACTATGATATACCATCAATTCTAAGTCCTTAATAGATGTTAAGATGTGGGAAAATATGTACCTTAAAATCAAAATAGAGTACATGTGCTCAGATCATTCATCTCCTGAAAATCTACTCAACCTATACATAAACTTTAAGGGCCCCTTTATTATTGTTTTATTCTGTTGTTGCCACTTGTTCTTATTTTCCTACTCAAAAATTTCAGCAGCACTCCCAACGAAACACAAATTACAATCCAAGTCCTCATGCTGACATTCAAGTCTCTCTATTATTTGGTCCCTTTATCTTTACTATATGGCCTCTCATTAAATGTTATTTGTGACCTTTAGAAAGCAGAATAATTGAAAAATCTAGAAATAAGAAATAATGATAATAATAAAATATGGACAAATAGTTCTTTCAGTTGACTTTATCATATTTTGTCATTTTATTTTTGGTGTATCATTTGCCATATAGCTGTTCTGTCCTCTTACCTGCCTAATGTTGGATTGAGTTTTCTATACGTGTTACCTATTTTTGTGTAGAAGCTATACATTCCTTGTTTCTATTCTCCTAGTGATTACCCTTAATTTTTAAATATATACCTACAGTTTCCTAAAAACACCCAGATTTACTCAGCTTCCTGGCAGGTAGAAATTAAGCTATTACACTCTTCTCGCCACTCTGTCCCCATCTCATGTGCAGATTGTTTCCGTATTTCTTTCTCTCTTTTTTTTAGATTTATTTATTTATTTATTTGAGAGAGAGAGAATGAGAGAGCACATGAGAGGGGGGAGGGTCAGAGGGAGAAGCAGGCTCCCCGCTGAGCAGGGAGCCCGATGCGGGACTCGATCCCGGGACTCCAGGATCATGACCTGAGCCGAAGGCAGTCGCTTAACCAACTGAGCCACCCAAGCACCCTTCTTTCTCTTTTTTAAACAACAGACCTTTACTCAGACTTAATAGTATGTCTTTTCCATTTCCTTTGCTAACCAATGGTCTTGAATCCTAGTTCTTGCATTCATTTTTCTGCTTCCTGGAGAGAGTACAATTCCTAACAATTCTTTCAGGGAGGATTTCTTGCTGGTCAATTCTGTCTCTTAATATTTGAAATGTATTTATATTTTGGCTTTACACTTAAGTGATCAATCAGCTGGCAGAACTCAAAGTTTGTCTTGGAACATTTGTGAATTTTTATTATCCTTGGTGTATGTTCTGTAAGTTCACCAAAGTCTTGTTCAACACTCAGTCTTGCTTAAATTCTGAGAAATGGTTTTGCATTATTTCTTTTAAAAGGTCCGTTCAGGGTGCCTGCGTGGCTCAGTTGATTAAGCGACTGCCTTCAGCTCAGGTCACGATCCCAGTGTCCTGGGATCAAGTCCCACATGGGGCCTCCCCTGCTCTGCGGGGAGCCTGCCTCTCCCTCTCCCTCTGCCTGCCAGTCCCCCTGCTGTGCTCTCTGTCAAATAAATAGAATCTTTTTTTTTTTTTTAAAGGTCCCCTCCATTGTCTCCATCTGAAAATATTATTAGACATACTTAGAACTGATGGCTCTGTCTCTATATTTAAACTTTTTTATCCATACTTTTCATTTTGCCTTTTACACTACATCTGGGAAAATTTCTCCACTTGATCTTCCAGAAACTAGGACACCTTTTCTGCACATTTCCTGAGTTCTAAATTTTTCCTTAGTAAGGTTTCTAGGTGACTTTTATGAATATCCTCTTGCATGTCTCTCATGTTACACTTACTCAAAAATTCTGTCTGTTCTATTAACTGTTTCTTTAAGTTCTTTGTTTTATTGAGTTTAGTGTCCTTTTCTCACTTTGTGTGCTCATCTTTGTATCTTAAATTATGGTAGACTGCTGCTGAATATTGTATCTGCTTGCACAGCCTGCTTCTGGGAGGCAATCTGGCAGCTAAGCTCAAAGCTAGCCTACAATAAAGTACTAAATGGAGAATGGGGTAAGGAGTAACACACACTGCTGGGCAGAATAAGCCTTTAAGTTTTCTAGGTAAGTGCTTCCTCCTATCCTCCCACCTCTGTGTTTCCATGAGCTTAGAGCATGATGCTTCTCCTTCAATTTAACAACCCACAGCTAGTTACTACTACTATCTGGAAATAGACACTTCTGACATTCCCTTTCTGATCCAGAGCCTTTCCTATGATCCAGCAATTGTACTCCTAGGCCTATACACTAGTGAAAGGTTTCCACATGTACACCAGAAATGTGTACATAAAAGGTTCCTAATAACACTCTTTGTAATAGTAAGAAACTGAGCATAACCATTACTCAATAGATGGATAAATAATGGTATATCAATATAATGTAAGATTATACCAAGTAAAAATAAATGAACTACTGCTATCCATGTTAAAAATACAATGTTTGATAAACAAAATCAAAGGAGAATATATTTAAATGAAAGTAAAACTGGCAAAACCTAAAGTTACATTGTTTTAGAATACATTCCTAGGTATTAAAAAGTATTAACAAGGGACTGATGTCAAATCACAGAACAGGGTTTATCCTCTAGGAAGAATGAACAGGGGCTTTTGAAGTATTGACAATCTATTTTAACCTGGGTGTTGATACACTTTTGTGTTATCCTTTTAAGTGTATGCTTGTTTTACATGTTCTTCTGAATGTATGACACATTTCACAATACAATAGAAAAGATTACAACAGGTGCTTAGACCGTAACCTTGAAACAAACAACCATATTGTCTCATGCTATTATATTTAACAGCTATAAAATATTTTATCTGGGTTGACATACATTATTTTAACTTAAACATTCCCATAAAATTGGGGGAAAATGCACCAAGTAATGTAAAAGTCTTAGTGTCTCAACAGAATATAACTCAGAAACAGGTTTATTTTGTCTCATTTGGAACAAAGAATGGTGGTTTCTTAAATTTTTTTAAGATTTTATTTGTTAGAAGAGAGCGCAGCAAGCAGAGGGAGAAGCAGGCTCCCTGCTGAGCAGGGAGCCCAATGCAGGACTTGATCCCAGGGCGCTGGGATCATGACCTGAGCCAAAGGCAGACACTTAACCAAGGTGTCCCAAGAATGGTGGTTTTAAGATCCTTCAGTATTGGGGCGCCTGGGTGGCTCAGTCGTTAAGCGTCTGCCTTCGGCTCGGGTCATGGTCCCGGGGTCCTGGGATCGAGCCCCACATCGGGCTCCCTGCTCTGAGGGGAGCCTGCTTCTCCCTCTCCCACTCCCGCTGCTTGTGTTCCCTCATTCGCTGTGTCTCTCTCTGTCAAATAAATAAATAAAATCTTTAAAAAAAAAAAAAAGATCCTTCAGTATTAGTTTCCCAGGGCTGCCATAACAAAATACCACACACTAGGTGGCTTAAACAACAAAAATTAATTTTCTCACAGCTCTGGAGACTAAAAGTCCAAGATCAAGGTGTCAGCATGATGGGTTTCTGGTGAGAGCTCTCTTCCTGGTTTGCAGGTGACCACCTTTTCACTGTGTCCTCACATGCTAGAGAGAGTGAGCTCTCTGGTGTCTCTTCTTATAAGGACACCAATCCTATTGGATTGAGGGCCCCACCCTTATGATTTCATTCAACCTTAATTACTTCCTTAGAGACCCCATCTCCAAATATAACCACACTGGGAATTAGGGCTTCAACATATGAATTTTTTTTTTTTTTTAAGATTTTATTTATTTTTTAGACAGCGAGCGAGCGAGAAACAGCATGAGAGGGGAGAGGGTCAGAGGGAAAGCAGGCTCCCCGCTGAGCCGGGAGCCCGATGTGGGACTCGATCCCAGGACTCTGGGATCATGACCTGAGCCGAAGGCAGATGCCCAACCATCTGAGCCACCCAGGCGCCCCAACATACGAATTTTGAAGAGACACAAACATTCAGTCCATAACAACTTCCTAACTCAAGAGTTTCAATGTTTCTTAGATTACCAACATCCTGGACATGCAAACACTTCTCTTACTCCAAGGATATACAATTTCCCTGAAGAAGAAATGTATGACCTCAGGCCACAACTGAAGAGGAAGAAGCTCAGAAGAAATATATTCCTCTGGAAAGGAAAGCCAGGGGCCAAATCCCATGACAGAGAGGACTGAGCACTGAAGGAAACCTCACTGAGTCTTTCACACCACAGGCTCCACAGTTTTATAAGAAACCTGATTAAGCTCCCAATTGCCTTAAGGATACAGAAGAAATAGGAATGGAGTGAAAAAAAAAAAAAAGGTAGCTCATTTCTAGGGTCTCCATATTTCCTTACACTTTTGAACTATAAAATGCATTTTTCTGTAATCAGAATTGCAGGCTAGCCCACACAAAGCCTTAAACCATAAAGTAGCTGAATTCATATATAATGACATGGGTTGATTTTAGGTTAAGTCACTGTAGCCTCTTTCAATTTCTTCACCTGTCAACCACAAGCTAAATGAACTCTCATGCTCTAGTGTGGGAGTCTAAACAATGTGTCATGTTGTTTTTCATGTGTGGGTGTATGAGTACATATGTGCTGATGTGTTCATAAAATACCCATAGGGGAAAAAAATGCTTTCTGACATTAAAAAAAAATCTCATAAATCTACCAATGGAAGAAAACTTAAGACATACACTGTAATCAACTAACCTTCTTCTGTTGCGTGCAGGTGTGTTGCATCGTTCCCCTGAGAAGTGATGTTGGCTTGATCGAACTGAAGGGGGCTGCCTATTTGATGTCATCTCCCATGGTCGCATTGGTGGTGAGGGAGCTGGTGATGCTGATGTATAATCAAAGACTGAATGAGAGAGGCGCTGTCTCTTGGGACTCGGACTATCTTCACTCTGCCAATGCAAAAAAATCAATCAACTTAGTAAGACTTTTTAATAAGAATTCTGCATTACTATATATGCATAGGTGTTTAAATATATTTACCTTAAAGAGTAAAGGAGGGGAAAAATATGCTGTCAACCCAAATTAAATATCTTTAAAGAACCAAAGATGCTGGGTAAGGGAAGGGAGATGCAAAGTAACTATCAAATGAAAAGTAAAATCTGTTTCTTAAAAATTATCATAAAACTCATTGACATATAAGGTACACAGTAAGGTGATAAGCAGTTGTATGGAACTTGACCATTTATTTTTATTTTATTTTTTTTATTAAAGATTTTACTTATTTATTTGAGAGCGAGAGAATGAGAGAGAGAACACGAGAGGGGGTAAGGTCAGAGGGAGAAGCAGACTCCCTGCTGAGCAGGGAGCCCGATGTGGGACTCAATCCCAGGACTCCAGGATCATGACCTGAGCTGAGGGCAGTCGCTTAACCAACTTAGCCACCCAGGCGCCCTTGACCATTTATTTTTTAAACACTTATTTATTCATTCTAGAGAGAGAGCATTCATGCTGGGTGGAGGGGAGGAAGAGAGAGAGAACCTCAAGCAGATTCCTCACGTCAGGCTCTCTGCTCCAAGGGAGACCTGCTTCTCCCTCTCCCACTCCCCCTGCTTGTGATCCCTCTCTCGCTGTGTCTCTCTGTCAAATAAAATCGAAAGAAAGAAAGAAAGAAAGAAAGAAAGAAAGAAAGAAAGAAAGAAAGAAAGAAAAGAAAGAAAAGAAAGAAAAGAAAGAAAAGAAAGAAAAGAAAGAAAAGAAAAGAAAAGAAAGAAAAGAAAGAAAAGAAAAGAAAGAAAAGAAAGAAAAGAAAAGAAAGAAAAGAAAGAAAAGAAAGAAGAAAGAAGAAAGAAGAAAGAAGAAAAAAGAAAAAAGAAAAGAAAGAAAGAAGAAAGAAAGAAAGACAGACAGACAGACAGACAGACTAGAAAAAGTTCACTGGCATGGAGAATCATAAGTAAACGTATCTACTTTGTCTGGACTGGGAACTGGAGAAGAGATTTCTCTCCTAGGAATTCAAACCACAGGTTAGCTCCTCACACCAAATTTAGGATTCAATTCTTTCATTACCCATAGAGGTTGCCTATGAACCTCTAAGCTTAGAAATATAGAAACTGGTTCAGAATTATGTTACCACAAGGACTCTTGACAGAGGTAAATGCAAAGCAAAATCTGGAGGGATACTCCCATTAAGTTGGCCAGTGGTTCTTACACTTCTGCATGTGTCAGAACCACCAGGTTGTTGGGCCCACGAATCTTCATTTCTAAATTGTTTGTGGGTGATGCTTGCTACTGCTGGTCTGAAGTACACTTTGAGAACCACCAAACCAAGTTAAGGGACTCTCTTAGGAAGAGTCCCTAAGGATAAACCCGCCATAAAAGAGAAATTTAGGGTGACTCAGTCAGTTAAGCACCAAACTTTTTTTTTTTTTTTTTTTTTGTAAGAGAGGGAGAGAAGGAGGCGGGCAGAGGAAGAGAGAGAATCTTAAGCAAGCTGGATGCTTTGATCAATTGAGCCACCCAGGCACCCCCAATGTCTGACTCTTGATTTTGGCTCAGGTCATGATCTCAGAGTCGTGAGATCAGGCCCCACATCGGGCTCTGTGCTGGGCGTGGAGCCTGCTTAAGATTCTCTCCTTCTCCCTTTGTCTGCCAGCCCCCAACGCCCACCTGCCCCAACTCACTCTTCCTCTCAAAAAATTAAAAAAAAAATAAACACCCAGACCTTCTCCACTTGCCTTAACTATCTTCGACAGAAGATAAAATTTCTCATTTCACAATTAAGGAACAAATGTTAAATTGTTTTCATTCATTTTAAACAATAGATGTCAAAGTACTTAGAAAACTAAGACACTTCATATAAAGCAAACTGGTAATAAGGAATAACCATCAAGACGGACCATTTTTTTTGGTTTGTTTTGCAAAGGAAGGATATAAGCACAGGAAAAGTGAGAAATTAACAATTTCATATTTGAATCATACAATATGGTTTATAAAATGATCTCTCTACATTCTCTCATTTAATTCTCCACAACCTGAAGTCTTTGTTTATACTATATCCAGATTGATGTGCTGCTATTAGTCAAGACGAACCAATGACAACTGAATGACTACTGCCTTTGAACGACACAATGCATAGTCCTGTTTCACATAATTCACACTGGACTTCAATTTTCTGATGCACAGCTCTGATTTTCCTCGGCTCAAAAGATTTCAGAATAAAATCTAAACTCATAACAAGACTAACAGTACATTTTCCTGGGATGTTATCTTGCACATATAGAGGGGAAGGAGGCTTTGAATACTGTATTTTCAAAAGCATGCATTAAAAAGAAAAATCAGAAATTTGCTTTTTGATACGATCCAAGTTTGTGTTTTTTCATGAAAGGTCAAAGATTTTTTTATGTGCAGTGAGTGCTTGGAAAGGGACTCTAGTGGTATAGCACTGCAATCCCATCATAATGAACAGAATCCAATATTGTGTGAAAATATGATGATACTATCATTGGCCATAACTCATAGTCCAACTTCTAGGGCTCCCTGACTTTAGAAAAACATATTAATGTCCTATTTTTTCTTAAAAAAAAAAAAAAAATTAAGTAGACTCCACGCCCAGCATGGAGCCCAATGTGGGGCCTGAACTCACAACCCTGAGATCAAGAGTCAAGACGCTTAACTGACTGAACCACCCACGTGTCTCTTTCTTAATTTTTAATTACACAAAACATCACTGGTTCACAAAAACTGATTTACCTTGATGTTGTAATTTGTTTCCAAATGGTATGTTAGTTCCACAAAAACACTAGATTTTATGCATCATGAATCTGCAACTATAATAACTTTAAGCTGTAAACACAAATCAATGGTTAAAATAAAAAAAACTGAAGCATAAACACGAAACCAATGAAAACAGAGAAGATATTAAGAACAACCTGAAATCAAGAAATCCCTCTGAGCTACCCATTTGGAGTTTTCTGCAGATAGCTGGAGCTCAGACACTAGAAGTTTTACTTTTTGGTACACAGATAGATGGACAGGTTAATGAAGCTACAGGCATGAACAAAATTTCCCCCAAATAATTTATACAGAGAAAAGGAAGCCCAATATTGAACTCTTAAGAAATATTTTATGCCGAGTAGCTGATGAGAGGAAAGTGGAGTGTGGTGAGAGAAGCCAGTAGAATGGAGTTTCAAGGATTCAATTGAGAGGTCACATTAAGATGGGGACTGAAAAACATCCACTGTGTTTAACAACAAACAGCTCACTGACATGGAGCTATTTCTTTGTAATATGATTTAGTATCTATTATGCATATTGCCTCTTACAACAATTTTCAAAATAGCTTTTTCCCCCGTCTTTTCTTTGAAAATCTTTCTTATGAATTTAGGATGACTCTGTAAGGTTTCTAAAATCATAAAATTCTTTTTTTTTTTTTTTAAGATTTTATCTATTTATTTGACAGAGAGAGACACAGCGAGAGAGGGAACACAAGCAGGGGGAGTGGGAGAGGGAGAAGCAGGCCTCCCGCAGAGCAGGGAGCCCGACGTGGGGCTCGATCCCAGGACCCTGGGATCATGACCCGAGCCGAAGGCAGACGCTCAACAACTGAGCCACCCAGGCGCCCCATAAAATCATAAAATTCTGATATTTTGGCTGAAATTTTTATTCAGTCTATAACTTTGCTGGAGAAGAGAAATTTTTTTACAATAGTTTTCTCTTTCAGAAACGTCTATCTCTGTGTATAAATCATGAAAATTTCAATCACCTAATTAACTTTCATAAACTTACAAAATAAAGTATCACACAGCTATCATTAAGACACACACACACACACCTGAAATCAAGGGTTCTAGACACGAAATCTAAGTTCCCCACAATGTATCTGTTTTATGAAAGCACCCTATCTTCAATCACAATCAATGAATTGGTTGATAGTACAGAAACTGCTAATTTTAAAACTATAAGGGGTAGATAGCAGAGACAAGAGGGAATTTTTTTGGGAGATGGAATTGTTATAATATCTTGATTGTGGCAGTGGTTCCACATCTGTATACATTTGTCAAAAGTCACAAACCTGCACTCTACAAGGGTGAATTTTACTTTATGTTAATTATACTTTAAATTGGGGCGCCTGGGTGGCTCAGTCGGTTAAGCGTCTGCCTTCAGCTCAGGTCATGATCCCAGAGTCCTGGGATCGATCCCCGCATCGGGCTCCCTGCTCGGCGGAGAGCCTGCTTCTCCCTCTCCCTGCCACTCTGCCTATCTGTCTGTACTCTCTCTCTATCTCTCTGTCAAATAAATAAATAAAATCTTAAAAAAAAAAAAAATTAGGGCACCTGGGTGGCTCAGTTGGTTAAGCGACTGCCTTCGGCTCAGGTCATGATCCTGGAGTCCCGGGATCGAGTCCCGCATCGGGCTCCCTGCTCGGCAGGGAGTCTGCTTCTCCCTCTGACCCTCCCCCCTCTCATGCTCTCTCTCTCTCAAATAAATAAATAAAATCTTAAAAAAAAAAAAATTATACTTTAAATTTCTAAAACAATTATAGGGGGTACTTTGATTCTAATGTTGAATATAGACTTATTTTTATAGAGATGCAAATGTGCCTACACCTATACCTCTTCTGTGAGAAAATCCAGGGTAACAAATACACAAAGCCATCACTTTTATAGAAATTAAAATATCAACTAAGGGGCACCTGGGTGGCTCAGTTGGTTAAGCATCTGACTTTGGCTCAGGTCATGATCCCAGAGTCCTGGGATCAAGCCCCGCATTGGGCCCCTTGCTCAGCAGGGAATCTGTTTCTCCCTCTCCCTCTGCCCCCCACTGGTGCTCACTCTCTCTCTCAAACGAATAAAATCTTGAAACACATACAAGAATATTCATGGCAACATTGCTTGCAATAATAGTAAAAAACTGGAAACTACTGGAAATGTCCATCAAAAAGAAAACACAAATTTTGAATAACATATTAATGTTAGCATATTCATATAAAATGGAATACAAAAAGGAAATGAATCAACTCTCCGGCCCCATGCATCAACATGGATGAATCTCAAAATGAGAGAAATACAAAGTATGATACTGTTTATATTAAGTTCAGAAACTAAACAGTATAGTATTGAGAGATACTGCATGTGGTGAAACCACTTAGAGAAGCAAAGGGGTATTAAACACAAAATTCAGAGTTTTACCCAAGGCACAGGTATGCGACAGCAGGTAGATATAATATGGTAGGTCATCTGAATACTTCTAAAGTATTGGTAATGGTTGACTTCTTAAGATGGATGGTATTTTTAAAATTATATGTCTGATTTATACTTTGTAACTTTCACATACGAAATATTTTTGTAATTTTAAAAATTAAAAGAGCCTGTAAATTTTGAAAGATTTTGACAAAGAGTAATATAAAACAAGCAAAGTATAAAGGTCTTTAATAAGAACAGTGACAAAATTGATAAAGTGGAGATGAGTAACAAATATAGCTCAAAAACAGATGAGATTTTTGTTCAAAGATGACTGGTCGTTGGAAACAAGGATCCGGGAAAATATCAAACACTTTCCTTCTCCTCTACGACCGTCCCACTTAATACAGACATACTCAATTCCCATGCTTGAAGTCGGGGGTGGGGGTGGGGGGGGTGCGGCGGCCAAAATTTTTTTTTTTAACTCATATACAAGATCGCAGGGAAAATGATATCCTCTGAAAAAAGACTGGTTTCAGCTAAGATAAGGGAATAAAGAGGATGCTTTAAGGAAAAAAAAAAATGGAAGAGGTAAGTGAGTCTGTTTAAAATGGAGTATTCCAAAGGGAAGGAGAAGCAGAAAAAGCTGGGAGGGAAGGAACTTGGGGGAGAGCCAAGAAATGAAAACATAACATTAAAAGAATAACTCCAAGGATAAGAAATGGGTAGATTTCTCCCTTTCACGTGGCAACTAAGTTTTCTAAGGATAAGAGAAGCATAACTGGAACAAGAAATCATACCCAATTGTATTATCAGAATTAGATGAAGGTATGTGACAGCATCTCAAAGGGGATGTGAGAAGGATTTACTTTGCTTTATGCACAACAGTGGTAGGTGAGGAAGTGGGCAGAGAATAATCTCCAGTCTTCCCTGGGAGCCAAGTACACTGAGGCCCTTGTTTTAAAGTTAGAAAAAAGGAAGTCTTCAGTTTAACTAGGGCTATAAATAAAAATTTAACAATAATACCTTTCACCTTTCTGCAACACTCAAGTGGAATTGGCTCTTTAAATCTATTGCATTTGCCAGAAACTCCTTGAGTTTAAAGTTAATATTGAGTTAATGCCTGAAGACTCAAGGAAGTATGGAAAACAAAGAAAACATCAAATAACTGTTTACTGATGGCAGTAGTGAAAGTAGTAAGTCAATTTCTTCCTTAGCTACACTGGTTTACTACTAAATATCAAGCTATTACAGACCAATGCTGTATCAAAAATGGTAGTCAATACTCCACTTATTTCAATACAGATAACTATGTCTCTTAACATACAACTGTACTATTTACAGAAATGCCTGTTATCTAAAGGTGGTATGTTATAGTAGACAAGAAATAGCAAAAGGTGAATTTGAGTCTCTGCTCTGCCAATAACTAGCTATGTAACTGGGCATCTCAGGGAGCTTTTCTGAGCCTATTTCTTCATCTAGAAAACCATCCATGACTGGTTTATTATTAGGAGGGATAAAAACAAAGGAGACAATACATGCAAAGAGGAGAAACTGGCACAAATTGCAACAAGGAATATCATATTGAAGAGCCATGGATCACCTACAAAGCTATTCTCAGAAATTTCACAACTCCAATTTAATGTATCACAAGCATTTCTCTTTCAGAACTAGTCCCAAGCCCCAACCTACCACTCTCACACAAACAGAAAATGAGCCAGTTCTATCCAAAAGTCCAAGCTTTGATGAGCGACTCTCACTACCTCAGATTTATATACACATATACAAATATATGCCTTGGCCCACAACCCTAATATCCAGAAGCAATTTTATAACTAGTTTCCTTTTGGTAATACTAATACTGACTTCCATTACTAAAACATGCTTCTCCAGGAGTAATGGATTGGAAATTGAGTTGCCAGTAATTTATGTGAACACATGCTAGCAATCTTGTCAATAAACTGCCTCTGCCTTAATTTATTTTCATTTTATATATAACAAAAATTTTAATCACATTTTACCTACAGGTACCAAAAGTGATAGAAGGCACATTACCATGTTTTCTTTTTGAAATATACATCACTATCAAACTCTGGGCACTAAGCAAGTAAGTAGTGATGGCTTTAAAAACTATCTTGCATGCTTCCATTTTTCCATTCCTACACAACTTCATATATCTACTTTCCTTTAGAACTTAGCCTATTAGGACAAGTGATTAAGACCAAAAGATAAAAAACAAGAATATTAAGTGGTCAAATAATAAACAGCAGCTCAAGAGAAGACAAACATTCTTCAGAAAAGCTGGCTAAAAAGTTATTTGAAGAAGTCCTCTAAGAAGAATACTTATTCCCACATACAACAGAAAATAAGAAGAAGATATTGAGAATTCTGTTTTAAGCCTTCCTAGAAACAACCTAAAATGTATCTGTGACTTTCAGCCCTACGTAGGGAAAGGGTAAATATATAAGAACCTGGAAGAAAGCTTTGAAGTGAGCATCCTCTTGAACGGTAGTATTCTGATCACTTGGGAGGAGAGGGAACAGGCTCTGAAGTCTCACCCTTTCACAAATCACCTTGTTAGGATGGCCAGGTAGAGGTGCTGAATTGGACCCGGGAGATATCTGGGAAAAAGAGGGAGAAGAAAAGGATAGTTCATGGCTAGCCACACCAATGTGGAGAATCAGGTCTATGAAGGACAGTCTGGATTTTCTACGTATTTGTGTTAGCAGAGACTGGAAAGAAATTAAAAATTAATCTTAAACATCAAAACAAATATAAGGATGGCAAAGGTTGCCTCTGGCAACAAATCTCTTACAAAAACTTTTTTAAAAGACAAAACAGCACTGCTCAAAAATGCAAGGTCCTTCCTTTGTTTCCGATAAAATATCAATATCTTTTCTGTTGGTATTAATTCTAAAATCCTCAAGGATAGATAAGACTTCATGTTAAGAAAACCTGAGGTAAAATCATGTTTCAAGTACAGAAAGATTACTGTCCATTGTGACTAAGAGTAATATTTTTTCATTGTTTTTTAATTAACCTTCTGTATGATCATGCAAAGACGACAAGAGATTTCAGAACATTTGTAGCAAACCTTCTATAATTACCACAGGTATAAAAAAGAAGAGTCTGTGGACAGCTCAGCTCTACTCAACACAAACTAGTGACCTTAAGAATAAAGGGTAAGATCATAAGCCCCAAAGCAAATGACTGCACGTTTTAAACGCTTGACTTGATCATAGGTTAATCCCCTTAAACTCATATGTAATATAAACTTAAATCTGCAGCACTTTTAATCATGGACATCATGATCATCACTTGTACCACTGTGCTGTGGAATGAACTACTACCCTTGGGAGTTAAGGTGTGTGAACCTGCTTACCCCTACACTGAAGACCATGTGCTTTAAACCACTGTCTGGCTTTCAGTTTCACTGTCTCATTCATTCCCTTACATATAAATGTCTATTCTGTGACAGGCACTAAACCGAGAAGATAGGCATGGTTTCCTACTTTCAAGAAGTGTATGCTATGAAAAAGAAACAAAAGCAAATCACTATACAATATACAGAGTATCATCTTCCTATGATAATACTATAGGCACTGGGTGCTATGGAGAGGTAACTGGCAAAATACAGCAGTATAGTCAAGAAACTGCAAAATGTTCAGTTTGGCTATCCAGTACAGAAGTAACCAGAGAGGAGGGCAGACACAGATCATGAAATGGCATGCTAATTATATTAATAATACTTCTACAATAACCTTCCTTAACCGTTACCTTTATAAATTGTTTCTGGTTTGCCATGAGCCTGGTAAATAGATAACCAGGCCTGCTGGTAAGACGAAAATTATTTCCAAACACCTTCCTAGGAGTAAAAATCACTTGAGGGCAGTAACTTTAGAATTCATTACTACTGCTACACAAAATATGTTCAACATGAGTTAAAGCTTATCTCTGCACTACACACGAGTGTGCTAATATTCTTTACCACTATGATGAAGCATGAAGTGCAGAATCAAGGAATATTCACTGAACGCCTCCTGCAAGTCAAGAGTTGTTAGAAGACAAAACGTGGATCCTGCCCTCAAGGAGCTTATTCTAGTTTAAAAAAAAAAAATGCAAAGTAGCCAACTATAAGATGATGTCTTAAATGTCTGAATACAGGTAAAAATTAAAATAGAGGTAGGAGCCTTGAGTTTATCTGAAGACAGATTTCATAGGAAGAAGTGTATTTCACATTCCTGACTCCTCACTCAGTCTAAGGAGTTCTTTCACCACTTCAAAGCAATTCTCTTAAAAGTCTGTTCCTTTACGTAAGTTTCATATTCTTTTTGTAATCGTAAGCTTATAATTTGCAAGATACCTTTGAAGAGTGTTTTAAAAAGCTCACCTATCTTCAACTATCATACCTGAAGCAGTCTGCATGAGGAGCACTCTTATCAACTGCTAGTACAAGTGGCTAGCTTGGCAAACAGAGATCAGGGACTCAGGTTTCCTCTCCTTAATTCTTTGTTCCTTTGGAAACTTAAGATTTCAGTCATATATAAGAAAACAAAAACAAAACTCTGGCAAACCCTGGCCCTTGTGCTCATAAGTTAGTAATTTTCAAGCATATTCCTCTCTTATCCACAACAATTTCCTTTGGTCAAAAGCTCCATTTGTCTATAAAAAGGGAGGACCCAAAAAACCCAAAACAAAACAAAACAAAAAAAAACCACCACCACCAATGGAGAAAAGCTATATTCAAATGCTGTCGTTAATACAGATCCAGGACAAAATGATAGATGGGCTTGAAACCAGGTGCACCCACTGGATAAAATCACATATCATCATTTTGTGTGTCCATGTAAGGCAGAATTCTAAGAAGGCCTCCAAGATTCCCACCTCTGGTACACATCTCCTGTATAATCCATCCCTCCATGGTGTGCAGGCAGAACTATAAATACAGTGGATTTCATTTCCATGGTTAGGTTAAATTATATAACCTAATTATACGAATGCATTCACAGAAGTGAAGGGATTTAAACGTAATTAAGATCCCAAGTCAGTTGATTTTAAGTTAATCAAGGTAAGCCCAACTTAAAGAAAGCTCTTGGAAGAGGAACTGACCCTTCCTGAAGAGATTCTCCTGTCAACCCTGCAGGCAACCACTATGTTTGTCAGAAGGCATACGAATGGGGCCATGTGGCAGAGATATGAGGGCACCCTCTAGGAGCTGAGAGGGTCACCAGTTGACAGCAAGACAACGGGGACTTCAGTCCTACGAACCATACTGAACCAACAACCAGTAAGCCTGGAAGAGGACATCAAACTTCTCATGACATCACAGCACCAGACAGGTAAAATCCCTAACAGAGGGCCCTGCAGCTTAACCCAAATCAAGATTCCTGATCCATGTAAACTGTGGGATAAGAGATTCATGTTTTAAGGTACTAAATGTGTGGTAATTTGTTACACACAATAGAAAACTAACATGACATTATGTATCGAATAGACCAGAAATTGCTGTACCACACCTGAAGAAAGTTTCTTCTCCAGAATTTTAGCTGTATTAATTTGATGAAAGATATAAATTAAGACATTTTTATCTAAGCAATACAGCAGTTTTTAAAATCTGATAATAGCTAACTTCATGCTAGGAACTGAATTAGCTCTCTGATCCTTACACACTGCAAGTCAAGGTTAACTGA
Source organism: Mirounga leonina (assembly GCF_011800145.1). Classification (NCBI taxonomy): domain Eukaryota; kingdom Metazoa; phylum Chordata; class Mammalia; order Carnivora; family Phocidae; genus Mirounga; species Mirounga leonina. The sequence continues at coordinate 34,725,352 of NW_023270433.1, read as the reverse complement.
CTTGCTTAAAGCCACATATCTCATGAATACCAGAGCCATAATTTGAAGCTAAGTCTACCTGGCTCTAAAATCCATGCTCAACCCACTAAAACACCTTTAAGAATTTTAAAAGTACCATTCTTGGGGCACCTGGCTGGCTCAATTAGAAGAGCAAGTGACTCTTGATCTCCAGGTTTGAGTTCAAACCCCATGTTGGGTGTAGAGATTACTTAAATAAAACTTACCAAAAAAAAGTAACATTCTTTGTAATCTAATTGGATTATAAAAAAACTATTCCACAGTCTATTTTAAGTATTCAAAAAATATTTCCTTGTAAATTATTTCTGACATAACTTTCCACTATTTCCCTCAATCTTCCTCATTTAAAATTACTTAAGATATACCATATCTGGAAATTGATACAATTGTATTCTTCTCTAACCTGGCAACTGTTGAACATTACAAAGATACAGTAACTTCAGTCTTTGCTCAGGATGCAACCTATGTTTAAAAAGTCCTGCCAAGAAAACATCCCTGAGACCTGATTAATCTCCAACTCCCCACACTTCTCATTTTTAATGTTTATTTACATATAACTATATGACTAATTCACCCAGCATAACTGAGAAAAGCACCTGTTTCACAAGACTAAAGTCACAGAAAACAGTTTAACCTTTTAAGCACCAATATGGTACTATTTTAGGCCATCTTTTGTTTAATGTGGCCTTTCGCCGTGTGGTAAACCATACTATAACTAACGATTTAAACTTTGTCTTGAAGAGTCTATTACCAGTCATGGTACTAAAAATAACATAGGACTTAGGTCCAGATATTGTCCCAGAACTTGCTTCCTCCAAAATCACTTCTGATGGGAGCTTCCTTCTTCGTTCATTTACATTTTTCTCATACAGGTGAGACAGAAGATATGCAGGTACATGACCTCTAGGCCAGCGTTAAAATAATCTACTTTCTTCAAAATAAATTGCTATAAGGCCAAATAGTCTTCCCCAAAACAACGACATTACTCTCCAAGGGGGGGTGGGGCGGAGTTCATTGTTACTAGCAGCATATCAACTGGTCAAAAGCACTCAAATCACAGCCTTTTAGAAGAGGGGAAAAAAAAAACCAAACCAAACCAAAATAAAAGATGAAGAGTCAGATGCTTAGTGTTGACTCCTCCAAGTCTTCCTCTAGGTGCAAGTCTGGGTACCTAAAAAACGAAAAGGTCAAATCCAAATTATCTAAAAATCCACATATTCTCACTGCTTCCATGATGGCAAATGTTAATCTGCTGGAAAATAATCAAGTAGATTTTATTAACTATTTGAACAGTCTGAATCAGTAATCTTTCATCTGATAAATTCTCAGGTTATACTCCAATATGGGAATACCCCAAAATAAGGGAAACGCCACATGCACAAATACGTTCATCACAGTACAGTAATAGCAACAATTTAAAAAGGGAACTAGAAGTAACCTAAATGTTTAACAAATAAACATTTGCTAAGTAAAATAATGGTAACATGCTTGGTGGACTACCATGCAGCCTTAACCCATTCAAGAACTGGTACTATCTACTGAAGGAGGATCACTGCTGTTCAGCATTGGGGCAATCATTTTCTAAAACAAACTATTATTTCCATTCTTGAGTTAAGGCAAACAACAAACTGGGTTCATGTCTTTCTGGAAGGACAACAGAACAAGGTTTGGTGAAAATAGCTAAAGGCTCCACCATCCTTTCCCTAACCCCACAGTCCCATAAATTAATTGGCGGGGAGTGGGGGGCGTGGGGGGCGAGGTACATGCAATAAGGAGGTCTCTAACCATAACATCTACTGAGAAGGTGGACATAAAGGTTAGAAAAATAAGAGTTACAAATTTTTTTAAGTTTTCTTCTTTCCCTTCCACATCCAGATTTGCCGGAACAAAGATTTATTCTCCCAGCAAGGAAGTACTATTTATGCTGGTAACCTCTTAGCACAATGCTCTAAAGTATCTCTTCAAGATTTCTCTCTTAAGAATTACACGGATTTGGAAAGTATCTAGACCATGACCAGTCCAAATCAATATGAAAAATTTATATAAATATATATTTGAAAAGATAAAGTGTGACTAGGCTCTTTACGATTATTAAATAAAATTCATAATTAATTCAAATATTTATTGCATGTCTACTATGTGCTAGATGCTATGAATACATGGGGAAAAAAGAAATTATTCTTGCCCTCAAAGAGACTGTCTGATGAGGGGCAATTCCACAAGAACTAAATGAGGAATAGGGCCCTCTAACATAAAGGAGGAAAAGGTAAGGTGCTGAAGTCCTTAAAAAAGGAACATGAAAAGATGTAAGAATTGTGGAAAAACTGAGACTGTGTAAATGGCCCCTCTTCTTCTATTTGCTCAAATTTCTCACTTGTTAATTTACTATACAGAATTAAAGCATTTGCTTTATCTCCTCCACAAAGGCAGTCACTTTAAGAATTTAACATTTGCGGAATGAATGAACTAGACCAAAACTATATTCAAATGTGTGTTTACAATCTGTATACTCTCCAGAGAAAAATAAAACAAGCTGAGTTAACCAAAACAGAAAAGAAGTGAAAACATGCCTGATATATATGGTTAATAAGAAAATAACAAAAACAAACAAACAACAACAAAAAAACTAGTAAGTAGACCCAGACACTACACAAAACCCAGCAAAGTTAATTACAAAATGACAGTGGCCTAAACAAAACGGGCAGCACAGGAGAAACAGATGGAACAGACTAGAAGACAAAGATCTTTCCATACAGATCATTTGAGATTTTTATTCAAGGATTTCTCATCCATACTTCCCACCCACAACCTTGAAAAAAAGTAAAAATGAGCACAAATAGTCTGGCAATGTAACTAAAAGTTTCATCCAAAGCTGTTGGAAGAGAGACAACAGATCTACATTCCACATTATGATGCTAACAGATTCAGTTATGTCTAACTATGCCATCCTATGTCTACCCTCCCTCAAAAATCAGGTTGTCAACATTTACTCATATTAATACTTGCAAACTTAGTTCAGCTATAAAAACAGGATGTGTACATAAACCACAATAAGTACAGAAACAAACTACCTTCCAGAATCAGAGAAGATATCAGAGGTGGAGGGACCACAGACATCATTTACATCCAACTTTCATATTTTGCAGATGAGGCCCTATGGCCCACATGGCCAGTTTGTGGTAAAATTCATTTAACTATAGCCTTTAAAGTCTACCAAATCTCTTAGAGATAAGTCTCACAGAAAATTATATTAATCAACTTAAGATTGAACTCCTGTAATGAACAGATTTAAGGTTTAATATGTTTTCAAAAAGAAACATTACTCCAATAAGTTTACAAGTTAGAAGTGGAGAAATAAGTATGTGAAGAGATACAATTCTCATTTAAAAATCCAGTTCGTAATTTCATCTTTTGATTGCAAGTATGTCCCAACTTCACTGCAACTGATCCAACAACTATATTTGGTCTTGTATTGTTACTTCTATAGAAGTCCTATCTCTTCCTTTCCAGTATGTTGTCTGAAGACAGGAAAAATTTTACTTTGATCCCAACTGTCCTTAGATTTGTTACGTTTTGATTTCACAAAAACTGTGCGAATGGATTTTTAACTTGAGCCTAGTTACCTGGGCTGCTTGCTATTGAAAGGAACTGAAGTAAATGTACTAACAACAGCACCTATAATCAAGGTCAAACAGGATCCCAAAAGGTTCGCAATTCTAAAGTAACAAACCGCTTGTGTATGAGTTGCATACACTTAAATTTTCAAAGTGAAGTGCGCCACGTAAGAGAAGGCAATTCACATGATGCCAGCAATGACATATGTTAAGTATTCATTTCTATTTATGGTGGAAAAATTAGCATACCCAGCTTTTGTAGCACAAAGAAAAAATTATGTCTTACAGGTCCTACACACGGAAACAAAAACTTTTTCTTTAGTTCTCTAATAATTTGAAAAATTCCCAGTACAAAACCAACCTCTCTCATTCTTCAGCCCTGAGAAGAACTTCCATGCCCTGAGAACAAACCGCAGCCTGTCCAGAAACCCGCAGAGCAGAAGGACGCGAAAGGACCCTTCGGAACGGGTTCCGCGTTCTCCTGGGTGACATCATTTCACCTGCGCCTCGGCAAAACGGGAGGGAGCGCGCGCGAGAGGCCATCTGCCAGGCGGCGGCGGGCTGGCGCTCCCGCTGGCTGTACCCACACCTCCACGCCGCCGCCACGGGAACAAAGAGCGCCGGGCAGCCGCTCCGCGCCCCGCCAAGCACCGGGCAACCACACCTCCTCCTGGTTGCCGGGAGCGGCCCCCGCAGGCTCCCAACGGCCTGCAGCTCAGACCGTCCCGCCCTCACGCGGGAACCAACGGCCGCAGCGGCCAGTACCTGCGAGGGGAGGCTCCGCCCTGCGGGGCTGCTCCCGCGGCTCCTTGCTGGGCCGCCGCCTCCTATTGTGACCGCTCGCCCAGCCAGCGGCCAGCTCGCCAGCTCCGCCGTTCCCGGGCCTCCTCACCCCCGGAACCCGGGCTCCGACCGAGGCGCTGTCTCGGCGCTTCCTTCCTCCCGGCACCATCACACGGGCCGCGCCAGGAAACAGCTGCACGGTCAGAGCTGACAGAGTCGGCTAACGCCTCGGGGGCTCCATCCTCTCCGCCCCCGGGCCCTAACTGCCGGGGCCGCGGCCCGGTCCCGCCCCGCCGCACCCCGCCTCGGTGCTCGCGAACACGGCGTGCCGCGCCGGCGCACTATCCTCCGCTGCGCGCGCAGGCGACGCCCCTCGCCGCCAGGCCGCAAGATGCGCGAGCACGCGGCACTCCCACTTCTCGGTTTGAGGTCGCTGCCCGCCTCCCCACCACGTCCCCCAACAGGAACAAACCTAGCGACCACAAAGCGCGAGACCACCAGACGCTCCGCCCCTTTCCCCCTAGGCTCGGCTCCGCGCGCCGAGCCCCCTTTGTTTCCACCCCGCGGGGAAGGGGGGAGGGGCGGCGCTGCGCGCGTCCGGGCGCGCGACTAGGACTAGTTCCGGCAACAGAGCCCGTCGCACAGCGCCCCTGCGCAGCGCAACCCCGCCCTCGCCCGCCTCTCAACCCGGGCGCACAGCAAGGCCACCAGCTACTGAACCGGACCCTGGGGCTGGCAGTGTCTCCCAGTTCGTACACATCTCTCCCTAAAGTATGGTTTCTGGGCCATGCCTCCCTCCTCCAAAACTCGGCAAACAGTAACCTCACTCAATTCACAATATAGTATGTATTCATGTGGACCCAGAAGTGGAATTTTTATTAATGTAGAAGGAGGTGATTAGTCGAAGGTGTCTCACAAAGAAACAAACAGGTTGGAACCCAACGTGTCCAACTCTAAGGATTATTAAACCTGACAGTTATTCAGACCATGCTGAGCATGGGAATGAGATGGGTACAAAGAACGTAGCGGGCAAGCTGCCTGTCCTGATCACATCTGAGATCTAAAAGGGAAGACAGACATACCATAAAAGCACAATAAATGCAAGGAAAAGACAGCTAAGTGGTATCTGAGGAAAAGCGGGCCATCAAGGGGGCATTATGCAAGAAGTGGGCTGTATGCAGATAGGAAAATGGTTGATGCCATCAAGGATGGTGATCATATTTTAGTGTAGTCCAATCAGCAAAAAAATCCAGGTTCTAGGGGCGCCTGGGTGGCTCAGTAGTTAAGCGTCTGCCTTCGGCTCAGGTCATGATCCCAGGGGCCTGGAATCGAGCCCCGCATCTGGCTCCCTGCTCGGCGGGAAGCCTGCTTCTCCCTCTTCCACTCCCCCTGTTTGTGTTCCCTCTCTCGCTATGTCTCTCTCTGTCAAATAAATAAATAAAATCTTAAAAAGAAAAAAATCCAGCTTCTAGTTCTGGCATTACTTCCACCAGTCTCCTTCCTGCTCTGGGCCTCAGCTGCCTGTAGTAGAAAATTAAGGAATCAGACTAAACTGATGTTCAAGGATCTTCTGAATACGTATGAATAACACTATATGGTAATTATTTGTGAACATTTGTCTCCCGTATCAGACGGAGCACTGGCTCTCTGTTTTGGCTCTGGAACCCCAAGGTCCAAACCTACAGCCTGAAACACAACAGCAGGCGCTTAGCAACTCTGAATCAAAGTTCCAGCAATAAATCACAAGCTTTTACAATTCCTAGACAAAGAGAAGCTAGAATGATACAGCAGGCCCCAATAAATACATCCCCTCACCCCAGGCCCACACCCCCATTATGTAGTCCTTTTATCTAGCTGACTCTTCCTCCCAAAAGGCTGTCTTCCAAAGCAGCCAGTTTGTGGGTGATTACATCCAAACTGTAAAGTTTGTTTTTTTTTTCATTTCATGACACAGTCATAAATCCCAACCACACTTTTAGATGCATCCAATGCAATCGATTTCTAACTTGAGTCCCTCATAATTCCCCATCTACTGCTGTAGATCCACCTAGCTTCCAGCAGAACCTCAGCTGCACAAGCTTCCTTACATAATCCAGACCACTCTGAAACCACTTTTCTTGTATACTTGGATATTAGCTATGTGATGAGAGGAGGAAAGGAAGAAAAAAGTTGGGAAAGGGAAGGGAAATTACCATTTGAGAGCTCTCTAATCAAAAGAGCCAGATTCATCAAGTGCTGAATCTCAGCAGCAAAAATCTATTACAGTCCTTCAGGGTTTCCATTCCTTAAGCTTAATGTGAATCCCCTTGGGCCTCAGCCAATCCTTTGCGAGGCAAACTCCATGAGAAACCTTCTCAACTGATTAAGATCTTAGCTACCTAGGCTCTTAGGGCTTAACCCAAGAAGTCTGCCTAGATGTAAACAATAATCCCACAACTCAAGGTTGGATAGTTTGAAATTTGTACTGCAATTTCTTCTCTAATTGATTTTCTTCACCAGGAAATCTAGTATCTTGCTAATAAACACCCAATCAGTGAGATAGGCTTTAAGCTGGGCCACTTCTGACCACCCAATATGGCAGGTGGTAAATGAGAACAGTTGCTCAACCCCAGTCCACCTAAAATTTTATTTGGTGTCTGTTCAAAAAGGTGCAAAGCCTTGTTGGAGTGGTGTCCAGTAAAACTTTCTGTGATAGAAATGGTCAATATCTGCACCATCCAAAAAGAGGCCACATGTGGCTACTGAGCACTCAAACTGAGGCTAGGGCATCTAATGAATTGACTAGGATCAATTTAAATAGCCACACATGGTTAGGGACAGCACAAAACTTGTAGGCAAAGTAACTGATTGTAACAAGAGCTTTTTGAGACTTCTGACTCCAGGACTGCTCTTTAAAATCAATTTTCACAACAGAAGTAAAAACTGAATGACTACTAAAAACTTCTTCCTGACGTACCCAAGTACGTCCCCTCACTTCTAAAATAAAAATATACCAATCACTGTTTACCAAATAGTAAAATATTAAAATTCCTTCAAATATGTCTGGTCATTGGGATTATTTACTGTGGTGACATACCATTCTAATACATGGGAATAACACCTGAGGTTTTGACTGGGCTGGGCTGGATCTAGAGATGAATCTTTACAATACTGATCTTCAATCTATGAGCAAGATGCATCCTTCTATTTACCTGAGTCACCAACTTCTTTTCAATATTGCTTTACATTTTCTATACAAGTCTTACATATTTCTGTTCTTTGGTTTATTCCAGGTTTTACATATAATTACTAATTCTAAAAATACATATAGTAATATACATGTATATTATATAATTATATAACTGTAATTTAATTATACATAATTAACTCTAATAGTGTATCTTAAATCTTTTTGAATTTGCTGTACATATAATCCCATTGGCAGATAATAATGACCATTCAATTTCTTTCTTTTCCAACACATTTTTCCTTTTCTTTGTCTTGTCTTACTGCATTGGCTAGGACTTCCAGCGCAATGCTAAATAGAAACAAAGAGAACATGCACTTCTGTCTTATTCCCAAACTGGAAAACTTCCAACATTTCACCATTAAGTATGATGTTTGTGATAGGTTTTTTTGCATATCCCTTTAGCAATTAAGAGAGTTCTCTTTTATTTCTAAATTATTAGAAGTTTATCATAAAGGAATGTTTAATTTTATCAAATTTTCCTGCATCTATGAGATAATCATATAATTTTTCTGTTAATATGTGAATTACATTGACTGGTTTTGGATGTTAAACCAATTTTGCATTCCTAATAAAATCCTGTCTTATTATATTACCCTTATTATATATGTTGGATTTGGTTTGCTAACACGTTGGTTAGGATTTTTACATCTGTGTTCTTGAATGAGAATAGCTGTTATTTTCCATTTTTGTAATGTCTTTGTCAAGTTTTGTTACAAAGATTATGCTAGCCTTAGAAATGAATCAGGGAGTGTTCTCTCTTTTTCTACTCTCTAGAATAGTTTCTGTAAGAATGGTGTTATGCCTTCTTTAAATATTTGGTAGAATTTGCTGGTTATCTTTTTTTTTAACATATAATGTATTATTTGTTTCAGAGGTACAGCAGGAAGGGAAAAATGAAGAGGGTGGAAATCGGAGGGGGAGACAAACTATGAGAGACTATGGACTCTGAGAAACAAACTGAGGGTTCTAGAGGGAAGGGGGTGGGAGGATTGGTTAGCCTGGCGATGGGTATTAAAGAGGGCACGTTCTGCATGGAGCACAGGGTGTTATATGCAAACAATGAATCATGGAACACTACATCAAAAACTAATGATGTAATGTATGGTAATTAACATAACATAATAAAAAAAGAATTTGCTGGTTAGCCAACTGAACCTAGAATTATATTTTTTTCCCTTACTTTTTAAAGATTTTATTTTATTTATTTATTTATTTTAAAGATTTTATTTACTTATTTGAGACAAAGAGAATGAGAGGGAGGAGGGTCAGAGGGAGAAGCAGACTCCCCGCCGAGCAGGGAGCCCGATGCAGGACTCGATCCCGGGACTCCAGGATCATGACCTGAGCCGAAGGCAGTTGCTTAACCAACTGAGCCACCCAGGCGCCCTAAAGATTTTATTTTTAAGAATTCTCTGTACCCAATGTGGGGCTCAAATTCACAACCCTGAGATTAAGAGTCTCATGCTCCACGACTGAGCCAGCCAGGTGCCCCTATCTTTTCCTTATTTTTAACAAAGGAAAAACAACTATAATGTTAGGATAGACTTAAGAAAGATCTCATACTGAAACTCAAAATCTGTTTCTAGAAAACTAACTTCCAGTCTTGTGAATTTGAAGAGTTCTGCTGGAAATACATTTTTAAGCATACTGCATAAACAATAAGCACAAATAAATTTTACATAAGTGATAAATAGTCTGCCAAACAGTAAATATAAAATTTGGTTTGGTGCTCAATTTTGCATTTCTAAGACATCACAGACTATCTAAACATAATGATTATCTGAAGGACTTTTATACAAGAGAGGTGACTCTGAGGCTATAGGCTTTCTTATTCCTTTACACACTCAAGTAAATACATATTTACATGGGAGAATGATTAATGCTATGTTAGAACACAAAATAGAGGCCACTAACTCAGCAGTAGTGGTTGGGGTTGGAGTGACATTACAGTCAGGAGACTTGGCAATGGATATGATGACAGCACAACCCTATTCCTGACAGTGTTAACAGTGGGAAACTGCTTCTTCATTATAAAGGTCACGGACTCCCAGCAGGAAGGTCATTCTCTACCCAACACCTTTTTTGGCAGGTCCCAAAAGTGTACAGCATTTTTTTTTCCTTTGATATTTTTCCTCTGTGTGTGGTTCTTCAGCATCTGGACAAGTGATTCTTTATCTGTAGCTCTTCAATCATGGGTTTCAGCATTTTAAAATAAGAGATGCCACTCCTTCCTTTTTTGTGTATTCTCTACCAGCCAACATTCTTTCAATATGGACATCACTGATAAGAAACAAAAGAGAGATGGGACCTGCTCTTGAGGGGCTTACAGTTTAATGGGGGAAACAGACATTAAATAAATACTGTAAAGAATTGTGATAGAAGTGTGTAAAGGAACAAGAAAGCCTATAGCCTCAAAGTTTCCCTCCTTCCACTATAACCAGCTAAAAGGATCTAATAAGATGAAGCTACATAGTGGAAAGGTGTATCGGCCTAGCACTATTCAGGCTACACATTATCTATAACCATGATAAGACTTGATCTAATGCAAAACATCAGCATAAGCACTTTTCACCCATAAGTGTTACTACCTGTCAGACTGGAAAGGTTAATTATCAGCAGCTACCAGCGACAGTTGCCAAAGACCAGAAAGGGGCAGCAAAGGCGCACCCAAACCCAAGTCCCCTGAAAGCCTCTCACAATAGAGCCAGCTTTGGGATGGAGGAGTGGGCAGACTGCTGTTCCCACACGATAGGTGAGAGATGCCGGACACTGAACCATGACAGTTCTTAGGGCAGTGAAGGTGAGAAGGGGCTAAAAAGCAGAACCAGGTGAAAGGCCATCAGCCAAGAAAGAGTTCAAGACAGAGGAGTAAATAAACCTGAGTGCCTAAGATAAGCTGAGTCAGAAACAGGAAAAATAGTGACCGAGATATCAAGCCAGAAATGGAGAGGCAAGAGTGCAAATAAAGCATGCACTTCACATCATGGCATATTCAATCTCTGGAGCAGGATAAATAAGAAAGAGCAGACTCTAAGGCATGACCTGCCTTAATGCACACCCTCTGAAGCAGAGATCTTAGCGGGACCTTGCTCATTCCATTCTGGCAAATGGGGCGCATCTTGGGAACAATTCTAATTGCCATGATTCTCATTCTAAATCAGGCTCCCTGCTCAGTGGGGAGTCTGCTTCTCCCTCTCTCTATCCCTCTGTACTCTCTCTCCCTCTCAAATAAATAAATAAATCTTTAAAAAAGAAAATATATCCATAAAGGTAAATTTCTAACAGTGCAATTGCTGTTTCAAAGGGCCTTTGTTTTTTAAATTCGAGAAATATTGCTAAATTGCCTGCTAAAGAGTTGCACCAATTTTTATTCCAACCAACAGTAAATAAAAGTAGTTCGGAGTCGACTCTGAAGAGGAAACAGCAGTGTTTAAAGGCATCCCCTGAGGAAAGATAGGTTAACTATCATTGCAGTAGGCCAAGGACTAGGGAGAGAAGCCGTCAAAACAAAACTTGGGCCAGGATACTCTGAAAACAGTCATATTTCATACCCAGCTTTAAATTCTCGTTGTTTTAATTCCCTGTTAAATCCCTGACCCTTTACTATGGTCTTACTAAATGCAGTAGCCTAGGAAGTGAGCCCAAACTGGAGCCAAAGTGACACTAGTGAAAGTAGCAGCACTTAGAAAAGCTGGTGACCAACAGGTCCTGAGTCAAAGGGCTAGCTAGGAGGGCAAGCAGCCTCCAGAAAAGATACCTATGGCATCCCAGAAACACCTGGAAAGGAAGGCCCGCGAAAACTGTCAACTGCAGCTACAAGGAACAAGGACTCCAATCCCAATCATTAAGAATTAGACACTGAAGTAAAATATGACCCCAAAAGCCAGTAAACATGGACTATACTTATTGTAAGTGCTTCAAGAAAATAAATAAATCATAGTATAAACACTGGTTAAGAAACAGAAAAGCATACACAGACAACTAGCACCTTCACTTTGGAGATCATGAAAAAGCAGTTGCTAAAAAGGGACCTGGTAATGAGAGAGGGACTTAAATGGTCAAGATGAAAGGAACATGAGAATGTTCTCTAAGCAGATCAGAACACAGGAATATCTTGTAACTTTCACCATGTTTAATGGAGAACAGAATTTCCTGTAGGGAATGCTGGTGGAGCTCATGTGACTGCATAGTTGATAACCTTGCTCTGGATGATGCCCCTGGCTACTGAATTCTATACCCTGCATTCGTGAGGTGTGGCCAGCTCACTGAAAATGCCAGTGTGTCCTCCTGGTAGCTTCCACTGATTACATACATTGAAGACACTGACTAACCAGGGTGGTTTTGCAGTGTGATACATGGCACATCTCTACAGACCCTGTACCCTCTGGCCCAAGCCACACTCAAGAGGCCGTTTCCAAACTTTAAGAAGAAAGTGTGTTACCTGAGCAGATTCACAAAAAACAGAAACGATCACCTTAAATAAAAACCCTTAAAGCAGGACAACTCTTTATAGAGCAGATAGAAAATTTAAGCTCCCACAGAAGTTTATTTCTCTCTCCTCTGCTTACTTGTTCCTGTTATGAGAGTGTCTTATAAATAAAAACAAATTAAATTTAGTAGGCAATGACATTTCAAAAGCCAAAACAAGAATGCGACAGAATAATCTCAAAATACCTATCATTACAATGTATTTCTAATCACCTCAGATAGTCCACAGTAAGGCAAAGAGAGAATCTATTTGAAACACCCTGCATCACATAATACCATACAGCTCAGAAAGCACAATATAAAATTTAAAAACTTTAAGAAAATGTAGGGATATATCTGAAGATATTCTGGAGACAGATTTCCTAGAAGTAAAAGCAATAAAATACATTTCAAAGGACTATACCAATAGACTTGGTCCCAAAATAATTTTAAATTTCTGAATGGGAAAAACACTTCATTAAAAATTAAAAGCTGGGAAATTTTTTGCAAATATGACAGATGATTAATGTTCCTATACAAAGTGATAGGAAAATAGGAACATCCCAAAAGAAAATTATGCAAAGGACAAATTTTTAAAAAGCAGTAAGTGACTAAGGAACAAATGAACGTATAAAGAGTTATACAACCTCAGTAGTAATCACAGAAATACTCATTAAAACAATTAGAAACCATTTTTCATCATTCACAAAGTAACTTGACATTATGGATGCTATTCAATGTGAAAAGGAAGCGAGACAAGTATTCTCATATGGAAGCATAAACTGATGCGTATGTGTGAAAAAATATACAAAAAAAGACAAAGGCTGAAAAAAATGTTCATATCCTTTGATTCAATTCTACTCTAGTAATCCAGGCTTAAGAAATACATCATTCAAAACGTATTACATAGCTACAATAATCAAAACACTGTGGTACCAGCATAAGGATAGATACACAGATCAAGTGAACAGAATAGAGAGCCCAGAAATAAACCCTTGCATATATGGTCTAATGACCCCCAAAGGGTCCCAAGATAATTCCATGAGAAAAGAACACTCTTTTCAGCAATGGTGTTGGGAAAACTAGACATCCATACGCAAAACAATGAAGACAGACCCTTACTCTACCCTATTATACAAATATTAACTCAAATGAGTGAAAGATCTGAACTTAAGAACTAAAACTGGGGGAGCCTGGGTGGCTCAGTTGGTTAAGCGACTGCCTTCGGCTCAGGTCATGATCCCAGGGTCCTGGGATCGAGCCCTGCATCGGGCTCCCTGCTCCGCAGGAAGCCTGCTTCTCCCTGTCCCACTCCCCCTGCTTGTGCTCTCTCTCTCAAATAAATAAATAAAATCTTTAAAAAAAAAAAAGAAAAAAAGAACTAAAACTACAGAACTTTTAGGGTAAAAACATAGGGGAAAACCTTCACGAGACTGGGTTTGGCAATAATTTCTTGGATGTGACACCAAAGCGCAGGCAACAAGAGAAAAAGATTAATTCGAATTTCCTCAAAATAAGAACTTAAAAAAAAATTAATTTATTTCAGAGAGAAAAAGGAGGTGAGCACATGAGGAGGGGGAAAGGTAGAGGGAGAGAATCCCCAAGTCGACTCCCTGCTGAGCACAGAGCCTGAAGTAGGGCTCAATCCCATGGCCCATGAGATCATTACCTGAGCCGAAACCAATAGTCGGATGCTTAACCAACTGAGCCACCCAGGCACCCCCAAAATAAGAACTTCTGTGCAAAGGACACAGCCTACAGAGTAAAAGGGCAACCTCCGGAATGGGAGAAAGTATTTGCAAATCATCTGTCTGATAAGGGGTTATACCCAGAATATATAAACAACTATAATCAAACAAAAACCAAACCTGATTTAAAAATGGGCAAAGGTTGGGGCGCCTGGGTGGCTTTTGGCTCAGGTCATGATCTCGGGGTCATGGGATCGAGCCCGGCGTCAGGCTCCACACTGGGCATGAAGGCTGCTTAAGATTTTCTCTCCCTCTGTCCCCTCAACTTGCTCATGTGCTCTTTCTCTAAAGGGGGGGGAGGGGATCTTAAATAGACATTTCTCCAAAGAAGATAAATGACCAATAAGCACATGAAAAGATGCCCAATATCACTAATCAGTAGGGCAATGCAAATCAAAATCACAATGAGATACGACCCCACACCCAATAGGACGGCTAGTATTAAAAACAGTAACAACAGAAAATAAAATGTGTTGGAAAGGATGTGAAATGTAAAATGGTGCAGCCACTTTGGAAAACAGTATAGTAGCTCTTCAAAACTCTAAAAATATAAATGATCCAGCAATTCCACTTCTGGGTATATTTCTAAGATATATTTGTACACCTATGTTCCTAGCAGCATTATTCACAAGAGTCAAAATGTGGAAGCAACCCAAATGTCCATCCATGCAGAATAGACAAAATGTGTTATATACATACAGTGGAATGTTATTCAGCCTTTAAAAGGAAAGAAATTCCAACATTCATGCTACAACCTGAACGAACCTTGACAACACTAAGTGAAATAAGCCAGTCCAAAAAAAAAAAAAAGGGGGGGTGCCTGGGTAGCTCAAGTCGGCTGAGCATGGGAATCTTGGTTTCAGCTCAGGTGGTGATCTCAGGGTTGTGAGGGGAGTCTGCTTGAGATTCTCTCCCTCTGCCCCTCCCCCTGTGCATGCTTCCCCGCTTTCTCAAATGAATAAATCTTAAAAAAGAAACACAAATATTTCATGACTCCATTTATATGAGGTACAAAGAGCACTTAAATTCAGAGACAGAAAGTAGAATGGTAGTTGCCAGGGACTGTGCAGGAGAGAACCAGGAGTTACTACTTAATGGATACAGAGTGTCCATTTGCAAGATAAAAGAGCCCTGGAGATTGGTTACACAACAATATGAATGTATTTAACACTACTGAACTGTACCAGACCTAAAATGATTAAGATGGTAAATTCTATGTTAGGTGTATTTTACCACAGTTAGAAAAAAAAATCTCATCAGAGCAGCAAAAGGGATGTTTAAAAATACAAACGAGACCTCATTCCTTCGCTTAAAACTTTCCAAAGGCTTCCCATACATAACAGGCAGAACTAAAACTAAACTTTCCCTGGCTTACCAAGTTCTACATGACCTGTCCTGTGCCTACCTCTTCAAACTCATCTCATACCACTTCTACCCTCATCCACCTTGCTTGTGCACATTAGCCTTCCATTTGGATGATCTTTCTAGCCTCAGGGCCTTTGCACTAGCCCTTTCCTCTCCCTACGATGTTCCCCTCATGGCCCAGATTTTCACAACCTGTTCTTTCCTATCATTCAGACCGTAAGTGTCACGTTTTTTTTTTTCCTTTAAGATTTTATTTATTTATTTGAGAGAGAGAGAGAGAGCACACACAAGTAAGGGGGAGCGGCAGAGGGAGAGGCAGACTTCCTGCTGAGCAGGGAGCCCAATCCCAGGACCCTGAGATCATGACCTGAGGGCAGACACTTAACCGAGCCACCCAGGTGCCCCAAGTGTCACCTTCTTAAAGGCCTTCCCTAACACCTAGAGTAGCCAACTGCCCAATTACTTGTACAGCACCTACAAGTATCTAATTATTTACTGATTTACATATACAGTTCATTTTGTGCCCTTTTCACAAAAAATAAGCACCAGAAGAACAAGGACCTTCCTTATTAGTCTTTACACCACTCTATCCTGGTGACTCAACAGTGCCTGGCACGTAGTAGGCACTTAATAAATATTTGCTGTATCAATAAATGCATAATAGTTTTTTAAAATGACCTAAAGCTCTACAAAGACAGGTTAAATAAATTACCATGTATCCTTATAGTAGAACATTATGCAGCCATTTTAGCTGATGTTCAATATATATATAGTACGCAGATTATATTTCCCAAGATGACCATACATAGTAAGTTCTCCCACCCTTCATTCTCTTCTTCTTATGCTGACATTATGCCCCAGTGGTGAGACTGAGGTTCCCTCCTCTTGAATTTGCGCAGGCCTGTGACTTATGCTGGAAGAGATGCTTTGTGACTTCTTATGTTAGGTCATAAAAGGCCATACAGCATCTGTCTGGTCCTCTTGGAGCAGTCACTCTTGCAATCAAGCTGCCATGCTGTGAGGAAGCCCACACTACATTTAGGTGCTCGGGCCAAGGGTCTCAGATGAAGTCCCAGCTGACAAGCAGCATCAACCATCAAACATGTGACTGAGGACTTCAAGATGACTCCAGCCTCAGACACCATTTGACTGCAACTGTATGGGAAAACTCCAAGCAAGAGTGACCTAGCTGAGCATAGGAAACCCCAGAATCATGAAAGATACAAGTGCTCTACACCAAATAAATTTTAGGGTAATTAATTATACAGCCATAGATAATCAGAGCAATTTAGTTTTATTTTAACCATGAAGAGAATGCAAAGAGAGTGAGTTTTCTTATGACATAGTCTGTCTCTGTATATTGTTCTTGCCCCTGTGCTTAAAAAATAAATAAATAAAATCTCCAAGAACAATAAGAGATCTTTATCTGATTTTTTTTAACTGACCGTAAGATTTGGAATGACCAATAAGCATACCAAAAAAATGCTCAGCATACTCAGTCGTTAGAGAAATGCAAATTAAAACATGTGTCCAGAAACACCTGGGTGGCTCAGTCTGTTAAGCGTCTGCCTTCAGCTCAGGTCATGATCCCAGGGTCCTGGGATCGAGTCCCACATCAGGATTCTTGCTCAGCGGGGAACCTGCTCCTCCCTCTGCCTCTCACTCCCCCTGCTTGTGCAGGCGCTTGCACTCTCTCTCTCTCTCTCTGACAAATAAAATCTTTTTTTTTTTTTTTAAGATTTTATTTATTTATTTGAGAGGGAGAGAATGAGAGACAGAGAGCATGAGAGGGAGGAGGGTCAGAGGGAGAAGCAGACTCCCTGCCGAGCAGGGAGCCCGATGCGGGACTCGATCCCGGGACTCCAGGATCATGACCTGAGCCGAAGGCAGTCGCTTAACCAACTGAGCCACCCAGGCGCCCTGACAAATAAAATCTTTAAAAAAAAAATTTAATTCATCTCACTCCTGGTTCCATCCCCAGTCACACGCGGATTAAACTGAGGCAACTTTTAAGAAAAATCACCTCTGGTTCCCAGATCTGAGAAATGGATCATGCCTGAAAGTTAAGTGAGGATACTAAGCAAGGCATCAACATGTGTTTGACAATTTGTACAATCAGAATAGCTAAGCAATTATTTTGCATGACTTGTATAGGGGACAGAAGATGTGTTCTAAACCCAGCACTATAGGGTGACTCCTGAACAAGTCATTTCTTCCAGTAGGGTCACAACTTCCAAGTTTATTTTAAAAAGAGCGTTGAATTGGCTGTGCCTTATAATCCCTTCAATTCTCAAAATGAGAGAATGTATGTGTGAGTGTCTATGTGTGCACACACACATTCAAGTGGTATGTATCAGGTAGCAGGTTCATTTTTGTTTTTGCTTTTGCAAAACCAATACTGATTTGTTACAGAAATAAGTCAGCAACTGTTGCAAACATAAAAAATCTGATTTTTAAACACCTTATCTACTGTTTTCCTCCCCAGAATAATGCCTGATGACCTATTCAAACCACTCTTGGTGGTTCTCATCCCACTTATTCTGCTCTACATTTTCTTTAATCCACTGCACTTACTCTAACATATTCTATTATTTACATATTATGTTTATTTTTTATTGTCTGCCTCTCCAGCTAGACTGTACACATGAAAAAACAGCAATCTTTGTTTTGTATTCTGATATATTTCCTAAGTGCCTAGACACATAGATGCCAATCAATACATTTGACTGAATCGCTTGAATAAATTATAAATACATAGTCAAGAGACGAATCCATTCTATTTCCCTCTGGGAAACAATCATAAGTATACACACTGCAAGCAGGAGAGAGGGAAGAGCAGTTTCTCACAATTCTTTGAGAACTGGGCTGATCAAGTGACAAAAGCCCTTAAGTTCTCTTCCCTCTCCCCACATACTTCAGGAAAAAATGCCATCTCCTAAAAGCACAAAATTGGTCAAACAAAGAGTCAGAAATTAGGAGCAAAAATATTTTAAAGTAGATGGCAAGTTTTTGGCAGAGGTGGAGAGAAATGTTATCTCCAGACCCTTGAACCTGGAAACAGAACAGAACACAGTTTGGAATCACCACCACAAATGAACAAATGGAGATAGGCATATTATACTTAGCAGGGGGAAGAAAACCTAACCCAAAAACATCTTCACAATTACAAAGCACAAGTATGCAACATTACTGGCCTAAAGCAATTCTGCCTTTCCCTCTATCATCACTCTTTCTTCAAATGCTCATTTCTATAATCTGTGGTATACTGAATTTTACAGAGCCAACTATATAGTCTAGCAGTCTTTTTCAGTGGCTTGCTTCTAAAATAAGTTAAATCCATGCCTCTGGATTACTGTAATAATAAAAGAGACTCTGGAATGCTAAAAGCATACCACTCTCTCTGTAAACAGACTGAAATCTGTCTGAGCAAAGCTCACAGAGAGATCAACATACAGAACAAAGAAAGCCATTTGGAAAATCCCATAAACCAACCTCTTGATCTAGCTCCAACAGGATGAGGGAGGAGAATCTTGATTAAAACAGCAGAGAAAAAGATCACTTGGATTGGTCTGCCTGGGAAAACTACCAAGGGAGTGATACATTCCTGCATGTAAGACACAGGAAATGGGAGGGAGGCCACTGGAAACTGATGATGGAAAGGACTAAATTTAAGCCCATCCAACATCAGTAGCCAGATGTTCCAAACACCAAGCCCACATTAGCATCTACTCCAAGGGCTGGGCCATCAAGGGCACTGATGAGTACTGGAAAGCCCCCAAGACCAGATCTCTTTAGAGTAGAAGCGAAACACCAAAATGAAACAAAACTACCCACAGTTTGGACCTGATTTTAAAAACAAACAAAAAAACAGGCCCAAAGCAGGTTTTCTTTGGCATGAAACAAGACAGGTTCTATTCTCAATCCTCACCATTAAATTGGGCTTTGGATACAGAGAAAAAAGTAAGTATGAGAAGAAACCATAATCTAACACAATCAACTACAAAAACAACCAAATCGAAATGGCTAAAATATTTCAAACTAGAAACAGACACAAGTTGCTGAGATAATTAGCGGTGTTGGGAGCACCTGTTCATATACTAAGATAATCCTCTCAGTCTGTGCAAGAAAAGAGGAAGCAAAGTGACAGGGATGAGGGTAAAAAAATGAAGAGTGTATCAAGAGTCCAGCCCACCTCCTGAAAATTATCCTCAAGTGTTCTGGAACAGTCTAATAATCTGACACGTAAACCAGAAAGGCCCTCTGGATCTCAACATTGTACACACCCTCCTTGCCCTATGTCCACAGTTAACGCAAATGAATCCAACAATATAAGGGCAGCATGCATTTTCACCATAATAGACATCAACACAGACCTCACCTTGTCACTGTCATCATGACAAATGTGGTCGTGATGGATGGACTGGCACTGAAAAGAAGCACCAACACTGCCTACAAGAGAAAGGGAGGAAAAGTTAAGATGCAATAAGTCCTTACATTTAAACGGTTTTTCCAATTAAAGGTGCTTTTATATCTATTATCCCATCTAATCCTCAACAATACTCAGAAGTAGGCTGTATAGGGATTATTATTCATGCAGTTTAATGAAGCAAAACAAAACACAAAGAGGCTGACTTGCACAAAGTAGCAGTCAGTGAAGTGGCGGGTCTGAAACTAGAAACTTGTTGTTCAAACCCCTTATTCACCATTTTCTACTATCCTGAGCAGAAGGCCACCTAAATAAGCATAACAGCTTTCAATAAGGCAAACCTATTTAGAAAAAATTATATACCCCTCTTCAGACTACACACACTTTCTTTGAGAAAAAAGACGACCCTAAAAAATTCTTAGCATACAGATAATACAATCTAATACACAATCATGGGGCACCTGGCTAACTCCGTCGGTGGAGCATGCTACTCTTGATTGTGGGGTTGTGGTTGTGAGTTCAAGCCCCATGTTGGGTGTAGAGATGACTTAAAAATAAAATAAAAAAATGTTTAATACACAATCGTATAAGATTACAAATAAGTTATTGCTTTAAAAGTATATATTTTAATATACATATTTGTTAATTTGAAGAACCATCTCCTAATAACAACTGCTCTAATAGCGACATTTCTAATAGGAAAACAAATGATTATTCAATAAATGATTCAAACAACTGATTAGTCATTTGAAAAAGTTTTGGTTTCTACGTCACACCATACAGAAAATGGTGGCTCAAAGATACAGGTAAATGTAAAATAATGAAGTCAGTTTTAAAAGAAATGTAGACTAAAAAAAAAAAAAGGAAGATGCAGACTTAAAAAAAATAATCTTGGAGTAAGAAAAACCTTTTGAAAGATAACTAAAACAAAAACTATAAATAAAAAGTCAGCAGGCATGACTGTCTACCTAAGGTGAGCAAAACCCCTTCTCCTCATGTATGAGAATTTGACTTAGGGATAATCCCTGTTAATCTGATTAAAACAACATGCCACCTATATGTTACTTGGCAACATTGCTTATGATAAAAACTGCCAAACTAGTAAGCTGCATCTGGACTAGAAGTACAATAGACACTTAGTAGGAAGCCATGTTTTTGAGCTTCTCTGAGTCTGGTGACATGTAATTAATCCCCTTGCAAAGGATCCTGGAAACTATGCCTATGGAGTTCTCTGCAGCACCAAAATGTGAAAACATTTCTTTGAACTTAAGTTGTCAGAAGAGCACTTCAGAAAATATGAATTGCTACAGGGACTGCTGCAAGGACTCTCACTATCTTTTTTTTTTTTTTAATATTTTATTTTTATTTATTTTGAAGATTTTATTTATTTATTTGACAGAGAGACACAGCGAGAGAGGGAACACAAGCAGGGGGAGTGGGAGAGGGAGAAGCAGGCCTCCCGCAGAGCAGGGAGCCTGACGCGGAACTCGATCCCAGGACCCTGGGATCATGATCTGAGCCGAAGGCAGATGCTTAACAACTGAGCTACCCAGGTGCCCCAAGATTTTATTTTTAAGTAATCTCTATACCCAGTGTGGGGCTTGAACTCAAAACCCCGAGATCAAGAGTCACATGCTCTACCAACTGAGCCAGCCAGATGCCCCAGGACTCTCACTATCTTACTTATAGTTTCTGTCCTAAATCCTCCTGAACAAAGTGGTGCCAAGTGCAACCTATAGTGGTTTTACCAGTCTGAATACATAAATGTTTAGGTGAACCTAAGACATCCCACTGCCACCTACCATATTCTGTAAAATTTACCAATTCAGATGTCTGATTATTCCATGTGCACCTGAGAATGCTACCAACTAAACTTTGATACACTTTCTTAACATTAAACATTTCTATTTCATACTTATTGAAATAACTTTTTTAGACTTGTTTAAAGGCAGATTTTTATGATATATTATTCTTATGCAGTATAAAAAGAAAATTATGTCAGAATGGCTAAGATAAAAAACTCAAGAAATAACAAGTGTTGGTGAGGATGTGGGAAAAAAGGAACCCTCATGCATTGTTGGTAGGAATGCAAGTTGGTACAGTCATTGTGGAAACCAGTTTGGCGGCTTCTCAAAAAATTAAAAATAGGGGTGCCTGGGTGGCTCAGTTGGTTAAGTGTCTGCCTTCAGCTCAGGTCAGGATCTCAGGGTCCTGGAACTGAGCCCTGCGTCAGGCTCCCTGCTCGGCAGGGAGTCTGCTTCTCCCTCTCCCTCTGCCCCTTCCCCTGGCTTGTGCTCTCTCTCTCTCAAATAAACAAAATCTTTAAATAAACAGACATCCACAAATAAAACAAAAACAAAAAACACCTAGGCACTGACTTTATACCTTTCACAGAAATTACTCAAGATGGATCATAGACCTAAATGTAAAACACAAAATTATAAAACTTACAGAGGAGAAAATCTAAGAAACCTTGGGTTTGACAATGAGTTTTTAGGTACAACACCAAAAGCATAATCCATGAAA
Organism: Mirounga leonina; assembly: GCF_011800145.1. Taxonomy (NCBI): domain Eukaryota; kingdom Metazoa; phylum Chordata; class Mammalia; order Carnivora; family Phocidae; genus Mirounga; species Mirounga leonina. The sequence goes on along the minus strand of NW_023270433.1, from coordinate 34,703,176 downwards.
GAAAAAAAATTGAAAAGATGGACTTTGTTAAAATTAAAAACTTCTGCTCTGTGAAAGACATTTAGAGAACAACCACCCAAAAAAAAGCCACAAACTGGTAGAAGATATTTGCAAAATGTGTTCTAAGAACTCAAAACTCAACAAGAAAACATACAATCCAATTTTAAAATGCGCAGGGTTTCTCTTTGCCCTTTGGCCTGAATATCAGAACTCACTCCTTTGCCACTAAGGGAAGGGCCCTCTGCTGCTGGAAAACAATGCAGAAGCATCCAAGAAGTGAAAGAATGCACAAAACCACCATCTTCCCTCTCCAGCTGTCCCTGCCCCATAAGACAAAGTATGTAGGACGACTGCTCAATCTGAATTCCTGAAGAATAAAATATAGGTCTTAACGCAGCTTTGGATAAGCTAATCAGAAAAAGAAGTACACAGCAGCAAAAGAAGAAAGAAGGGGGCCAATTTTTGAAACTTAAAAGAATCTAGGAGAGAACAAGCTAAACATACTACACTAGATGACAGTGTTTACAATGAGTGTTCTGGTTTTTTTCCAAATACATTTTATAAAATTATTATCCTGGCTCAAGAACATACCCTGGCACCCACAGGCAGAGAAGGTGCCAGGGGGCCAAACTGACATATGATTCCAGGCAGACAAGGCTGGTTCTTCCAGCTGGTGGCCCATTCAATGGTCTGCTCACACCAGCATTACAGCTCTCACTCAAGTTTCTTAACTTGGGAATATGGGACTAAAATTTTATCTTTATTATCATTAACTTAATATTAATTTAAAAATTCATTTTCTTATGAATATAGCAACAAACCACATTAGTATTGACAGTATTTGTGACTTTGACACTAATAAAGACCATATATATTTTCATATAATAGTTGTTGCAGGTATATTGAAATGTCACACATATCACTACTTTGAGGGTTTTTTTTCCCCACACATATCACTATTTTGAATTTATGATAGCTATTAGGAACACTGCTAAAATATGTTATTTAATGCATCAATAAAGATGCAAATGTATTTTTATTACAAATTAGTTTTTACTGTTTTGATAACTACATTCTAGCATAATTGATTTTCTTTGTAATCTCATCTATTTTACTTTATGCAATTAAAAATATTCTCCTGGAAAGGGGCTTAATACCAAAGGAGTCCAAGACACACACCAAAAATAGTTACAAATCCTACTTTAGCCAGCAAAAGATGCTGGGCCCAGGGAAACCACACAGAAGCTCTGTAAGGGAAAAGAGACATGCAACATCCTGAGAAGAGTCAGAAAAATGTGGGAAACTGAGGGAAGAGAACAGAAATGAAGATTAGGGGCACCTGGGTGGCTCAGTTGGTTGAGCATACGACTCTTGGTTTCAGCTTGGGTCATGATCTCAGGATTGTGGGATCAAGCCCCTGTTTAGCAGGGAGTCACCTTGAGTTTCTCTCCCTCTGCCCCGCCCCCTGCTTGTGCATGTGCACACACTCGCTCTCTCTCTCTCTCTCTAAAATGAATAAATCTTAAAAAAAAAGGAAAGAAAGGAAGATTAAAGTCAGAGTATGGAGCCCAAAGTTTAGAACTAGGGAACATAAAGAGGTCAAGGGTGAAACAGAAACAGGAAGTGGAGAAGTTTCAGAGCAACTGCCAAGAATATCAGCTAGTGTTTTGTTTTTTTTTTAATCAGCTAGTGTTTTAATCCACAGAAGCAAGGTAGTGATGTAAAGCAAAGACACTATTTGCCATGTTCCCAGAGACCACTACACCACAAAATCCAATAGTCAAGGGGTGCCTGGGTGGCTCAGTTGGTTAAGTGGCTGACTCTTGATCTCAGCTCCGGTCTTGATCGCTGGGTTGTGAGTTCAAGCCCTGCACTGAGTTCCACACTAGGCATGGAGCCTACTTAAAAAGGAAAAAAAAAAAAAAATCCAACAATCAATTCTGAATCCTCATCTTTCTTGATCTATTCACAGCAACTGACCCACTTGATTCCACTCTCCTTCTTGAAACCCTTTTCTTCACTTGGCTTCAAGGAAACATCCCACATTACTGGCTGCAACTTCTCAGTCCCATTTGCTAGATTCTCTTCATCTCCCCAGTTTCTTTTTTTTTTTTTTTTAAGATTTTATTTATTTATTTGAGACAGAGAGAATGAGAGAGATAGAGCACATGAGAGGGGGGAGGGTCAGAGGGAGAAGCAGGCTCCCTGCCGAGCAGGGAGCCCGATGTGGGACTCGATCCAGGGACTCCAGGATCATGACCTGAGCCGAAAGCAGTCACTTAACCAACTGAGCCACCCAGGCACCCTCATCTCCCCAATTTCTAAAAGTTGGAATCTTCCAAAGATCAATCCTCCGACTTCTCTTTTCTATCTATATTTACTCCTTTCGTGATCCCAAGTAGTCCCATGGCTGTAGCTCCAAACCCTGGCTCCCCCACCTCCCTTGGCAAAGAAATCCAGATTTCTATATCCTTCTACCTACTCAGTATCACTTAGATGTCTAACTAGCATCTCACACATAACATGCTCAAAATTGAGCTCTTGATCTTCCCCTCCAAAACTACCTCTCTTCCAGTTTCAGTAAATGACAAAACTATTCACCAGCTGCTCTGCCAAAACCCTTGGCATCATCCTCAACTCCTCTTTTTCACTCATATGCCACATTTGATCAATCAGCAAATCCCGTTGGCTCCACTTTCAAAATATGCCTGATATAACTACTTCATATATTGTCCATTGCTACTACCTAAGTCAAAGCCTGGACTACTGCAATAGTTTAACCATTCTCTTTAGTTCCACTCTTGCCCTGTGAACTTTCCTTACCTCCCCTACCCCCGAATCTGTTCTCTATACAGTAGCATGAATGACTCTTTAAATATTCAGACAGATCATGTCACTCCTCCTCTGAAAACCTTGGTTCCTTCTCTTGCTCAAAATAAAATCCAAAGTCCTTATACCAAGGTCCCACGTGACCTGACTATCCTATACCTTTCTAATCTTATCTCCGGAGACTTCTCCTTTCCTAAAAAGAAATTAAAACACATTAAACACACGTAGCAAGTTATCATGCTACAATGCAATATACTTAAAACACTGCCAAAGACCACTGTTCTTTGTAGGCAATAAAATGGCTTCTTAGTCCCAGGCCTATCCAGAACTCACATTCTCCTTTGTTGACACTCAGCATGATTTTCCAAATGACAAGTTCTAACAAGGATAGTTGGAATGTAACTGAAACTCTTCTGCACATTGCTTTGAGGAAGAGGGGGAAAAAAAGGTTGTACTAAGTTTGTGAAATACAACATACAATCTTCTTATATAAACATCAGCAGAAAAACATTGTTGAGACATAAGCACACCCCTTGAAATGTGGACATAAAAAACAAGAGGCATTAAACCACGAAACCAAACTACAGAGACTTAGGCAAAGGGTACACGTATCTTGAAAGGTGGGTAGCTCTTCAAGCTGTAATAAAAGTGTGGCATTTTGACCACGATGAGGATTTTTTCTCAATGCACACATCTGAGATGGGGATTTGCATTATTTAATCTAGAACTAAGAAGTGGGATCCTCTTAAATTCCTAGACTCAATAGCTAGCTGCCTGCCACCTCAGAAACAAAGATTTGAGGGTTTTAAATTAAAATGGTGGTTTCAAAGTCAAAAGGATGAAAGATACAGCACAAAAAATAATATTGTAATAGCATTCTGTGGTGACAGATGGTAGCTACACTTGTGAGCATAGCATAGCACACAGACTTACCAAATCACTAAGTTGTACACCTGAAAATAACTCAACATTGTATGTCAGCTGGACTTCAATAAAAACATTAGTAAAATGTGCACTTGTTTAGATTTTTATTCATAAAGTATTTTCCAGATCTAACATTTTATGTTGAAAGGAATATTTTTTAAAAACTACATTCTTGGGGCACCTGGGTGGCTCAGTCAGTTAAGTGTCCTACTCTGGATTTCGGCTCAGGTCATGATCTGAGTAGTGAGATCAAGCACGGAATCAGGCTATGAGCTGGTGTGGAGCTTCCTTATTATTCTCCCTCTCCCAGCCCCTCTGCCCCTCCTCCCCCTCTAAATAAATAAATAAAAACTACATTCTTGAATTTATGAATGTATTCATTTGCCAACAAGGAACTAAACTGGTCAAATCCTAACAGTTTAAAATAAAAAATAAAATATTTCTCTTTTAATAAATAAGTAAAATATACTTCCAAATGAAACAAAAAAAGGGTTTCCTGAGCGGTTCAGTTGGTTGAACAACCGACTCTTGGTTTCAGCTCAGATTGTTATTTCAGGGTGGGGGAATCGAGCCCTGTGTTGGCTCTGCCCTCAGCGGGAAGTCCGCTGGAGATTCTCTCCCTTTCCCACTGACCCTATTTCACGTGCTCTCACTCTCTCAAATAATTTTTTTAAAAAAATGAACAAAAAAATAAAAATAAATAAAATAAAAATGAAGGTTTGAGGCGGGTCCAAAATGGCAGAGCAGTAGGAGACGTTAGTTTCATCTGGTCCCAGGAATTCAGCTAGATAGCTATCAAATCATTCTGAACACCTGTGAACTCAATGGGAGATCTAAGAAAAGAATAAGCTGCCAACTCTGCAAACAGAAAAGCGACCACATTCTGCAAAGCAGGAGGTGCGGAGAAGTGAATCCGAGGCGATGTATGAGAAGATAAACCACAGGGGAAAGGAGCCTCCATCAGTCAGCACTGGAAAATGATATAGCAGTGGAGGGCAAAATCAGAACTTTCAGGACTCTGCTCCCATGAGGGACGTGGCTGCCTGAAAGACGCTCAGGCAGCAAAGCAGGGCAGAAGCCTAGGTGGGACGGTGTGGTCTCAGGATTCTCGGGGTCACAGGAAGACCAGGGATCCCTGAGTGTGACAGAGTTCACAGGCATCGGAGCCAGGAAGAAGGCTTCAATCAGCGAGCCCAGGAGCGGGCTCTCAGCTCAGGGTTGCCATAACCCGAGAACCCTGGCATTGTCGGTGGGCCGACCGCTCTCCGAGCAGGGGCTCAGCAAGTGGCAGAACCCGAGAAACCACTCCCCCTTCCTCCCCTGGGAGATGCTGCACAGAAATGTGCCACAGGAGTGTGTAGCATTTGGAGACTCGAAAAGGGTTCCTGTGCTTGAGACAGAAACGCTTGGTCACAGGCTGGGTGAGCACGGAGTGTGGACAGAGACCAGGGAGACAAGAGTGATGGACTCCTTTACTCTGAGGGCTCACTGACGAATGGGGCCCCAAGCGTTCGGCTCCGGGCTGGAGACTGGGAGGCTGCCATTTTCATTCTCATCCTCTAAACCTGCACGGAAAGCCTTTAGGAAACAAAAGCCACATAGAGCAATTGGGAGTAGAATACTTAGCCTGGCCCCGGGCAACGTAGGTACAATCCTGCCCAGGGCAAAGACACTTGAGAATCAACGCAAGAAGCCCCTCCCCTAGAAGATCAGCAAGAACACCCAGCCAAGACCAAGTTTACCTACCATTGAGAACTGCAAAACTCCAGCACTAGGGGAATATAGCATATAGAATTCCTGTTTTTATCCCACGATTCTTTAGTCTTACAATTTTAATTTTTTTTCCTCTCTCCTTTTTCAACGAGTTTTTTAAATTTTTTAAAAGATTTTATTTATTTGACAGAGACACAGCGAAAGAGGGAACACAAGCAGAGGGAGTGGGAGAGAGAGAAGCAGGCTTCCTGCTGAGCAGGGAGCCCGATGCGGGGCTCGATCCCAGGACACTGGGATCATGACCTGAGCCGAAGGCAGACGCTTAACGACTGAGCCACCCAGGCACCCCTTTTTTAATTTTCTTTTTCATTTTACAATTACGTTCTATCCTTTTACTGTATTCAATTTTATTTTTGTATATATGTAAATTTTTCTTTTTTTACAATTTTGGGATGCAGTTTCTTCTAAGAGACCAGTATACACCCAAAATCTAGTGTATGGCTCTATTCTCTTCACCTATCTGATCATATTCTTTTTTTTTTTTACTCGTTTTCTTTTTTTTGTTTTTCTTTTGTTAAAGTCTTTTTTTTTTTCCATCTTTAGAGTTACATTCTATCCTTTCAATGTATTTAATTTCATTTTTGAATATACATATATATATAAGTTTTCTTTCTTTACAATCTTGAGATGTAGTTTCTTCTAAAAAACCGACCAAAATACACTCGGGATATATTGTATTGCCCTATTCTGTCCACCTGTCTATATTCCCTTTTTTTTTCTTTTAATTTTCATTTTTACATTCTGTCCTTTCATTGTATTTAATTTTATTTCTGTACATAGAAGTTTTTCTCTCTTTACAATTTTGAGATCTAGTTTTCTAACAAACAGACCAATATACACACAGGATCCAGTGTATTGCTCTATTCTGTTCACCTATCTGGTTATATTCTTTTTTTAATTTTATTTTTTTAATTCTTCGGTTTTGGGACTCTTTTGATTTGTTTAGTGTATATTCCTCCGGGGTTGTTGTGACCATTTTAGTATTTGGTTCTCTCATTCATCTATTCATCTCTGGACAGGCTGACAAGATGGAAAAACTCACCTCAAAAAAAAAAGAACAAGAGGCAGTACTGCCAGTAACATAGTAAGTATGGACATAAGAAGTCGGAACTAGAGGGGTGCCTTGGTGGCTCAGATGGTTAAGCGTCTGCCTTTGGCTCAGGTCATGATCCCAGGGTCCTGGGATCGAGTCCCGCATTAGGCTCCCTGCTAAGCGGGGAGCCTGCCTCTCTCTCTCTCTCTGTCTCTTATGAATAAATAAATAATCTTAAAAAAAAAAAAAAAGAAGTCGGAACTAGAATTCAGAATAATGATTATAAAGATACTAGCTGGGCTTGAAAAAAAGCATAGAAGACACTAGAGAATCCCTTTCTGATGAAATGAAAGAACGAAAATCTAATCAAGTCAAAATCAAAAGGCTATTAATGAGATGCAATAAAAAATGGAGGCTCTAACTGCTAGGATGAGGCAGAAGAGAGAATTAGTGATATAGAAGACCAAATGATGGAGAATAAAGAAGCTGAGAAAAAGAGAGAGAAACAACCACTGGATCACAAAGGGAGAATTCGAGATAAGTGATACCATAAAAGAGAAACAATATTAGAATAATTGGGATCCCAGAAGAAGAGGAAAGAGAGAGGGGGGCAGAATGTATATTGAAGCAAATTATACCAGAGAACTTCCCTAATCTGGGGAAGGAAACAGGCATCCAAGTCCTGAGAACCCCTCTCAGAATCAGTAAAAATAGGTCACACCCCAACACATTAATAGTGAAACAGGCAAATCTCAGAGAAAAAGAAAATCCTGAAAGCAGCTCAGGACAACAAGTCCATAACCTACAAGGGTAGAAACATTAGACTGGCAGCAGACATACCCACAGAGACCTGGCAGGCCAGAAAGGACTGGCATGATATATTCAGGGTGCTAAATAAGAAAAATATGCAGCCAAGAATACTTATCCAGCTAGGATGTCATTCAAAATAGAAGGAGTGATAAAAAGCTTCCAGAACAAACAGAAATTAAAAAGAATTTGCAATCACCAAACCAACCCTACAAGAAATATCGAAAGGAGTCCTCTAAGCAAAGAGAGAGCCCAAAAGTAACAGACTAGAAAGGAACAAAGACAATATACACAAACAGTGACTTTACAGGTAATACAATGGCACTAAATTCATATCTTTCAATAGTTACTCTGAATGTAAATGGGCTAAATGCCCCAATCAAAAGACACAGGGTATCAGACTGGATACAAAAGCAAGACCCACTGATATGCGGTCTACAAGAGACTCATTTAGACCCAACAACACCTCCAGATTTGAAGTGAGGGGGTGGGAAACCATTTATCATGCTAAAGGACATCAAAAGAAAGATGGCGTGGCAATCCTTACATGAGACACACTAGATTTTAAACCAAAGACTGTAATTAAGAGATGAGGAAGGACACTATACCATAATTAAAGGGTGTGTCTAACAAGAAGATCTAACAATTGTAAATATGTATGCCCCTAACAGGGGAGCAGCCAAATATGTAGGCAATTAATAACAATTATTAAAGAAACACATCGATAATAATACAATAATAGTAGGGGACTTTAACACCCCTCTCACTGAAATGGACAGATCATCTAAGCAAGAGATCAACAAGGAAACAAGGGATTTAAATGACACACTGGACCAGATGACTTTACAGATATATCCAGAACATTCCACATTCTTCTCAAGTGCACATGGAACGTTTTCCAGAATAGATCACATCCTGGGTCACAAATCAGGTCTCAACCGGTACCAAAAGACTGGGATCATTCCCTGCATATTGTCAGACCACACTGCTTTGAAACTCAAACTCAATCACAAGAGGGAAGTTGGAAAGAACTCAAATACATGGAGGTTAAAGAGCATCCTACTAAAGAATGAATGGGTCAACCAGGAAATTAAAGAAGAAATAAATTCATGGAAACAAATGAAAATGAAAACACAACTGTTTAAAACCTTTGGGATGCAGCAAAGGTGGTCCTAAAAGGGAAGTATATAGCAATACAAGCCTTTCTCAAGAAACAAGAAAGGTCTCAAATTCACAACCTAACTTTACACCTAAAGGAGCTGGAGAAAGAACAGCAAATAAAGCCTAAACCCAGCAGAAGAAGAGATATAATAAAGATCAGAGCAGAAATCAGTGAAATAGATCACAAAACTGGGAGCTGGTTTTTGAAAGAGTTAAGACTGATAAACCCTTGGCCAGACTTATCAAAAAGAAAAAAGAAATGACCCAAATAAATAAAATCATGAATGAAAGAGGAGAGATCACTACCAACACCAAAGAAATACAAACAATTATAAGAACATATTATGAGAGGTGGCTCAGTCTGTTAAGCATCTGACTTTGGCTCAGGTCATGTTCCCAGGGCCCTGATATTGAGTCCTGCATCAGGCTCCTTGCTCTGCGGGAAGCCTGCTTCTCCCTCTGCCTACTCTTCCCCCTGCTTCAGCTCACTCGTTCTCTCTCTTAACAAATAAAATCTTAGAAAAAAAAAAAAAAAGAACATTTTTTTTTTTTTTAAGATTTTATTTATTTATTTGACAGAGAGAAACTCAGCGAGAGAGGGAACACAAGCTGGGGGAGTGGGAGAGGGAGAAGCAGGCTTCCTGCAGAGCAGGGAGCCCGATGTAGGGCTTGATCCCAGGACCCTGGGATCATGACCTGAGCCGAAGGCAGACGTTTAACGACTGAGCCACCCAGGCGCCCCCCAAAAAAGAACATCTTATGAACAACTATATGCCAACAAAGTAGACAATCTGGAAGAAATGGATGCATTCCTAAAGATGTATAAACTACCAAAACTGAAAAAGGAAGAAAGAGAAAACCTGAACAGACCCATAACCAGCAAGAAATTGAAGCAGTAATCAAAAATATCCCAACAAACAAGAGCCCAGGGCCGGATGGCTTCCCAAGGGAATTCAACCAAACATTTAGGAGAATTAATACCTATTCTTCTGAAGCTGTTTCAAAAACTTGGAATGGAAGGAAAACTTCCAAACTCTATGAGGCCAGCATTAATTACCTTGATCCCAAAACCAGACAATGACCCCAACCAAAAAGGAGAATTACAGACCAATAACCCTGATAAACATGGATGCAAAAATTCTCACCCAAAATATTAGCCAATAGGATCCAACAGTACATTAAAAGGATTATTCACCATGACCAAGTGGGATTTATTCCTGGGCTGCAAAGATGGTTTAACATCCACAAATCAGGGTGCCTGGGTGGCTCAGTCATTAAGTGTCTGCCTTCGGCTCAGGTCATGGTCCCAGGGTCCTGGGATCGAGTCCCATATCGGGCTCTCTCCTCTGCGGGAAGCCTGCTTCTCCCTCTCCCACTCCCCCTTGCTTGTGTTCCCTCTCTCACTGTGTCTCTCTCTGTCAAATAAATAAATAAAATCTTTAAAAAATAAATAAATAAAACAAGGTGTTCCAGATTCCTCCCTCCATACCTCTTTCCAATACACACAAACAGGAAGAGTTTCAGTCGAGTAGAAATTTCACAGAGCTGAGCACAAGGCCTAAAAGGTAGGAAAGTGCACTCATTCTCCAAAACATTTACTTCTACAAAACCAAACAGGTATGCGGTGGGGGAAGTGTCAATGCCATTCCTAACTGGAAAAAAAAAAAAAATCTCCCTCTCACCCAGCTGGCTAGGTAAGAGGACTGGCATCTTCATCTGCTTGGGTAAAGATGCCCTCTTTCCTTCTCTCACTACCTTAAAGGGCCATTGGCCGGGGGTGGGGGGGAGGAAGCAATACACAGGTAATTTTATAATGCAGACATTAGAAGCGAAAGAATTATTGTTAGTTCTCTCAGACTTGAATATGGCTACACAGACATTTATATCAAACACTCTCTAACAGAAACTAGAAGAAATAGGTAAAATGAGCCACAGGGGCCACTTCATACTGCCATACTTCAAATCTATGCAGAATAGAGCTATGTATGAAGAGCAAAGAGAGGGGGGGGGGGGGGGGGGGGAGACTACAGAACTACAAATAAAGGAGTGAAATTTTATAAATAAAACACTAAGGGGCACCTGAGTGGCTCAGTCAGTTAAGAATCCGACTCTGATTATGGCTCAGGTCATGATCTCAGAGTCCTGGGATAGAGCCCCACATGGGGCTTAAGATTCTCTCGCTCCCTCTCCCCCCTACCTCTCTAAAAAAAATAAAATAATAATAATAAATAAACATTAAAATTATATTCAAGCTAATTCTAATATCACTGCCAGAAAAAACATTTTACTTGCTAATAATATACTTAGCTCTAAAAATGAGATCTGAAAAAGAACAAGATTTTGCGATGAGACCAGTTTCAATTTTAACCCTTGTTCTTCCATTCTTGAGCTGTGAGACCTCGGGCAAATGAGCCTCAAATTTCTTCCTCACCTGGAAAAGGGTGTAACATCTATGACACAGGCTGTTCCAAAGTTTATATGATACAAAGAATTTAGTAATGTGCCTGGCACAATAAGGGCTAGTAAGTGGTTATTCTTATAACAGATGAATAGAAAAAGTTAAGAGAAAGGAGAAACTCCTTCCCCCAGACCTCCAAAAATTGTCTGGCATAGTCTGTAATTGGGAAAATCTCATCAGTATCATCAGTAGGAAAGTGGTTAAATTATTATTTCTTCCTATCACCTACTTAATATACAGCTCACCTAAAAATTATTAACATGGAAAGGCCAGCAAAATATATTAAGTGAAAAAAGCAAGCTGCAGATCAATAAATAAATATAACAAGGTCTAGTTTGTCTGGAAATACAAACTGTTAAGATAATTATCCTTGAAAAGAATAACGGGACTGGGGGTATGTTTATATATTTTTTATTGTTTGCATCTCCTATAATTACAAGCACTACTTGTATAATTAAAAACTAATAACAAAAATTAAAAAAGTATTATTTGTGTGATTAAAGTGACAATTACTCATACGGGAACTTATATAACCTCAGATACCGATTTAACGTTTTTATCTAAAACTTTTTTTTTTTCCTGAAGTAACTCATGGTCTGACAGTTGTAAACCCCATGAGCTGACTTATTTTTTGTTCCATCTGCCAGCGAATCTAACATAGCCAAGGCAAAACTGGGTGTGGTGCCTTTAACCACGATGGTGGCGGGGGGGGGGGGATGGCATGCTGGTGTGGATAGGGGAGAAGGTGGTACAAGAAATGACAAAAAAGGGGCGCCTGGGTGGTCAGCATTACCCTGATACCAAAACCAGATAAAGACACCACTAAAAAAGAGAACTACAGGCCGGGGCACCTGGGTGGCTCCGTTGTTAAGCGCCTAGACGCCTTTGGCTCAGGTCATGATCCCAGATTGAGCCCCGCATCGGGCTCTCTGCTCCGCGGGAAGCCTGCTTCTCCCTCTACCCCTCCCCCTGCTTGTGTTCCCTCTCTCTCTCTGTCAAATAAATAAATAAAATCTTTAAAGAAAAAAAAAAAAGAAATGACAAAAAAGGAAAAGCTCACAGGAAAGAGAATACCCTTCTCTGTTTTGTACTGTAGTACTGGCGTTACAAAATGGTCTTTGCATATGCTGGTAGGCACCTACTGGGACCGGGACATCTGTGTGTAACATAGCCAACCTCTTCATGAATGTCGGCTGATAAGCAAAGATATAATTTATGTAATTTCATTTTTCAACCTTTTTACCTGTTCGGAGTTACTAAATTACTCTGCCAAATCTTTCTTTTTATTTATTTATTTATTTATTTGAGAGAGAGAGAGAGAGAGAATGAGAGACAGAGAGCAGGAGAGGGAGGAGGGTCAGAGGGAGAAGCAGACTCCCTGCCGAGCAGGGAGCCCGATGCGGGACTCGATCCCGGGACTCCAGGATCATGACCTGAGCCGAAGGCAGTCGCTTAACCAACTGAGCCACGCAGGCGCCCTGCCAAATCTTTCTTAATATTGAATTACATCACAGGGTCCCTGGCTGGCTCAGTTGGTAGAACATGCAACTCCTGATCTTGCAGTTGTGAGTTCAAGCCCCGCACTGGGTATGGAGACTACTTATATAATCACACCACAAGGGTAAGATTCCAAAGCTTTTTCTCTTATCTCATTTTATTTTATCAGACTCCAGTCTAACATATATTCATAAACACACTCTAACAGAAAAAAATTCCTCTGGGAAGTAAATGCTCAAGGATGACTTCAAGGCCATCTAAATTAGCCTGCAAAGCAGCCTTCTGTTAAAAAAAAATCATAGCTACTTAAAGAATGATCACCTTCAAGAAAGATTATTTCCGGGGCACCTGGGTGGCTCAGTCATTAAGCATCTGCCTTCGGCTCAGGTCATGATCCCAGGGTCCTGGGATCGAGCCCCGCATCGGGCTCCCTGATCGGCGGGAAGCCTGCTTCTTCCTCTCCCACTCCCCCTGCTTGTGTTCCCTCTCTCGCTGTGTCTCCCTGTCAAATAAATAAATAAATCTTTAAAAAAAAAAAAAAAAGAAAGATTATTTCCTAGTACATTAAATCATTTGTATTTCCAAACTGATTTATAGTGAACATTAGATTGTAGCCTATTAGCTGTTACCACTGGTTATTAGCCTTTTCTTGGACACTAATGAGAACATATTCTTGTACATATTATATCAAAACACCAATTCATGCACTCCTTTCTAATAATTCCTTTAGCATTATCATTTCCCTACAAGGAACTGTCAGATTGCTTTCTGCTACTTTTAAGATTAAAAAAGCCAAATTTGTCAATCAGGCATTCAAAGTTCTATACAATCTGCTCTGGCCAATCTTCCCAGTCCCATCACTACCAACAAAGGCTTGCTCAAGCCAGCTATCAACTTCTTGTTCTTAGAACTCACCTTTATCTGCCTGAATTTTCCCAAATCAACACATCTTTAAAATCCTACCTGAATTCTACCATTTCGCAATGCCCAACTTAAACCCAAAAAAAGCTAGAAAAGATCACCCTGCCTATGAACTTTTTCGCAATATTACTACTGGAGTTTAGGGGATCATTAAATAAAATCCCTTCTACCCACTTCTGGAGTAACCGAGAAGTAAGATAAAAAAGTCAAATAGACAAAGATCAAACTGTCAGCTTTGTTATTGATAAAGCCCATATTTTTTATTTTTATTTATTTTTTTAAAGATTTTATTTATTTATTTGACAGAGACACAGTGAGAGAGGAAACACAAGCAGAGGGAGCGGGAGAGGGAGAAGCAGGCTTTCCACTGAGCAGGGAGCCCGATGCGGGGCTCAATACCAGGACCCTGGGATCACGACCTGAGCCGAAGGCAGACACTTAATGCTTAACGACTGAGCCACCCAGGCGCCCCAAGCCCATATTTTTTAAATGTAACTTAAAGGCATTGCAACAGTGGGCTTCCTAAAACTGCAGCCCAGAAATGAGCCACTTCATCCACCCAATCACAGGCACAGTTGGAAAACCACAGGTTTTCCACACGAAGGTCTGCTTCTAAGAAAACTTGCAGCTTGGAGCCTGTTTCTAGAAAACGGGCTATAGGTGGCTGCCTCCCCAGGTAAGGGAAAGAGGGAAGGAACTGGGAACTAGGCCTAATTCCTTACCCTAATTCTCCAATAAGATCAGTCACTCCTCCCCTGGGACAGGGAGGCCAAAGGATTTACAATGGAGTGATGTTGCCTCCCCGTGGAAACAGGAATCTAGGCTGAAGAGGGCCCCACCTTCATATAACTGCTTGTATAATGTGATTAACAACATATCAAACATAGGCCTGTGCCACCTCCTCTATAAATGCCTTAAAATGCTATTTTTAAGTCTTTTACTGTTTTCACTCACTGTTGTTTGTTATCTCCAAGTAGATTTTAAGCTCCTAGAGGGTGGCACATTAAATGGACAATCCACAGGCACCTGACCCAGATGATCAAATCTCTCATGAATTGAGGGGAGCAGGATGACAGAAATGTCTGTGCCAGAGTTTTAGTAGATGAACGAAAAGAGGATTTATAAAGGGCAGTTTGGTATAATCCTCAAAAACCGTTTTTACATAAAGGTGTAAAAGCAAAAGTATGAAAGATTCAAGAGTGAGAAAACTCCTATATATTTACATAAAAAAGTAAAAAAGCAATTCAATCTTTATATCATTTATACGCACAATACAACAACACTTGGTGGGACACAGAAGACTCAAGTGACGGGGCGCCTGGGTGGCTCAGTCGTTAAGCGTCTGCCTTCGGCTCAGGTCATGATCCCAGGGTCCTAGGATCAAGCTGCACATCGGGCTCCTGGCTCAGCGGGGAGCCTGCTTCTCCCTCTCCCTCTGCCTCTCTCCCTGCTCATGCTCTCTCTCTCTATCTCTGTGTCTCAAATGAATAAATAAAATCTTTATTAAAAAAAAGAAGACTCAATTGAAAATTAGGAATCACTAGAAGCAAATAAAAAGTCTTAATTAACACACATTGCTGGAAAATTATTTCAAGCTATCAAACCTTACAGACCAGAAAGCAACAAAAAGAATGTGATTAAAATGCAAAGAAGAAATGAACTCAAACGTTAAATGGCAAGCATAACCACTGAACTGAAAAAAAAAATTACTTAAGATGGCAAACAGACTCCTCCATCTGGTTTCTGTGACTGATGGGGGCAGAGGTGCTCAGACAGACCATGTGGACAGAAAAGAGGAGATCCCAGGTAAGAAAGAACCTGGTGAGTGTGAGATGGAAAACAGCGGCTGCAAACTCAAAGATACAAAGACTCAGTGATTAACAAATAAATGAGTGAAGTGCTCTGGATAGGGCCAAGCCAAGTGGAGGGAGGATGCGCTTCTCCCAGAGGAGCAGCTCTGAAGATCACTGCCACAGGGAAATGGCCACCCAGTACAGCCAACTCCTTTCCCAACCCCCAAAAAACATACATTCAGATTCTTAATATGAAATGTTATATTTTTATTATTGGCAACTACTATAAACATTTTTAAAACACTTGGACGACCAAATAAAACATGTCAGCAAACCAGATTTGACACACCATTTGCCAGACTGCCGTTGCTGATTTGAGAAATGAACAAAGCAAAGCAACCAAAGCACGTGAAAAGGAATACTGAAAGGGACAGTGAGTGATCAGTGCAGAACAGCTCACTGCAGCCAAGGGAGGATTTCAAGAACAGCGATAAACAGGAAGTTCAACTAAAAATCAAGACTGAAAAGTGTCCAAAGAATTTGATTCACTAGAAATTCACTGATGGAATTAAAGGCCTGGAAGGGACAGTAAGCAGGCAGCTACTTTGTAGCAAAATACTTCAGTTAACTGCCATTTTTGAGAACTCAACAGACCCACAGTCCAGAAAATCTTGCTAAACTAACAAAATTATCTGTATATCCCTGGTTAAAATCAAACAGACCCCGGCTTTACAAATACTACAACTACAGTTTAGCTTTTCAGAAGAAAAGTAAGTTAAAGAATAAAATCTGAATAAAGAAGTACTCTCATAATGCAATATATGTTAAGGAAAAAAAAAAGAAGAAGAAGAAGGTAGCGGGAGGGGAAGAACGAAGCGGGGGAAATCGGAGGGGTAGACGAACCATGAGAGACGATGGACTCTGAAAAACAAACTGAGGGTTCTAGAGGGGATGGGGGTGGGAGGATGGGTTAGCCTGGTGGTGGGTATTGAGGAGGGCACATTCTGCATGGAGCACTGGGTGTTATGCACAAACAATGAATCATGGAACACTACATCTAAAACTAATGATGTAATGTATGGGGATTAACATAAGAATAAAAAATTAAAAAAAAAGAAGTACTCTCACCCAAAATGCTATTAGTGCTCTTTATTAACCTGAAAATTTAGCATAATTTTATATTGCAGCTTTAAGAACCATTCTTCTCTTCACAGTCGTCTCTGGAGATCACTTATGATACACTCTGGTTAATCCCTTATCCCCGCCCCACCCCTAGCAAATTCTGCAAAGACCACGAAGGCTCAAATCTCCTAAGCTACACTAGCCAACCCAGAACTCACAGTGCCCTACAGGATTCAGAATCCACAAGAGTAGACCACCTCACTCTTTTTTTTTTTTTACCATGGGAGAGCATATTATGACATGATGCTTCCACCCTAGATGTCTGACAGACAGGGTGCACACAAATGATATGACTTAGGAAAACTTAAAAACAACGTATCAACAAGAATCATCAAGTATTAGAAGCAAAGAACAGAAAAAATCCAGGTGGAAAGAAGTCAATCATGAAATGCTATCTGAGAAAATCTGAACATGGCAGAGAGGTTGAACATGGTTAGGGAAATAGACAAACAGAGGAAGTAGATCACATGGCCATATGTCCCAAATTTTGAGACAATATGATTTCATGTAATTTTTTTCCTTTTAATAATGGTTATTTGTTAATTGCATAATGAAACAGACTCAATTATCATTTGCTCTACTCTTTTCCTTTGTCAGACCTTGAACACAACTTGAAATTGGATCACTGTTGGCCATATATATCAAAGCAACAGAACCTACAACACTGGTGCAAAGATGCTTGAGAATAAATTAAGGAGTTGGGATGAAAGGCAGTGTAAGCAGACAGTCCATGCTAAGACAGAAGAGCCAAACCATAGACCAGAAAGACGTGGGGAGGGTGAGGGAGAGAAACAGCTAGTGAAAGACTCTCCTTAAGCAACGAGGCATGTGTCTCTCTGAAAGCGGGGCTACAGCTCCTTAATCCAGGTTTTCAATTTAGTACTTCAGAGTGTCAGCTGATCTCAAAGAGTGTCACAAAACAGCAAAATACCAGCAGTGAACACTTTCCTTTCCAAAAGCAACTCACAGCTTCAACATGTCACCTGAAATGACAGCCTAGGAAAAGATATATTGAAATTCTTCTCCCTTTCAGCTCTCATCCAGGCTTGAACACTTCACCTTGAGATGGAACATGAGAGCCAGTCCCACTTACTGCAACATTTAGAAATTGAATTGTCTAGTTCTCCCGCATTCATTCTGCTCTAATCTTTGTCTTTGTCTTCCTTTTTCCCCTCCCCCAAAGTTTTGGCTCTTGCACAGGAAAGCCTACCAAGCTTTGTGATGTGCTAAAAACTCTCATGCTGCTCTATGAGGTCCACATGAGAAACTGGGCCTTCTCCTCAGGTTAGAGGGTTTCTCTGTAGGCTAGCCCTGCCAAAGTCCTAACTATGCTAAAAGCCTCCAGGCAGGACTTCTGGCCCTTCAAGTACAGACTCTGGCAATGTTACATTGATTTTTAATCACATGGAGGGTTATTTTCTGTTCCTGGAATTTGAAGGCAAGGAGTCAATATATAGGGTTCGTATACACAACAATCTCTAAGAGCTGATGACAGTATGAATTCAATACAACAGTTTACATGAAATGCTTTTTCTTCCTCCCCTGTGCTTTAAAAAAAAATTAGAATAAGGAAATGGTTTGGAAACAACTATTTTTTCTTTGTATTAAAATAAAAATATCATCTTAAAAACTGTTCATTAACTTTAAATGCACATCAAGTTAGACCGATTAAGCTCCTGTGATTAAAGTGTGGCTAGAAATTTTGAGTCCAGGGTCTCATCACTGTGACTGAAGAGCATGATTTAGACACTCCTCTGTGCTGCCATAGACCTTTGCATAACACGTCACAAAACATCACATTGCTGGGGCGCCTGGGTGGGTCAGTCGTTAGGCTCTGCCTTTGGCTCAGGTCAAATAATTGTGTGTTTATCACAATGAACACAGATCTCGTAGCTGCAGGGACATGGTTTGGGGTAGCAGATCCCTGGCCTCAGCTTTAAGATCTTCAGGCCTTGCTCTGCCATAAACTTTTTTTGTAAGTCTGGGGCAAGTCGCTTCCCCTTAGTGGACCTTAGTCATATGCTCAGTGTAAACTGGTAGAGGGAGATTTGATGGGTCTTAAAGGTTCCAGCCGTTCAGAGCTGTTGAGCTATATGTGGGTTTCAGTATTGCAGTGAAGAATCACCCTCTTCCATGCTTTTAGTTAAAAAGAATTCACAGGGTAGAAGCTGCTGCTCGTGATTGCCCATGACAGTAGTTACGCACGTAAGTGAAAACAAACCCAATTACAGAGTTCACATGAGTGAATTTTTATTTAGGTCTCTTAATGCAGTTAATAAATTTGAGTGTTGAAATCTCAAGCTTCCTCTTGGCCTGCATCCTGAGGTCATTGGATTTGAAAAGAAAATAGAAAGCAAATGGTAGTTGGCAAGACCATTTCCTTTCTGTGTTTACATTTCTCTTACTTATTCAATAGTTACTTTGAATACTAAGTTTGCTAAGAGGGCTCAAGAATTCAGAGTCTGTTAAAAACTTGTATTTTCTTTGCCTCTTTGGGGACTTACGCCTCTTCTTAGTTATCTATTTTAACAGGTCATTTGTTACTAAACATTTACTAGCATCACGTTACCCAGTGCCTGCACATCTAGGGCTTGAGGTAGATAGCAAATTTGAATCCTTCGGAGATACCAGAATTTTAGTTAGAAATTTGTCTCCTGAATTCATAATGATATCATGTCTTTCCATTCAGAAGTATTTATTTAATACCTGCTATGTGCTCAGTGGTGTTCTGGGTTCAGTATATCAAAACATGTTGTAAGGTGTGGCTTTTGCTGTCAAGCAGTTCTTAGTCTAGAAGGGAAAGCAAAGCAATGTGGTGTTGTTTTTTTTTTAAGATTTTATTTATTTATTTGACAGAGAGACACAGCGAGAGAGGGAACACAAGCAGGGGGAGCGGGAGAGGGAGAAACAGGCTTCCCGCTGAGCAGGGAGCCCGACGCGGGGCTCGATCCCAGGACCCTGGGATCATGACCTGAGCCAAAGGCAGGCGCTTAATGACTGAGCCACCCAGGCGCCCCCCCAAGATTGGTTTTGATAACTGAACCTCACAATTATCAGGAAAAAGAGCATGAAAAAAGGGTAAAATCAGAATGAATACTAGTCCTATCTCTAGGCACACGAAGAGAGCCATTTTCTTTTTGATATTCTTTTGCTATCAAGTAGTGGTGGTACAGCACAAAGCCCTACTGCTGACTAGCTCTGTGGCACAGTGCAAGCCAACCTCTCTGGAACTCAGTTTTCACATCTTTAAAAAGAACATGTTGAACTAAATAATGCAGGATCCCTTCCGGCTCTAAAACTCGAGAACATCTAGAACACCAGGCATGCTTCCTTATCATTTACAATGTTCTCCAGAAAGTGCCTACATTTCCCCCCACAAAAAAAGTTCTGAGCATGTGATTATCTCAGGCTGAAACAGACCCGAACAATAAATCAGTTAAAACACCCAACTGAGGGGTCCCTGGGTGGCTCAGTCAGTTAAGTGTCTTGATCTCAGCTGAGGTCTTGATCTCAGGGTCGTGTGCGTTCAGGCCCCATGATGGGCTCCACGCTGGGCGTGGAACTTACTTAAAAAAACGAAACAAAAAAACCAAAACACCCAACTGATACCTAGATCTCTTCTACAAATACTTGTAACTCTAATGAATACTGGCTTTTTGGTTTATGAGGAACTGCACAGAGATTTTCCACAGTTTAACACACTTAGGAGCCTTAAAATGGCATGGGAATAGGGAAGGTGGTTCAACTAGATGAAAGAAACTTTCCAAGACCCCTCATTATATCTCAGCAGTTTTCCAATTTAATGTTTTATTTATCACGGTTTTGCTCCTCATAGTAATTCTGGAAGTTCACTGATTTAAAGGCTGGTCCAGGACTTTCTCCCCAAAAAGGTGACAGTGTAACAAACACATATTAAGTTCTTTTCACAAGAAGTACACTACTAAATTTCCTCGTGTATTTATATGCTAACAAATATTATCATGAGGTAGTCCTTTTTTTTTATTGTGGCAAAACACAACATAAAATTTACCATCCTAACCATTTTTAAGTGTATAATTCAGTGGCATTAATTATATTCACAACGTTGTGCAAAAACTGCCACTATCTTCTTCCATAATTTTCTTATTACCCCAAACAGAAACCTTGTAACCATTAAGCAATAACTCCCCATCGTCTGTGCTTTATTTTCTATAATTATAGTCCCAAAAGACTTAATGACTTCCAAATTACGGTATACTGCCACCAGGTGGCTAGAGAATGTCATGGCTGCCCAAGATTGGAACTTGTTTCAAAATTATTCAAGGTAGATATAGATAGATACTGGGGAAATGGAAGTGTAAATGAAATAAAACTGTCATAATCCAGTAACTGCTAAACCTGCATGATAGGGACATGGGTTGATTGTACTAGCCTCTATCTGTACATGTTCGAAATTTTGTATAATAAACACTAAAAGTGTGCCTACAATATTACAAATATATAGATTTCATACTTTTTTAAAGATTTTATTCATTCGACAGAGAGAGCACAAGCAGGCAGAGTGGCAGGCAGGGGAAGAGGCTCCCCACTAAGCAGAGAGCCCAACACAGGGCTATTTCC
The DNA here is from genome assembly GCF_011800145.1 of Mirounga leonina. Classification (NCBI taxonomy): domain Eukaryota; kingdom Metazoa; phylum Chordata; class Mammalia; order Carnivora; family Phocidae; genus Mirounga; species Mirounga leonina. The sequence continues at coordinate 34,682,199 of NW_023270433.1, read as the reverse complement.
CAAGATCCCAATGCATGGCTTGAACTCATGACCTGATCAAGACCTGAACTGAGATCAAGAGACACTCATCTAACTGAATCACCCAGGCACCCCATCTTCAAGTATTTTTGTAAACTTGAAAAAATGTTATGCTTAGTGAAAGTATCAATTATACATTATTTTTTTATTTTTAATTTTTAAAGTATTCTCTAGGGGCGCCTGGGTGGCTCAGTCAGTTAAGTGTCTGACTTTGGCTCAGGTCATGATCTCAGGATCCTGGGATCAGGCCCTGTGTCAGGCTCCCCACTCACTGGGGAGTCTGCTTCTCCCTCTCCCTCTGCCCCTCCCCCTGCTCCTGCTCACTCTCTCTCTCTCAAATAAATAAAATCTTTTTAAAAAGTATTCTCTACACACAACATGGACCCCGAGATCAAGAGTCACATGCTCTACCGACTGAGCCAGCCAGGCACCCTATACATTAATTTTAAATCCTGTAGTAACTAAATAGCAGATTTTCAAGGTTACATATTTATGCTAGTTAACAAAAACTCTGTGTTGTATCCAACTAAAACTCATTAGCTACAAATGTGAAAAATCAAATTTATCAGTATTCAACTCCTGCATGTATGCAGAAATAAGTCCAGAGGAACTGCAAATGTGGTAATTGCACTTTATCTCAATTAAGGTTTTATTTCTGTAATATGAAGTACAAACTATATAAAGGAGCCAACTTTCAAGTATCTGTAGTGGAAGGAAGCTAAGAAACAAGTTTAAAACTGCAGTCATTTTCCTTTTTTTTTTTTGGTTTCATAAATTGCCATTTGACCAGATCACAGAATTCAGCCCAGTAATTCTGAAATTTTTTAGCATCAGTAGGGAGTAGAAGCTGCACCTGGATGAACTTTCTTGATAACTGATCCAACAATTTTTATTTCAACCATCTTTCCTGATATTATTCCAATATGTATTCCTCTACTTTATAAGACATTAAATCCAAAGCAATTTAAAATTGTCCATTATACACAACCACCATTAATATCAATTATCAAAAATTCTGATGCCTGCTACTGTTGAATCAAGGGAGAACTGCACATTTGCTTTCCCGAGTGCCAAGCTCTTAGTTTTTCTCTTCCATGATCTTTCCTAGGCTCTAACTTGCCAGTGAAAACTGCCTTCCCTCCTGGGCTGAGGGTTTCTCTTGGCCTCTTCCCACAATTTGGCTCTCAGCCTATTGGATTTACTGAATCTAATGAATACTCACTGCTTCTGGGTTCCTGACTAGCTCAAATGCGTCACCTCTTTGGTTCCAGAATTGCTACATCCTACATTGTGCCAGGTATGAAGGCCAAGAGACTGGATTGTGTTGACCACTGTACTGACCTACTTAATGGTGGATGTGTTTTAGAAGTATAAGTTACGAGAACCTTAGCGATGAGTTCAACCTCCCTGTTTTATAGATGAGTAAAGCTGAGGAAGATTAAGTGACCCACCCAAAGTCAAAGGGTTATTTAGTGGCAGAAAATCTATTAATAGTTAGATCTACTGTATTCTATCTAGCGCAAGTGCTTTTTGCACTACTTACATCAACACTCACAACCTGCAATAAGATAAAAGCTGATAAAACCATACAATAAGATAAAAGCTGATAAAACCATTAAGGGAGATAAATTTTACCCAAATTCTTTAAATTCATGGACACCGGTCCTTCCAGGAATAAGACAATGGAACCTTAAAATCTGATTTCTGCTCGTGAAACTTGTGTTAAAGTAGGACCAGCTTGCTTTCTTCCAGAACAGTAAGGCACTGAACTCCTAGGAATCAATCTCATTTAAACCGAAGGTAAGATAAAACTACCTTGTGGAATTACATATTGTGTCCAAGTAACAGTTCAGACTAAGATATGCTTGGAAAAGACTGCCTGAATTTAAACCATTTAATTGGCAATTGATATGTTAATTTTTAACATTTTCTCTATTGAGTTATAAGAGAATGACATGCATCTATCCTTTCAACAGAGCTCTGTTCACACCATGAGATTTTGGAAGTCTGCAAATGGGCAAACACATTAATATTTATTTAAATAGTCTTTGGAACAGCTCTAACACCCTTATGTATAAGTTTTATGGGAAGCCTTGTTGATGTTAATCTTTAAGGCATAGGTTCTCTTATCTTTTTTTATTTTTTTAAATAATTTTTTCTTTAAGTATGCTCCATGCCCAATATGGGACTCCAACTCACAACCCCAAGATCAAGAATCAGGTGTTCTTCCAACTGAGCCAGCCAGGTGTCCCCAAGGCAGAGGTTCTCAAAATGGAGTCCACAGGCCCTTAAAAATATATCATTGGACTTTAGGAAGTCCATGAACTCCTAAAACTGTATATAAAATTCTTCATGTGTGTGCATACATACATGTGTTAGGGAGAAGATCTATAGCTTTATCAGTTCAGAAACACTGCTTTTAGTACAACAAAGTTTCCAGGTTGTGGAAGCAAGACAGCTCTCTGCTGGAGACAGAATGCTCAACACCAAAGGTCAAGGGACTGTTCTCTTCACACATACCAACCTTTCTGGGATGCAGAACCTCAACACAGTAGTACTCCTGAGAGACCAGAAGATTTCTGGTGGCAAGACTGGGAGAAAAGTCTACCATATATACTAAGTCCACTACATCTTCCAAGCAGCATATTGCCACATTTGGTCTCTTAGCCACAGAGCATCAAGATATTTTAGGGGCGCCTGGCTGGCTTAGTCAGTGTAGCATGCGACTCTTGATCTCGGGATTGTAGGTTCGAGCTCTACACTGGATGTGGAGACTACTTAAAAATAAAATCTTTTTTTTTTTTTAAGATTTATTTATTTGAGAGAGACAGAGAGAGTGAGGGGGAGGGACAAAGGGAGAGAGAGACAAGCAGAATCCCCACTGAGTAGGGAGCCTGACACAGGGCATGATCCCAGGACTGTGAGATCATGACCTGAGCCAAAATCAAGAGTCGGCCGCTTAACTGACTGAGCCACCCAGGAGCCCCTAAAAATTAAATCTTTAAATTAAAAAAAAAAAAGATATTTTATAAGAAAGCAAGATTGCCCTCCATGGCCACAAAATGAAAAGATGGGGGAAGGGGTGAAAATGTGAGAGGGGAGTCCCTAAGGTAAAGGGTCTTCCAGCATCCATTATCTAACCCTCCCTGAAATTACATTAAGTTTGGGGGATTTTTTTTATTATTATTGAAGTATAGTTGACAATGTTTAGTTTCAGGTGTACAACATAGTGATTTGACAATTCTATACATTACTTAACACTCACTGCAGTAAGTATAGTTACTATCTGTCACCATACAACTTTATCCCATTATTGACTATATTCCCTATGCTGTACTTTTCAACTTAGTTATTTTATAACTGGAAGTTTGTACCTCTTAATCCCTTTCACCTATTTTGCCCATCCCCCCCCCACTCCCCTCCCCTCTAGCAACCACCAGTTTGTTCTCTGTATTTAAGAGTCTGTTTAGGGGTTCCTGGGCGGCTCAGTTGGTTGGGTCTCTGACTCTTGATTTCAGTTGGGGTCGTGGTCTTGGGGTCGGAGGATCGAGCCTCAGGTGGGGCTCTGCACTCAGCCAGGAATCTGCTTAGGATTCTTTCCCTCTGCCCCTCTCCTGGCTCATTTATGTGTGCATGCATGCATGCATGCATGCACTCTCTCTCTCTCAAATAAATAAAAAAATCTTTTTTAAAAAAACAATCTGTTTGGTTTAGTTTTTTAGATTCCATATTCAAGTGAAATCATATGGTATTTGCCTTCCTCTGTCCAGCTTATTTCACTTAGCATAATACCACTTAGGTCCATCCATGTTGTCGCAAATGGGAAGATAAAATTCCTTTCTTTACAGCTGACTGTATTCCATTGTATGTATACCACATCTTCTTAGTCCATTCAGCTACGGAGGGACACTTGGGTTCTGTCCATATTTTGGCTATTGTAAATAATGCTGCAATAAACATAGGGGTGCATACAACTTTTCAAATTAGTATTTTCATATTTTTTGAGTAATACCCAGTAGTGGAATTACAGGACCATATGGTAATTCTATTTTTAATTTTTTGAGGATCATTCATACTATCTTCCACTGTGGCTGCTTCAATCTACATTCCCACCAACAGTGCATAAAGGTTCCCTTTATTCCACATCTTTACCAATACTTGTTACTTCTTCTCTTTTTCATACTAGCCATTCTGTTCTGACAGGTATTTATTCCTGAAATCATTCATAGGTTAATTTACTGATCTATTTTAAAGTATTAACTCATTTTGTTTGTCCAAAAAGAAAACCTCTCTGTCAAAATCAGGAATACAGTATTGCCCTCATTTTGTTGGGTATTTAATATTTTGAGAATAAATCCATTATCATGGCTTTATAAGCTTTGATTACAAATCCCCTTAGTGTTTTGACACTGAAGAATTCCTTCACATTTAACACCCTGGATACATGAAAGAGAGCAAGAGAGAGAAACAGAACTTACTCCATACTCTGTCCCATACAGACCACATAAAATATTAACCCTAAACACTATGCAGCTTACAGAGAAATACTTCTTCCTTCCACCACCACTAAATACTATTCGTTGTTCACTTTAGAGGTTTGTGGATTTAAAAAATTTTTTATCTTCATATTTATCTTCTACCACCATGTACAAAGCTAAGAATGAGTTTTTAACTAATTGCAGTGTTCCTCCAAAAGAAAATGAAGGATTATTTAGTCAGGAAACATTTGAACACAAGATTCTCCATAGTAATTGGTAACATCAGCACAAATGCTGTTTTATACCTATGTATTTTTAGGATAGTGCTATTTAAAACTTTAGGGGAAAATTTTTTAACTTAATGCAAAAAAAAAAAAAGTGTTTTTTGTTTTTTGTTTTTTTTAACTTAAAAGTCAGAGGCTTAAATCCTTTCACCAAAACCATGTCTCTTAATATCTGAAAACTATACTCAAGGCCAAAATCAGTGCCTCCAATTAGAGACAACAAATGTAATTAAAAAACTTTTTTCTTGGGCGCCTGGGTGGCTCAGTTGGTTAAGCGACTGCCTTCGGCTCAGGTCATGATCCTGGAGTCCCGGGATCGAGTCCCGCATCGGGCTCCCTGCTCGGCAGGGAGTCTGCTTCTCCCTCTGACCCTCCCCCCTCTCATGTGCTCTCTCTCTCATTCTCTCTCTCAAATAAATAAATAAATAAAATCTTAAAAAAAAAAAAAACAAAAACTTTTTTCTTATGGTTTCTTAAGATGATGAACAACTGCCTAGAAGGCAATGCTGAGGATTAAAAATAGTAATGACCGGGTGCCTGGGTGGCTCAGTTGGTTAAGCGAGTGCCTTCGGCTCAGGTCATGATCCCGGAGTCCCAGGATCGAGTCCCACATCGGGCTCCCTGCTCAGCAGCGAGTCTGCTCCTCCCTCTGACCCTACCCTCTCTTGTGCTTTCTCTCTCTCTCAAATTAAAAAAAAATAAAATCTTTAAAAAATAAAAAATAAATAAAAAATAAAAACAGTAATGACCAATAAATATACTAGAAATTCCGAATCTCCCATTTATAAGTACAGCATAATTGTTTGATATAAGCACAAAGAGTTAATTACCCACACACCTTCCTCAGAACTCCGTAAGGATGTCTAGCAAAGAAGGTAATGGAGAGTATTACACAAATAAACTGTTCTCAGTTTGCAAAACTGATGGTTTACTTCTCTAGCATAAGTAACCATAATAAAAAAGAAACTAAAACTAATCCAAAATTTAGGCAAGCAGGTGGCGCCTGGGTGGCTCAGTCGTTAAGCGTCTGCCTTCGGCTCAGGTCGTGATCCCAAGGTCCGGGGATCGAGCCCTGCATCGGGCTCCCTGCTCCGCGGGAAGCCTGCTTCTCCCCCTCCCACTCCCCCTGCTTGTGTTCTCTCTCGCTGTGTATCTCTCTCTGTCAAATAAATAAAATCTTTAAAAAAAACAAAAAACAAAAAAAATTTAGGCAAGCAAACAGGAAATTCAGAGGCAAGAACAAAAAGAACTTTTACCTACACTGGTTTAATGAAACTATTAAATACACATACATTTTGGAGTAAATGCAGTAACAATAAAGTATGTGTATGTCCAAGTGTGCCTGCCCCAAAACACCCCCACCACCACAAGAACAGGGAAAGTGAAACAAATCAAAACACAGTGTGTATTAAACGGGCTTTTACTAGGCCCAGGAGCACTTAATGGACGGACAGAAGCAACCAGTTTCATCAGTGACATGTGCACATACAGAGAAACAAAGGGCCACCTAAAGGTGGCAATTAGCAATAAGAAACAGGTTCTGAGACCAAACTCTGGTCACGTCTAGCTCTACCCAGAGGAGAGACAGTCGCAGGGAGCAAGGGGGAGCACACAAATATTCTGGATACTAGAGGCATCTACTGCTGAGAGGAAGATTTTTCATCAATTCCCCCCTCCCATCACTTAGATGATATTCTCACAACATGAGAATTTGCTTTTGCTCCACTTCCATTCTGTGCATGTGTACTGAGCAGCTACTAAGGGCCAGGCACTACAGAAGCACTGGGTACATCATGACGGTGAACAACAGAGACAGATTTACCTCCTCATGCTGCTTGCAATCTAGTAGGGAAGAAAAGTTAAAGTAGGTGTGGGGGGGAGGGGAGCAGGACAGGGGAACCCTAGTCCCCTTCATTCCCTCGATTTTTCCCAATACCAAATCCCTGGTCACAAAGAGGTACATTAGGATGACATATCAAAGTCCATTAGGAGAGGGACACCTGGGTGGCTCAGTTAGTTAAGCATCTGCCTTCGGCTCAGGTCATGATCCCAGGGTCCTGGGATCGAGTCCCGGATCCGTCTCCCTGCTCGGTGGGGAGCCTGCTTCTCCCTCTCCCTGCTGCTTCCCCAGCTTGTGCTCTCTCTCTCTCTGTCAAATAAAATCTTAAAAAAAAAAAAAAAATACATTTTGGAGATAAGTTGAAAAGGACATTTTGGAGATAAGTTGAAAAGGACTTGGTGAAGGATGTGGGGGAGGGGCATGAGAGTAAAACAAATGGCCAAAAATAACTCCTAGGTTCCCAGTTTAAGCAACTGATGGTGCCACTATTGATGGAAAAAACTGTGGGGGTGAAAATTGTTAGAATTCATACAGGAATTCAACCAAGTGGCAGGATATAAAATCAATGTGCAGAAATCAGTTGCATTTTCTATACACTAACAATGAGACAGAACAAATTAAGGAGTTGATCCTTTTTACAATTGCACCAAAAACCATAAGATATCTAGGAATAAACCTAACCGAAGAGGCAAAGAATCTGTACCCAGAAAACTATAGAAGACTCATGAAAGAAATTGAGGAAGACACAAAGAAATGGAAAAACGTTCCATGCTCATGGATTGGAAGAACAAATATTGTGAAGATGTCAATGCTACCTAGAGCAATCTACACATTTAATGCAATCCCTATCAAAATACCATCAACTTTTTTCACAGAGCTGGAATAAATAATCCTAAAATTTGTTTGGAACCAGCAAAGACACCAAATAGCCAGAGGAATGTTGAAAAAGAAAAGCAAAGCTGGCGGCATCACAATTCCGGACTTCAAGCTCTATTACAAAGCTGTCATCATCAAGACAGTATGGTACTGGCACAAAAACAGACACATAGATCAATGGAACAGAATAGAGAACCCAGAAATGGACCCTCAACTCGATGGTCAACTAATCTTCACCAAAGCAGGGAAGAATATCCAACAGAAAAAAGATAGTCTCTTCAACAAATGGCATTAGGAAAACTGGACAGCCACATGCAGAAGAACGAAACTGGACCATTTCCTTATACCACACACAAAAATAGACTCAAAATGGATGAAAGATCTAAATGTGAGACAGGAATCCATCAAAATCCTTGAGGGGAACACAGGCAGCAACCTCTTCGACCTTGGCCGAAGCAACTTCTTGCTAGACAGGTCTCCAAAGGCAAGGGAAACAAAGGCAAAAATGAACTATTGGGACTTCATCAGGATAAAAAGCTTTTGCACAGCAAAGGAAAGTCAACAAAAACAAAAGACAACCAACAGAATGGGAGCAGATATTTGCAAATGATATATCAGATAAAGGGCTAGTATCCAAAATCTCTAAAGAACTCATCAAACTCAACACCCAAAGAACAAATAATCCATTCAAGAAGACATGAACAGACATTCCTCCAAAGAAGACATCCAAATGGCCAAAAGACACATGAAAAAGTGCTTAACATCACTCAGCATCAGGGAAATACAAATCACAACCACAATAAGATACCACCTCACACCAGTCAGAATGGCTAAAATTAACAAGTCAGGAAATGACAGATGTTGGCAAGGATGCGGAGAAAGGGGAACCCTCCTACACTGTTGGTGGGAATGCAAGCTGGTGCGGCCACTCTGGAAAACAGTATGGAGGTTCCTCAAAAAGTTGAAAATAGAGCTACCCTACAACCCAGCAATTGCACTACTGGGTATTTACCCCAAAGATACAAATGTAGTGATTCAAAGGGGTACCTGCACCCCAATGTTTATAGCAGCAATGTCCACAATAGCCAAACTATAGAAAAGAGCCCAGATGTTCATTGACAGATGAATGGATTAAGAAGATGTGGTATATATATACAATGGAATACTACTCAGCCATCAAAAAAAGAAATCTTGGGACGCCTGGGTGGCTCAGTCTGTTAAGCAGCTGCCTTGGGCTCAGGTCCTGATCCCTGGGTCCTGGGATTGAGCCCCCAAAATTGGGCTCCCTGCTCGGTGGGGAGTCTGCTTCTCCCTCTCTCTCTGCCTCTGCCCCTCACCCAACTCATGCTCTCTCTCTCACTCTGCTCTCGCTCTAATAAATAAATAAAATCTTTAAAAAAGAAAATCATAAGGGAGCCTGGGTGGCTCAGTCAGTTAAGCATCTGCCTTCAGTTCAGGTCATGATCCCAGGGTCCTGAGATGGAGCCCACGTTGGACTTCCTGCTCAGCGGGGAGCCTGCTTCTCCCTCTCCCTCTGCCTGCAGCTCCCTCTGCTTGTGCTCTCTCTCTCTCTGTGTCAAATAAATAAAACTACAATCTTTTAAAAAAAAATCATAGGAGGGCACCTGGGTGGCTCAGTCGTTAAGCGTCTGCCTTCGGCTCAGGTCATGATCCCAGGGTCCTGGGATGGAGCCCTACATCAGGCTCCCTGCTCCACGGGAAGCTTGCTTCTCCCACTCCCCTGCTTGTGTTCCCTCTCTCGCTGTCTCTGTCTGTCAAATAAATAAATAAATAAATAAAATAATAGGAAATCAACCAAGGGTTGTTGGAGGGGAGGGGGTCAGGGGGTAAGATAACTGGGTGATGGACATTAAGGAGGGCACGTGATGTAATGAGCACTGGGTATTATATAAGAGTGATGAATCACTGAACTCTACCTCTGAAACTAATAATACACTATTATGTTAATTAACTGAATTTAAATTTTTAAAACAGGGTAGCACAGAGAAAAGAAAAAAGAAAGAACTGTGGGGGTGGAAAGCCAGGTCCCCCCAGTTTTGGCTGGGTAATAATTTTAGTTATTGACATATAAAATATGAGCTCCCTATGAAATGTAAATCTGGGAATTCTCAGAATATAAATGATATTTAAATCCTTGGGAATAAATAAGATCAAGAAAGAGAACACGGGGAAAAAAAAAGGGTACAAGGCCAAGCCGTGAGCTACTCACTCCTGTAGTTATTGGGGGTAAGGAGCTAACAGCAACAAAAAATACACATAAAGGTGAGAGGAAAATCAACAGTGCAAGGTTACAGAAGCCAGGACACAGGGATTCAAGAAAGAATCAATTCTATATGGATGTCTGGGTGGCTCAATCAGTTAAGCATCTGCCTTTAGCTCAGGTCATGATCCTGGGGTCCTGGGATTGAGCCCTGGGTCTAGCTCCCTGCTCAATGGGGAATCTGCTTCTCCCTCTGCCCACCCTCCCCCTTCTCACTCTTGTTCTCTCTCAAATAAATAAAATCTTGGGGAAAAAAAAGTCAGTTTTATGGAGGATTCTGGTCAGATGTGCAGTGAGATGTGGCCTGAGTGTCCACTAGTTTGCAACTCACCATCATTAATGATTTTGGCAAGAGCAGTTTAAGGAAGCAGAAGAAAGGGTCAAGCTGACGAGGGCTGATGGGTGATGGACTGTACACCAAGCAGCCTGTTTCGGACTTAGCCCACACATCCCAGCTATAACCAAGAAGCCAGTGAATCACTTCATCTCCTGCTCCACCCAAACTGCCTAACCACTTTTCCTACTCCAACCCTTCCTCTCCCCTACAGCCCATTCTCAGCTCGGCAGCCACAGTGATGGTGCTAAAAGGGAAGTTACATCATATCATCACTCTTTTGCTCAATAATCTCATCTCAGAACAAAAGTCCTTATAATGGTGAAGCTCACCATCCTACTTCTTGCCACTCTGCTCCTCCTCTCTAGCCACTCAGAATTCCCTCCTGCTCCCTGAATAGAGCAAGCACACTCCTGCCTCAGGCCTTCTGCACTTGCAGAGTTTGACTCCTCACTTCCTTTCGGTCTCAGCTGGTATCACTACACGAAAGAGGTCGTCTTTGGCCAAGAGATTTAAGTAGCACCCACTCCTTTCACACTTCACTTATCTTTCCTTACCCTACTCTATTTATCGTCTTTAGTATTTGCCATCTTTATGACAGGTTATATATTTATTAGTTATAGTCTGTCTCATATCACGAGAATATAACCTCCATAAGTGCAGAGGTTTTACCTGTTTATGTTCGCTACTGCCTACCCAGTAGTAAGTACGCCTGGTACAAAGCAGACACTCATATTTATTTGTTGTATTTAAATCATTAGAAAGGCCATTTCACATTATAAACTGGTACTCTCAGTTTGGATACAAGTCTTCTGTTTTAGAGACAGTGTGAGTCTGATCACCTGTAGACACGAGGGAAAAGCCATTTCTGGGACCGTGAAATTTAATACTAGCCCCTAAGCCTCGGAAAATTCACATTAATATCATCCTGTGGCCCATATCCTGTAGATTCCCCAAGAAGTTTTTCCATTCAGATTTCAATATGAACTGTTTACCTTTTGGGTAAAGCAAAGTACACTGTACAAAAATTATTTCTAATTACTCAAAGGGGTCATAGAAAAAGTAGTGGTACTCATAAATTACACAAATATGAAGATATGTACATATTATATTTGAACAAAGGCAGTAGGCATGATACTCCAGGCCCAGGTGATCCTTCCAAATAATAGAACTATGCACTCCACTCTGTCCATCTAGCTTCCCTAGTCATCTCTCTGATCACCAAGAAACAGACCACACCATTTTTCCTACAAACTCCCAACCTCAGGCTGTTCTTCCCAGAAGGGTAACTAACTGAAAAATACTACCTTGAAACTCCTGATCGGTTAAGAGAAACAAAGTTCTGGATTCTGTCAATGAAATGCAGAACTTAACCATACCTTTGAAATGTCTCAATCAGGTTTATTAATCAGATCTCTACTCATGTACTATAGAAAAAATGTGGAAACACAGATCCTGGAAACTGCAGAACTCACGCAACAAATGAAATTATTTACATTTATTGTATAGCTAAGAATGGAAGGCAACAGCAAACAAGTTAAAGTACAGATATATCTAAATAACTGTTGTAAATCTCACTATATAAGTGCATGAACATTTTTAAAAATCATTCTCAAAATACGTAATATATAAAAATAACATAAATGCTAGATTATATCTACAGAAAAAAAGTAAAGAGAGTAGAGAAGCATAGATGTACTGAAATTTTAGATGCTTGTCTAAAAATTATAAAGACACAAAAGATACTATTTAGCTTTGCCTCTATTAGGGAAAATTTAAAAACCTTTTCAAAATCTACATGGACCAATAACACATGAAAAAATGCTCAGTAACATCAGCCATTAGGGAAATGCAAAGCAAAACCACAATGAACTACCAATGCACCCCCAGTAGAATGTCTATAATCAAAAAGACAGGAAATAATAAGTGTTGATGGGAATGTGAAGAATTTAGGACTCTCATACATTGCTGGTGGAAATGAAAAATGAAATTGTGCAACCAACTTGGAAAAGCGTGGCAGTTCCTCAAAAGGTTAAACACAGAGTTACTAGGCCCAGCAATTCCATTCTTAGGGTGCGTGCGTGCGTGTGTATGTGTGTGTGTCTAAGAGAAATGTAAACATATGTCCACACAAAATCTAGTACATAAATGTTCATAGCAGCATTATTCATAATAGTCCAAAAGTGGTGCAACCTAAATGTCCACTAACTGATTAATGTATAAATAATATGCAGTATACTCATACAATGATTGTTTGGCCATAAAAAGGAATGAAACACTGACATACATTACAACATGGATGACCCTGAAAACATTATGCTAAGAGAAAGATGCCAGTCATAAAAGACCAAATGTTGTATGATTCCACTTACATAAAAGGTCCAGAATGGAGGGTGCCTGGGTGGCTCAGTTGGTTAAGCGACTGCCTTCGGCTCAGGTCATGATCCTGGAGTCCCTGGATTGAGTCCCGCATCGGGCTCCCTGCTCGGCAGGGAGTCTGCTTTGCCCTCTGACCCTATCCCCTCTCATGTTCTCGCTCTCTCAAATAAATAAATAAAATCTTAAAAAAAAAAAAAAAAAAAGGTCCAGAATGGAAAAATCTATAGAGACAGAAATTAGATTAGTTGTTGCCTACCACTGGGGTAGAAGGAAATGGAGAGCGATTGCCAGTGGGTACAGGGTTTCTTTCTGGGGTGATGAAAAGATTCTAGAATTAGATAGTGGTGACAGCTGCACAATTGTGAATATACCAAAACACCAAACGTGTTGAATTTTATACTTCATATGGATGAATTGTATGATATGTGAGTTTTATCTTAATAAAGTTTTAAATTTTTTAAAAGAATGAGATAGGGAGGCACAATGGGAAGTTTCTGGGGGTACTTGTCATATTTTATTTCTTGACTGGACTATTGGTTACACAAGTGTGTTCACTTTGTGATGATTCACTGAGCTGCAAACTCAGAAGATGTGACTGTTACTATCTCTATTGTCTGTCAAATAAAGGTTTTAATAAAGAAAAACTAGACCTATAAATTCTAACTTGGAAAGAGATCCAAGATATAAAGTTGAAAAAAAGCAAGTTACAAAATAATATATATTATGGTCCCACTTTTTATAACATGTATGTGCATAATAAAAACAAAAGCACTTAAGTATATATACACCAACTTGTTCTCACTGAGCTCTAAAGAATTCAAATAAAGAGGGGCGCCTGGGTGGCTCAGCCGTTAAGCGTCTGCCTTCGGCTCAGGTCATGATCCCAGGGTCCTGGGATCGAGCCCCACATTGGGCTCCCTGCTCTGCGGGAAGTCTGCTTCTCCCTCTCTCACTCCCCCTGCTTGTGTTCCCTCTCTCACTGTGTCTCTCTCTGTCAAATAAATAAATAAAATCTTTAAAAAAAAAAAAAGAATTCAAATAAAGAGACTTTTTATTTTCTCTGATACATATTTCTGCAATGTTTGAATTTTTGCCATGTGCATTTTTGTAATCGGAAGACAATAAACATAAACATTTTTAAATAACTTTTAAGGCATACAGAAAGATTTTAATAAAGATGAGAACAGAAATTCCTGAATCAGGGGTGCCTGGGTGGCTCAGTTGGTTAGGCGTCTGCCTCTGGCTCAGGTCATGATCTCAGGGGCCTGGGATCAAGCCCCACATTGGGCTCCCTGCTCACCAGGGAGTCTGCTTCTCCCTCTTCCTCTGCCCCACCCTTCCACTCGTGCGCACGCACACTCTCTAATAAGTAAATAAAATCTTTAAAAAAAGAAATTCCTGAATTAGTATACAAAAACACAGAAACAATAAATTCAAAAAACACAAATAATAATAAAAGACAATCATTCTTTTAAAAATAACAACCATCAGGGGTGCCTGGGTGGCTTAGTCGGTTAAGTGTCCGACTCTTGATTTGGGAGACTCTTGATTTGGGATTGGGTCATGATCTCAGGGTTGTGAGATCCAGCCCAGAGTGGGCTCTGTGCCGAGCGTTGAGCCTGCTTAAGATTCTCTTTCCCTCTCCCGCTGCCCCTCCCCCTCCCTCTCTAAAAATAAGTTAAAAAAAAAATAATGACCATCATTTGATTGCTTCATTTTCATACCTATTTTACAGATGAATAAATAGACCTATTTTAATCTAATCAAAAAGAATAAAATACAACTTAAGATTAAGAAAGCTGACAAAATCATATTTAGAGGAAATTTTAAAAAGTAAAAGAACATAATAAACTCATACTTTTTTTTAAAGCTGGAAAAGGAATTTAATTTTCTACAAAATATATCTAATTCACCAAAACTGAATACTTGCCTCCCACCTTGCCCCATACACACAAAAAATAAGAAAACTGAGTGGAATAAACTAAAAAACAAAATAGAAATGGTTATTGTTCCTTCAACCGAGAACACCATTTTTCCATGCTACCAAAGTCCTGATGTCAAGGATGGCACAAGGAAGGAAAATTACAGGCCTTCTCCCTTCTGAATATATTCCAAAGCCCTAAATACGAACAAATCAATCTAGTACTATGAGATTTACTCCAGAAATTTAGAGATAATTCCATAATGAAAATTAATTAATATAATTCAGCATATAAATAGGTTGAAAGAAACAATCTCCAAGGGGTAGATAACTGAGTTGAAAAGCATCTGACAAATTTATCCTTTCTGAGAAAAACACTAAATAAATAAAAATACGCCTTTAACTTTTTAGGTTTCAGGCCCACAGTCAGCCCAACAATAAGCAGTGAAGCACACCTGAGGCAGCCTCGTTAAAGTCAAGCAGATGGCATTTTTCCTGCTGGTAATGAAACAAGAAGAAATTTTAAAAAAAAGGAGGAAAAGCTGAAAAGGAGTCTAAATTAGCAATCTCTACCAATAATAAAGTTGTCCAATTGGAATACCCAAGAAAAACCTGTGAAAAATTACTAAAACAACTACAAGAGCTTAGAAAATAGGAAGGTTTTAAAATAAATACACAAAACTCAACAGCTTTTCCTAACAGCAAACCTCAAGAAGTATGATGAAAACGCCCCACTGTTGGGGCGCCTGGGTGGCTCAGTCGTTAAGCGTCTGCCTTCAGCTCAGGTCATGATCCCAGAATCCTGGGATCAAGCCCCGCATCGGGCTCCCTTCTCAGTGGGGAGTCTGCTTCTCCCTCTCCCACTCCCCCTGCTTGTGTTCCCTCTCTCGCTGTCCCTCTCTGTTAGATAAATGAATAAAATCTTAAAAAAAAAATTGTATTTATTAAAAAAAAAAAAAAGAAAACGCCCCACTGTCAAAAGCAAAAAGAATGTGAAATACATTGGCAAATGTGAATTAAACTACTAAACTTCACGAATACATTTCCAATCAGGGTATCAATGGGATTTGAGGGAATCCTGACAAACACTTTTAAAAACTGTATCTGGGGGCGCCTGGGTGGCTCAGTCGTTAAGCGTCTGCCTTCGGCTCAGGTCATGATCCCAGGGTCCTGAGATGGAGTCCCACATCGGGCTCCCTGCTCGGCAGGAAGCCTGCTTCTCCCTCTCCCACTCCCCCTGCTTGTGTTCCTGCTCTCGCTATCTCTCTCTCTGTCAAATAAATAAATAAAATCTTAAAAAAAAAAAAAAAAAAAAAACTGTATCTGGAAGGGGAAAAAAGTATGTGATGAAAGCCAAAAGTGTTCTCCAAAATAAAAATAACTATAAGGATGTGCCCTACCAAGAATTTAGCTGTATAAAACCACAATAAGTAAAATGTGTAATACTGGTGCCAGAATAGAGACAGATGAATAGAACAGAATGCAGAAACAGATCAAGTATTAATGGAAATTCAGTATATGATTAAAACTATCATGTTAAGGGGCGCCTGGGTGAGAGCGTCTGCCTTCAGCTCAGGTCATGATCTTAGGGTCCTGGGATGCAGCCCCTCAGGCTCCCTGCTCATCGGGGAGTCTGCTTCTCCCTCTGCCTGCCACTCCCCCTGCTTGTGCTCTCTCTCTCTCTCAAATAAAATCCTAAAAAATAAATAAGTAAATAAATAAAACTATCATGTTAACTATATAAGGAACTGTTTAAACTTTGTTATATACATATCAAATACAACGGAATCGTGTACAGCTATTAAGAATGAGATAAATTAGGGGCACCTGGGTGGCTCAGTTGGTTAAGCGACTGCCTTCGGCTCAGGTCATGATCCTTGAGTCCCTGGATGGAGTCCCACATCGGGCTCCCTGCTCAGCAGGGAGTCTGCTTCCCCTCTGACCCTCCCCCCTCTCATGTGCTCTCTCTCTCTCATTCTCTCTCTCTCAAATAAATAAATAAAATCTTAAAAAAAAAAAGAATGAGGTAAATTATACTGATGTAGAAAGATGGTCACAATGTGGGGCGCCTGTGTGGCTCAGTCAGTTAAGCCTCCAACTCTTGATTTCGGCTCAGGTCATGATCTCAGGGCTGTGATATGAGCCCCACGTCGGTTCCAAGCTTAGCTTGAGATTCTCCCTCTCCCTCTGCCCCTCCCCCCTGCACTCTTTCTAAAATAAATAATTTTTTTAAAGATTTTATTTATTTGACAGAGAGAGTGAGAGAGCACAAGCAGGGGGAGCAGTAGAAGGAGAGGGAGAAGCAGGCTCCCGGCTAAGCAGGGAGCTCCATGAGGGGCTTGATCCAAAAGGACCCTGGGGGGCGCCTGGGTGGCTCAGTTATTAAGCGTCTGCCTTCTGCTCAGGTCATGGTCCCAGGGTCCTGCTTGTGTTCCCTCTCTCACTGGGTCGCTCTCTGTCAAATAAATAAAATCTTAAAAAAAAAAAAAAAAAGGACCCTGGGATCATGACCTGAGCCGAAGGCAGACGCTTAACCATCTGAGCCACCCAGGCTACCCTAAATAAATCTTAAAAAAAAAAAAAAAAAAGATGGTCACAATATAGTATGATGTAAAAATAATTTATTCAATAGGAAATACAATATGATTCCTTTTATGTTAAATATGTATATTAATTTAGAGCCATATAAAATGTCTGGAAGGTTACACCTACCAAAATAGTACTGTCACTACCCCTGGGATTATAGCAGAGAGGATAGGGATGGGGTGGATGTTAAATAAACAGGAAAATAGAGTAAAGAGAGGAATAGGACTCTGAGGGTCCATCAGTCAGGCTTCCAACAGTGAAGAGATAACAAACTCAAATTAGAATAATCTGAAAGGGGTCTACTTGTAAAAGGAATAATTACTAAATTAGGTGAGGCCTACAGAAATCACAGGGGGTAGAAGAGGAACCAGGACTACCAAGAGCAGAACAATTATTGCTCTGGCGCCCAAAAAAGATAGGAGACAGAGATTCCCAGAACCCAGGTAATAAAATGCAGACTTCCACGAGAGCAGAAGGGATAAATATTGACTTCATTCTCCTTCCCTTAAAAATCTCCTAAGGCTGAAACCAAGAAGAAGCCAGAGGATCTGGGAGCTCTTTCCCTGGGGCAGAGAGCCAGGTGGAACAGGGTGGAGGACAGATCTGGAGAAGTAAATGGGAGGCTATCTGGCCCAGTTTTCTTATCCCTTTTTATAAAATTAATTACATAAATAGAAGTACAATCTCTTTAGTAAAAATTAAAACCTTCAAAGAAAGCTAAAATCCCACCCTCCATAATGCTGGATCCTTCTCCAGAAGTAATCACCTTTTTTTTTTTTTTAAAGATTTTATTTATTTATTTGACAGAGACACAGCGAGAGAGGGAACACAAGTAGGGGGAGTGGGAGAGGGAGAAGCAGGCTTCCCGCGGAGCAGGGAGCCCCATGCGGGGCTCGATCCCAGGATCCTGGGATCATGACCTGAGCCGAAGGCAGACACTTAACCGACTGAGCCACCCAGGCGCCCCAGTAATCATCTTTCTTACCATCCGTTTGGTGGGGTCTATTGTGGATGTTTTCTAGACAGAGACACATACTCACCACAATAAAACACAGAATTGTTTAATGAGGTGTTATTTGCCTAACATGGACAGTATTTTTTCTAAGTTTTATCTAAATTCCAGTTAACATACAGCGTAATATTTGTTTCAGGTGTATGATATAGTGGTTCGACACTTCCTACAACACCCGGTGGTGGTCATCAGAAGCGCACTCCTTCATTCTCATCACCTATTTCACCATGAACAGTATTATTACTTTCAGCAAACTTTTCTTCACTGTTTTCAGTTACAAAATAATGCTCAAGAAGCCAAGACAGATGGTTTGATTCTCCTCAATATTATTTATATTCTACCTCAGGGGATCTCAAAATATACTCCCCCAGCTGCATTAGCATCACCTAGAAATTTGTTTAAAATGCAAAATATCAGGGTGCCTGGGTGCCTCAGTCGTTAAGCGTCTGTCTTCGGCTCAGGTCATGATCCCAGGGTCCTGGGATGGAGCCCCACGTCGGGCTCCCTGCTTGGTGGGAAGCCTGCTTCTCCCTCTCCCACTCCCCCTACTTATGTTCCCTCTCTCGCTGTGTCTCTCTCTCTGTCAAATAAATAAAATCTTTAAAAAATAAATAAAATGCAAACTATCAGGCCCCACCTAGTGCGGTGATCAAAAGTTCAGGAAGGTGGGGCCAAGCAGTCTTGCTTTTAACCAGCCCTACAGTTGCCTATCATACAGGCTCAAGTTTGAGAGCCACTACTCCACCTCCTGGCTACTCTAAACTATTCCACTATCATCTGTGCCTTTGCTAGACATCTGCATTTTAACAAGATTCCCAGGTGATGCACAAATAAAGCGTGAGAGGTGCTGGTCTACCTCAGAGCCATAAACCCAATCCCAACCCGTATTACACACTGGCATCCACAAACAGAGCATCTATGAATGGTTCTGGGGATGGGAAGGGGAGAGGCCAGCACAAAGTGCAATGGTATCTAATCTCTTTGAATTTGAACCTATCATTCTGTGGGAAAAACATTAGCAGTGCATGCCCTAGTTAGACAGAACATGTTAGCATTGTCAACTTTTGTGCGTGACAGCACATAACTACCATTAAACCACCATGGAAATGTGATGCTCTTAATTGTCAACTGTAAGTCAATTGTAAGTTCTCATTTTCCTTTTAAAATAAATGACTTTCAATTTTAACCCTAGGCGTAATAAAATTACGTAAGACTGGCTAACCTTTGTAGTGAGATCTATCGTTTTAAAACAAACCACAGTGATAGATCCTTTCTGTTCTAACAATGATACCTTTGCCAACATCTGTAAGTCTACTCATCCACCACTTCCATACAGCTTGTGGGGAGAGGAAAGTGTCCCCAGAATTCCATCTTTAACTTCCTGCTGTCTCTCTCAAAGGCTCAGAAATCTTTTTTTCTCTTTCTTTCTTTTTCTCCCTTTCTTTCTTCCTTTTTTCTAAGAAATTTTCTTTCAGAACCTGCGCCTTTAAGGGCCCCGCCTCAGCCTCTCCCTTTCCTCTTCTCTCTTTTTCCTCTCTTAAGTCTAAGGTCTGCCCTGAATCAACTGCAAACATGTTGACTTAATCAGGAAATCTGCCAGGGGTACTACATACACATTTGTGCTTGAGAACAGTCTCACTGCTCAATCCAGCCTGACTCAGTCTAATACAACAAGCTGCCTTATTTTTTTTTAAAGGCACTTCCAGTTTCACTTCTAGTTCCTACCAGGTTTACGCCCTGCCCTACTGCAACACAGCCCCCTCTCTGAGCTTTCCCGACCCAGGAAGTAGCACAGACAATTCTGTGGGGCCCATATCCCATTTGACTTGCCTCTCCCTCCTTAAAAGCAATCTTGGAATCAAAATTTCTAAAGCTCCTTTTCAATTTGGAATCAAAATTTCTAAAGC
>NW_023270433.1:34442153-34662273 GCF_011800145.1 Mirounga leonina | reverse complement strand
AAAATTTCTAAAGCTCCTTTTCAATTTGGAATCAAAATTTCTAAAGCCCCTCTTCTTTTTTTTTTTTTTAAGATTTCATTTATTTATTTGAAAGAGAGAGCCAGAGAGTGAGCACAAGCAGGCGGAGCAGCAGAGGGAAAGGGAGAAGCAGGCTCCCTGCTGAGCAAGGAGCTGGATGCCAGACTGGATCCCTGGACCCTGGGACCATGACCTGAGCCAAAGGCAGATGATTAACGGACTGAGCCACTCAGGTGTCCCTCCAAAGCCCCTTTTCAATTTGGTAACTTTTCTTCCATAGAAACAAAGTTTTAATCAAACTTTAAAATAAATTTAGGGGGGCGCCTGGGTGGCTCTGGTCATGATCTCAGGGTCCTGGGAATGAGCCCCACATCAGGATCCCTGCTCAGCTGGGAATCAGCTTCTCCCTCTGCCCCTCCCCCTTCTCGTGGTAGCTCTGTCTCTGTCTCTCTCAAATTAATAAATAAAATCTTAAAAAAGAATAAAAAAATAGGGGCGCCTGGGTAGCTCAGTCGTTAAGCGTCTGCCTTCGGCTCAGGTCATGATCCCAGGGTCCTGGGATGGAGCCCCACATCGGGCTCCATGTTCCGCGGGAAGCCTGCTTCTCCTCTCCCACTCCTCCTGCTTGTGTTCCCTCTCTCACTGTCTCTCTGTCAAATAAATAAAATCTTTAAAAGCAAAAAATAAAAATTAAATAAAATAAATTTAGGCCCTGGGGTTTTAACTACATAGCACCAGGAAAAATAACATAACTATTCTATCAAACAATTGTACTTCAAAAGGAAACATATTTACATCTCCAATGTGCTAGAGAAAGATTTTGGTATGGCAAAACTAGTTTGATTTCTATCCCCACCCCACAAAACCATTTATGTTAAATTAAAATCACTTACGTCAGTTGAAAAAGAGTTCATTTTTTTAGAAGATTTTGTCCTACCAAAAGTTAGATTCAAAGTATGTACAGACTCTGAACATTCTAGAGTCAAATTCTGACTTTTGTTTTGACCTTAACATAGAAATTAATAACATCATGAGTTGTACACAAACTCATTTTAAGGGAGATCTTTTGACTTGTTGCCTTTGTTGGTTTTTTGGTTTTGTTTTTTGTTTTTTTTGCACACAATGGTGGCTTTTATTTAAAGCTCAAAAATATGATAGAATAGAATTAATTTCTGTTTTCAACAATAATGCACAACTTTTAAAAAGAAACATTGGATAATTAGATCACAAGAGTTCATGGTTCATTCTTGACATATAGCAAACAGTCAACAATAATGTCTTCCATCAGAGCCCCCAAACATAACTTTTTTTTTTAAGATTTTATTTATTTATTTATTTGAGAGACAGAGAGACACAGCGAGAGAGGGAATACAAGCAGGGGGAGTGGGAGAGGGAGAAGCAGGCTCCCCACAGAGCAGGGAGCCCGATGCGGGACTCAATCCCAGGACCCTAGGATCATGACCTGAGCTGAAAGCAGACGTTAACGACTGAGCCACCCAGGTGCCCCCATAACTCTTGATGTGTTCTGAAGCTAAGCGTCTTAAAGAAACCCAAACAAGTAAATGAGTGGAAATTCCTCAATTATCTGGATTAACCAGTCTTTATCCTGTCTGAATAGAAAGAATATCTTCCTCTGATGAATTAATTCCATATCGTTTAGTAATTTGAAAAGCAAAGAATTCCTTCTTCCTTTCTAGGGATCCAAAAACGAAGTAGGAGAAAAAGACTGTTGGCAGTGCTCCGCTAAAAAAACAGGCCGTGTTCCGAAAGTCTGTAAGTACTGTACTTGGTTTTGACCTTAGAAACTCATTTTCCCACAGCACATTTTCTAAATTGATGGCCCACCAATGCCTATTAAGCCTAGAGCATAAATGAAATAATATTAGAAACATCATCTATAACTGTTTATAAGAAAATTTACTCAATCTCAGATTCCAACTCTAGGCCACCTAAAGACAGAGAATTTTTAACAAGCATTCCAACCAATTTTGAAGTAGTTCACTTAGTAACCACAATGCCACATTATCTTCCTCAAATAATCCACTGTCTCAGACAGCGTCAACCCAACACATAAGCATCTCCAACTAATACGTGAAATGTTCATATTTTAGCTCCTGAATAGATGTTTATGCTTTAGCTTGTGACAAATCAACTTATTATGGAAATTAGGAAGGCTAAAAAGAAAAAAAAAAAGGCTAAAAAGAAGTCTAACATCTATTCTTGCGATGATATTTGGGAGGAAGGTACCCATATCCACAAAAAGGTGAGATTCAGAAGTTCCTCTGAGTAGGGCCAAATATTTCCTTGAGAATTTTTTATCCGCTTAAGTGCTCAAAAAGCACTCAGTTAAGACCCAAATGTTCAGGATCATAGAACATGGGAGATTTTCTAAGAAGCAATTTAAATATGCCTATTCTAATGTGAACCCACCCATCCCAATGCAGGCACTCCTACTCCTTATGTAAAAAAGTAATGAATGACTTTAAAAAATCAATTAAATAATCCAAATGCAATAATTCAGAACTTAAAAAAAAGAGAGTATATTTCTCAGAAGCAAAGGTAAAAACTAAAGATTGCAAATTCTTTTCAGTGGCTAAAGCAGTGATCACCTTTGCTTACATTCAACCTCTTATTACCAAAACTAACTGTTAAGTTTGCTTTAAAAAAAAAAAAAATGAGATGCAGTAAAGCATGATGGCTAAAAATATAGACTCTGGAACTAGACAGCTTGAGTTCATATCCCAGATAACACTCTTAATAGCTGCATCATCTCTAACAAGTTATTTAACCTGTGTTCCAGTTTCTTCATCTGCACAATAAGGATAATAATAGCATCAACCTTACAGGACCGTAGCACAAATTAAATGAATTAATCCAGGTAAAGCACTTAGAACAGAGCTTTGCACACAATAAATGATGACTACCACCTAGATATTAAAAAATAAGTAGGATTTGGAAAAACTGAAGGCATTCCAAGCTGAAGAATCAAAGAAACAGGTCAAAAAGTGATACACATATAGACAACTATTTCCCTGGAGAATAATATTCATGAGGGAAAACAGTAGAGATTGAAATAATTATGCTGGGGCACCTGGGTGGCTCAGATGGTTAAGCGTCTGCCTTCAGCTCGGGTCATGATCCCAGGGTCCTGGGATCGAGTCCCACATCGGGCTCCCTGCTCCTTGGGAGCCTGCTTCTCCCTCTGCCTCTCTCTCTCTCTGTCTCTCATGAATAAATAAATAAAATCTTAAAAAAAAAAAAAAAGGAAATAATTATGCTGGTCTTGAATGCCAGATGAAAACATATTTCTTTCACTTAGGAGGCAACCACGTAAATTTTTGGTCTGGTTAGATCTGTGCTTTAGCAACATTAATTATCATGGTTATATATCACTATTATTAATGCAATTTTGATGTTCTCTCCACTTTTATTAAGGGTTAGCATACCCCAAAATGCATTTGTTCTGCTAACATACTGTCAGAATCTATTACTCAACTGTTGCCTATCTGAATTGTATCTGAAATCCTCACTGTGCCTGGTACACAGTAGGCATTCAATAAATGTTTTATCAGTGGCCATCAGAGAGCAGTGAAGTAAGCAGAGGTTACTACCCAAAGGAAATATATATTATAAATGAAACAAATGAAGTAGCCAAATAACAGCTTATAATTAAGCTAAAATAATGTCACTGCTGAGCAATATAATTGCCTAAAACACTGGGGGTGGGGAGGGAGAGATCAACCTCACTTTTCATTGAAAGCAGATAAAATGGATCCTAATTTTAAATCTCATAAAATTTAGCAGTCAAATTGGTAGTCTTTTCCAAGAATTATATGGGCAATATCTTTGTAATAGACTACCCTGTAGTCTTATGTGAAGATTAATTTAAGGTAGATTTCTTCAAGCTATCTGCACTCCCACGTCCCTTGCAGTGTTATTCACGACAGCTAGGATAGGACCTAAGTGTCCAACAAATGAATGGATGAAGATTTGGCATATATGTACAACAGAATATTATTCAGCCATTAGAAAGAAGGAAAGCCTGCCATTCGCAACAACATGGATGAACCTGGAGGACATAATGTTAAGTGAAATAAGCCAGAGAAAGACAAATACGGTACTATCTCACTTATATGTGGAAACTAAAAAAAAAAAAAAAAAAAAATTTTGTTTTTAATTTAAAAAGTCAAACTCATAGAAAAAGAGCAGAATGGTGGTTAGCAGGGTCTGGGAAGTAGGGAAAATAGGGAGATGTTGGTCAAAGGCACAAGCCTTCAATTGTAAGTTCTGAGAATCTAATGTACAGCATGGTGACTATAGTTAATAACACTGTATTATATTCTTGAAATTTCCTAAGAGAGATCTGAAACATTATCATAAAAAAAAAAAGGTAACTATATGATGTGATGGATGTATTAATAAACCTGATTGTGGTAATCATTTCAAAATGCATTCATATATCAAATCATCACATCACACACTTTTGTCAATAAAAAAAAAAGGGAGATTTCCTCCAACAGGACAAAAATCACTCTAGACAGTAAAAATAAAGGTCCAAGTCTTGACCTGACTCCAACAAGTAATCAGATGAAGGTCAAGCCTACAGTACCTATAGGTTTCCATATAGAACACACACTCTCCCTGACTGCTTCACTCACCACAGATGTCAGTGCCAATCTTAAGAACAAAAAGGATCTTTTCCCCTCACCTTGCATAAAAGACGACTTGAGTCCACTATCCTAAAGTCTAAAGATAATCTCTGCAGTCAATTGTTTGGTGCACTGCTCTTTAAAAAAAAAAAACAAAAAAGTTTGAGACACTAATCAGAGTAATATACTAATAGTTAACATAGTAAGAAAAAAGTTTTCACTAGAAGATTACCAATAGAGCTTGGAAGCCACCATGACATAGGATGGTTGATAGAAGAGTTTATTAAGTATATAGGGGTGCCTGGGTGGCTCAGTCATTAGGTGTCTGCCTTCTGCTCGGGTCATGATCCCAGGGTCCTGGGATTGAGCCCCGCGTCTGGCTCCCTGCTAGGCGGGAAGCCTGCTTCTCCCTCTCCCACTCCCCCTGCTTGTGTTCCTTCTCTTGCTTTGTCTCTCTCTGTCAAATAAATAAATAAAATCTTAAAAAAAAAAAAAAAAGTTTATTAAGCATATATCCCCACACTGATTTTCTTCTTGTGGTGATAGGAGAAAATCAGCTTCCCAAAAATGTCAGAGCTTACTTTTAGAAATAAAAAAAGCTGGATTAGTAAGAGCACCCCCTGGATAGTAAGTAAGATATGTATTTGGCTTTCTTGAGCAATCAATCATTCTGGCAACACAAACACAAAGCAAAGTAGGCTGAGATTTCTACTCACCTTCTCCTAAAGTAATTTTCTGTTATAATTTTAGTCCTAAAAAAAAAAAACACCTAAAAAAAAAGTTCAGGCTGTCTTATGCTTTTTAAAGCTTCAAGTATCTTGCAAGTATTAGAATTTAAAAATCTGAAATGTATTCAATTAAACACATTCCCATCAGCATTCCCAACAACGCTCCATTATCCATTTTGGTACTGTCTCCAGATGATTTTTAATCCCCCCCTGACTTCTCCCTACCAACAAGAACTTGGATACCATCTTTACCCTGCCTGCCCCCATTACTTGGTTGTGCTTGGGGAATTATAATTACAGTGATCCCGCCTTTAGAACATCCTCAGAGCACAAAGCCTCTTTGTATAACTGGGGGTGAGGGGGGCGCCTTCCAGGCTCCACAGCAAAGGGTGGGTGGTGGCAACCCAGGCAGCAGAGAAGGAAGAGGAGCTGGAGCCGCTATGATGGCCCTCAAGTCTAGCTCAATACTGTTCGAGGGGTTTTACTTAAGGGTGCCCAGTCAAAAGGCTCTGTAAAGCCTCTGCACCCCTCACATGTGGAGAGATCCCCTGACAGATGGATAGACCACCACCAAGCCCAAAAGACCAGGGAGAAGAAGGAAGCATGATAAAAGGGAGAAAAGAAAGCACAAGCTGGGGCGCCTGGGTGGCTCAGTTGGTTAAGCGACTGCCTTCGGCTCAGGTCATAATCCTGGAGTCCCTGGATCGAGTCCCACATCAGGCTCCCTGCTCGGCAGGGAGCCTGCTTCTCCCTCTGAACCTCCCCCCTCTCATGTGCTCTCTGTCTCTCTCATTCTCTCTGTCTCAAATAAATAAATAAATAAATAAATAAATCTTAAAAAAAAAAAAGAAAAGAAAAAAGAAAGCACAAGCTGAAGCGCAGTCTTCAGTGCCGTTCTCAGCAACTCAGGTAATGAAGTCTCTGACAATGAAGGCTATCACCCCCATGTACCAGTGGTTAGTACTGGGATTATGGCACCCAACAGATGCTCAAATATGTACTGAGGCAGCAACAAAAATCTACATAGGAAGACAAATGTATTAAAACAATTATTAAATGAGACAGCCTAAAAGCCAAAAGAAAAATACTTTGGTTAATTATGAGAGTCTCAACTCCTATTTATTTACAAAAGCAATTACAAAATGGATACTTGTTTTTACTTTTAGACTAGCCTCCCACCTCAGCCAAGTCTTCAAAACTGCTCACTTTCTGGGGCACCTGGGTGGCTCAGTTGGTTAAGCGACTGCCTTCGGCTCAGGTCATGATCCTGGAGTCCCGGGATCGAGTCCCACATCGGGCTCCCTGCTCAGCAGGGAGTCTGCTTCTCCCTCTGACCCTCCCCTCTCTCATTCTCTCTCTGTCTCTCAAATAAATAAATAAATAAAATCTTTTTTTTTTTTTAAGATTTTATTTATTTATTTGAGAGAGAGAGAATGAGAAAGAGAGAACCCATGAGAGGGGATAGGGTCAGAGGGAGAAGCAGACTCCCCGCCGAGCAGGGAGCCCGATGCGGGACTCGATCCAGGGACTCCAGGATCATGACCTGAGCCGAAGGCAGTCGCTTAACCAACTGAGCCACCCAGGCGCCCATAAATAAAATCTTAAAAAAAAAAACAAAAACAAAAAAACTGCTCACTTTCCAGCTCCATGACAATAAAACAGGTTTCAACTGAAGATCAGTAAGCACCATCTTCAGACACTGAAATCAAAGGTGAAGCAGAACGGATACAGACAGGTAACTTTCAACTCAAAGAACATCCCAAAAGCACTACAAAATGTCATTACTATTTGCTTGCTACTCTCTTTTCCATGCATGTGTTTCTTCCTCTTACCACTTCTTCCCTCTGCTTTTTCTTTCAAAAGGATCAAATTATTACATATACCAAAACTCATAATCTCTCCCTTATTTCTACACATACTTTATCACAAAAGCAGACAATACAGTGATAGTTTTCCATATCGAGACTGAGGGGAACCACTGATAAACTCCAGTATAATCCCATCATTCTCCTCCTCCACCTGCCCAACATCACTCCAGTTAACTGTTCTAAGCCATCCTAAAATAGCACTAATATCCATTTAAACAGAACTGGAAAGAAAATTCAAACTGTTTTGGGTAAGGCCCATAGGTGAGAACTGTTTATTTTCCTCGTGTGGGCATAAGACTATTTTTGTTAAACATTTTTAGTTTTAAATACATTTTCTTCAAAGAAAAAAACAAAACTCCTTCAAGACAGCAGCAAAAGCACAATGGAACTCTGTAACCAACACCCTGGATCATGTTTAAAAAAAATAATAATAAAGACAACAGAAACCACTTCAAATGTACCTCTCCCCTGAGCCCGCAGAACAGCCCTCTTCCATGACAACTGTTCTGAAAAACACACTGCCATTATTTGTAAAAGCAGTAGGAAGTCCAGTCTTGTCCTTGGTTCAGCACTACACCCCTCCTCTCTCTCCAAGAAAAAATAAAACAGCAGGAAGCGTAAACAACCACTTAATGGAAAATACAAATGGGTAAATATTTTCAAAATTGGCTAAAAAGCCTCAGGTCTTAAGAAATTCAGGAATGCTAGTGTAGAGGGAATAGGAAGAGAAAAACAACATTGTATTTCCCCCTCAAAGTAAGCACTGCAAGATTGCAAGAGCAAATATCCAAGAAGAAACTACTTTATCTTCTTCAATTACCAGATGCTTTGTCTTTTTAATATTTCTCTCATTCCATCTTTTCATAAATAATGATATTTTCAAAATTGTGCATATTTCTCCAGCTCCATAACAAATTTTACAATTTTAAGCTGAAATCTCGGTTTAACTGAGCATGGTGATGAAAAGCCAGGGGTAGGTTCCTTCCACTGAAAAGTTGAGGTGGAGAAAATTCTCCAAACTCAAGGCCCAAAACTGACCTGCCCTCTTCACAGAGTCCGTTTAACTACGGATGGCACAGTTAGTGACACATGGAGCAACAAGGTTGCCTCGGAGCCTTCCAAAGTTGCAAGGCCAAGCTAGTTCATGAGGCACTCGATGAGAATTAGAAAAGCGTGTGCCCCCTCTCTGAAGGGACACATTTCCACAGGAAACACATTTTTTTTTTTTAAGATTTATTCATTTGAGAGAGAGAGAGAGGGAGGGAGAGTGAGCACAGGGTTGGAAAGGGGCAGAGGGAGAGGGAGAGAGAATCTTAAGCAGACTCTACACAGAGTGTGGAGACTGATGCGGGGATTGATCTCACAACCCTGAAATCACGACCTGAGCAGAAACCAAAAGTCAGATGCTCAACCGACTGAGCCACCCAGGCACCCCTACAAAATGCTCAATTGGTAAGTGGAGCACAAGTGAATTTCCACTCCCACTCCCCACACAAAACAGGTGACCTCGTGTTGGACACAATCTATACAACCTAACACAGCAACCCTGCAAAAGGACACCTGGAGGAGCACTGCACTTCCAAAGTGGGTGTCCAGAAAGAAGAACCTTCCCGAAGACAAACAGGCATTTCACAAATTTCATTACTGGAAATCCTCACATTTGCGAATGTAAATTCATTCCCAAACATATTAGGACTAGAGAAAAAAGGGTCTGGCAGAGAAGTAAAACTAGCAAATTTGGGAGAAAGGAAATTCTTCCATCTTGAGGGGGATAATCAGTTGTTATCTGAGACCCTAATCTTTGACTGTAGGCTCAAATAGCTGAAATTTAAATGCATGTCATAAGCTAAAGCACTAAAACAATCACTATCATCTGTGGAAAAGGCACGATCACATACATTTACTGTTGGGGGTTTCCTTTCTCCAAATTTGGTTTTCCTTCTGTTAGCCCTTTTTGCTCCTGCCCTAATTATAAAACTCCATATTGTGACACAAGTGGTTAAAGTTTGTAAAACCTGATAAACAGCCCTGGTGGGCAGTGGGCCCCTTAGCTACCTGCATGAAAATAAGAGGACTAGACAACCACATTATAAAGGGCTTAAGACTCAATAGCTTCCACCCCTATCATTCTTTTATGCCCTACAAAAGGGCTAAGTATCACATGGGCCCAAATTAGTCCTAGTCATGCAGGAAGGGCCAGAGAAGGTAGCCTGGGGCAAAGCTGAGATGGAGTACAGCCCAGAGTCAGGAGCCCAAGGCAGTGGCTCTCAAATTTTAGTGGGCATCAGAATCTACTGGGGAACTTTTTCAGAATCAGATTTCTGGGTCCCTCCCTACATCAGATAAGTCTGAACGTCCTGGGACAAAGCTCAAACTGCTGACCTAGGTCCATTAGAAAGTTTAGAAAGACTGAGGAATCCTCCATGCCTATCAGCAATTCCAAAATAAAAGTCATCCAATGCAATACACTAGGCTTTGCAGGTCAGAAAGGGGTGAGAAAAGGATCACCAGCCTGCATACCTGCCAGACTGTGATGGACTGGAGTCTGTAGAAAGAGTTTCATTATTATGAGACAAAAATACTGCACTCCATAAAACAAGAAAATTTCTTGCCTGTGAGAAATATTTCAAACATCTGAAAAATATTTAAAATAAGATATTGAATATCTCTGACCATACACCCAAAATAAGCAAATCCTAATCTGCAATTATCTGATTCAGATTCCTTAGTAATGGAATATTAGATATTATTAAAGCCCTAGGCGTACCCCTGTCCAATCCCATCCCTCATCTTCTGTTCCCAGAGATAATCTCTACTCTGAATTTGGTGTTAGTTGTTACCATGCATGTTTTTATACTATTACTATATATGTACATAGCCACAAACAATATTATTTTGCATGTTTTCAGATTTTATACAAGTGGAAACATTTTGTAAGAATTCTATAACCTGGGGCGCCTGGGTGGCTCAGTTGGTTAAGCGACTGCCTTCGGCTCAGGTCATGATCCTGGAGTCCCTGGATCGAGTCCCGCATCGGGCTCCCTGCTCGGCAGGGAGTCTGCTTCTCCCTCTGACCCTCCCCCCTCTCATGTGCTTGCTCTCTCTCATTCTCTCTCTCTCAAATAAATAAATAAAATCTTTAAAAAAAAAAAAAAGAATTCTATAACCTGTTCCCCCACCCCATATTATGTTTGTGAGATTCAATCATTTTAACGCATGTGGCTATAGTTTATTTTTCAGTGCTGTAAGACTCAATTGTGTGGGACTATCTAACAATTTATGCATTTCCCTTGCTGGTGGCCATTTAAGCTGCAATGAGCATGCTTATACTTCTTTCACACTTCTTTTCTTGGACACCAGGTACTAAGATTTCTTAGAGCCAGAAACGGACATTTTGGGTAAGTAGGTATATTAGCTCTCCAATAAGACATCACTGCGCTGCTCTCCAAGGTGGTTATATCCATTTACATTTCCACTAGCAGGAAATAAACGTTGATTTCCCCTTAAGTTCACTAACACTTGGTTATCACAGCATTTAAATTTTGCCAATCTGATGGGTGTGAAATGGCACCTCACTGTTGTTTCCATTTGCATTTCCCTGATTAAAATCTTTGACCAGTAAATTTTCATGCTTTTATACATATTTGTCAAATAGAGGTGTTTTTCAAGAAAAATCTAATCTAGCTTGTCTAAATCAGGGCAGTTCTTCTACAGTACCCATCCAACAGCCACCACAGCTGGAAAGCTGAAGTGCAGGTGGGCAGCTAGAAAACAGCTGTCTTAAACAAGAATCATTTCGGACAAAGGGCCCTAATTAATGCATTTGCTAATTAGTCTTCCCCTTCCCTCTTTTGTCAAGCCTTACTTCCAAGACAATACCGTGGGCCAGCAGCCTTAGAACAGGAGAGAGAATGGGGGGTGGGGAATGCGAAGGCTAAAACATTTATATAAAAGTGTAAGGGTCTTTACTGGAAGAAAAGGAAGGAATTGTTGCAGACCAATACCTATTACTCATCCTTGTAAGATACCATCCATCTCTAACAGACTCCTTTCAAACTCATCACCCTTGACTCCCTCTTTGAAAAAATCCCAACTTTTCTCAGGACTAGACATTGCCCCCTTCCCTCCAGCGACCCTTTCATCGCCCTTCCCCCACAATGACTAAATATCTTCTTTTCTCCCTTTCTACAGCTTCTATTTCCCAGCGCCACAGGACCCTCTTCATTGCTCCCTCTCTCGCTCGCTGTCTCTAGAACTCCAGTGCTCTCCTCCTCCCAAGATGCGTCCACAGTCAAAATCACCCACCCTAAAGAAATATGGGAGTCCCATACAGTATATGGCCCTGCCTAACACGCGAGACAGGCGGGTGACTTGTCTCAATCCTCCCCGCTTCCGTTCCCCTTCACGCTTGGGATAGCTGTTCTCTAGGGGTTCTCCATGGGTGACAGATCCAGACCACCTGGAAAAAAACTCATTCGGCCTTCTATAGCAGAAATGCTTTTACTAGGGCCTTAAACGCACTCCTGTTGGGGGCACGAACGAAACTTGGACCACTTCACGAAAATCGACACCTTATGGGTGTCTCCACAAAAGCGGAAGGCCTCCCTCCTATTAATTTCAGCTGGATTGGTTTAGTCCGGGCAATGGTGGGCAAGGTGGCCTGGCAGAGACCAAACGGTCCCCACGATGAGAAGTTTCTGAAGCTCTGCCCCATTCACTCAAGAAAGCCCTCTCCCAGAGAGTACACCCCACACACAACTCTCTCCCCCTAAGGCTCCCCAAATCGGCTCCCCAGGGTACCACCAAGCCCCCAAAGCGGCCCCTTCTCCTCCGTCCCGCACCGCAAGACATCCTATTTCCTAAGCCCACCTAAAAAGCGTTGGGTGGGCGTGTCTGAGAGCAGGGCCTAGCGCCCCCTCCTCCCGATCAATGTCTCCCGGGTCCGGGGGTCTAGGGGCTCTTCCTCCTCCCAGCCCCCCTGCTCCGGGCCCGCGCCGGCCCAGGGTGGCCCTGGGTCCCAACCAGGCTACGACTCTCACCGGCTACGTGACCTTGGGCAAGTCACTTCCCCCTGTACGCCTTGGTTTCCTCCTCCGCCAAGCGGAGACCTAGAGAGGTCCTGCCCTGCCCACCCTAGGGGAGGGGGCTACGCACCGGGTGGGAAAACGCTTTGTGAGCCGCTCGGCGCGACGGGGACTCAGGGCTCACGGGGGCTCCGGGGCCGGACAAAGCTGACCCGGACAACGCTCCACCCCCTCCGCGGGGCCGGACTGCTGGACCGCACGCCTTTGGGCCCCCCCACCCCCGAAACCAACCCACGCCCCTCCCCGCCCGGCCCGTTCCCGGACCCCGTACCTGCTCCTGGCGCTCGGCCGCAGGCGCCGCCACCCTGGGCGCCCGCCCGGAGAGGCCCGTGGCCCGAAGGGCTGAGGCGGCCGGCAGCTGCGGGCTCGGGCCGGGGCGGCGGCGGCGGGGGGCGCGGGCGGCGCAGGGGCCCGAGCTCGGCGGCGCCCGGCCTGGGAGACGACGACTGAGGCTGGAAGTGCGCGGCGGCCGCAGCTGCTGAGGCGGCGGCGGCGGCGACCGCGGCGGCGGCGCTTCCGCTCATGGCGGGGCCGCGGGCAGCGGCTCCGACTGCGACTCGACTCCGGCGGGCGGGCGCTGGCTGGGCCCGGGCCGGCGGCAGCAGCGGCGGTGGCGGCGACGGAGGCGGCTCCCGGAGGGGGAGGAGGCGGAGCCGGGAAGCGGCGGCGGCGGCGGCGGAGGGGGCGGGAACGCGGAGGGGGCGGAGACGCCGCGCCGCCGCCGCCAATGGGCGGCCGGCTCCTCAGCCGCGGCTCCGGAGCTGGACAGGCGGCGCCGTAGGGCATCCTCAGCCGCGGCCGCTCGCCGAGGCGGGGAGACTAAGGGCCGCCCGCGGGAGAGCCCAGCTCCGGGGGCGGCTCCGCCCCCGGTCCGCCTCCTGGGCACAGGCTCGGGCCTCCCAGGCCGGGCCCCGCGCCACCCAGGCCCGGCTGCGCCTGGGGCTCAGCTGCGCGGCTTCCTCCGGCGCCAGTGTTTGCGCCCGCGAGTTTGCCAGGGGCTCGGCCTGGGTGGCTGCAGCTCGCCGGCGCGCCCGCCCGCCGGCCTCCCACTGCACGGCTCGTGCCCCCTCGGCCTCCCTCCTTCTCTTCCCCACACTGTAGTCAGTCTCCTTTCCCTCCCTCGCTCCCTCTTTTGGCTGTTTGCTCAAAGTTTTTCCCTTTCAGACACTTAGGAAAGAAACTCTCTCCCCTTCTTGAGCTGCGTCTCAGTGATCAATCAGCGGACCCAGAGAGGATAGTAGAGGCAGAAACGAAAGAGGAGGGAGATGCGCTGCCTTCTCTGAATTTAGAGACCCATCTTGAATTATGAGCAAAAGCCAGCCTGGCTCGGCCCTGGCCCCTTGCCCCCTCCTCCGACTTTCTCTTCCTCTTACTTTAAACGCCCTTGTTGTTAAAAGACTTACAGGAAACCATCTAACCCAGCTGGGCCTAGTCTCAAGAGAGAGAGGCCGGGAAGTGAGGAAAGGCTTTTGAGCTGTGCTGATGGTGTTCTGAGAAGAATTCTGCAGATTCGTGACCCCCTTGGCGGCCCTCCTCTCCTTGGATGGGATATTGGTTACTGAACCCATTTCCTTTTCATGTTTTTCTGACTCTTATATCAAAGCCATAGAGGAGCAGAATAAAACTCAGCCATGTGCTAGGAGTGCTGTTAAGTACAGCCGTGTGGGTGAGGGTGCAGCTAAACTGCTGACTAGATCGTTTCAATAAAGCATTATCCTCAGCCTTTCCCCACATGCAGCGACCAACTGGGAACTGAGTAGAGAGGGAACACATTACAAGTTAACAAGGCACAGTGCTACAGTGCTAGGCTGGCCCCATGAGAAAGAAGTGTGGATGAATCTGTGGCAACGGACATTTTAAATTCCACTCTGACAATCACTAGGTACATGATCTTTCAGTCGTCAGCAATGCCAGGCCCTGGAGATACAATGAAGATATAGTCCCAGACTTCAAAGAGTTTACAAGTGTCCTTGGAGGATGGTGAGATAAATTCTTAGAAGTTAAGAGCTTGGGGCACCTGGGTGGCTCAGTTGGTTAAGCAGCTGCCTTCAGCTCAGGTCATGATCCCAGGGTCCTGGGATCGAGCCCGGCATTGGGCTCCCTGCTCAGCGGAGAGCCTGCTTCTCCCTCTCCCTCTGCCTGCCACTCTGCCTACTTGTGCTGTCTCTCTGTCAAATAAATAAATAAAAAATATCTTAAAAAATAAAAAAGTTAAGAGCTTAAGGATGGCTAGGAGTTTACCAAGTGAAACAGGCTGGGGAAAGTGGACAGGGAAAATTTTAAGGATGTAATTGGTCAGGGGCACCTGGGTAGCTCAGTCGGTTAGGTGTCCCACTTTTGATCCCTGCTCTTGATCTCAGGGTCCTAGTATTTCCTGAATCCCGTCCTTCACTTTCCCGTGGCAGGTAACATATTACTACTTGGGGCTTCAGTCCCAATGCCTTCTGTAGAATGCCCATAGACTATGGCATTCTTCTGTCCTTTAATAGGTCTCTGGAGCCTTGAACAAAATCATGCCTATTTCCACCCCAATGCCCAAATCCCAGTTTCAACTCTTAAAACTCCAATTTGGTCAAATGTATTTCCCACCAGAAGAAAAGGGGCAGGCAAGTCATTTAATCCAGCAACCAAAAGACCCCACTGAGGCTGCCTTGCAGTCCAGGAAGAAACAAGGGAGAGAGCCAGGTCAGGCCTTGGGCCACCTCACCTTGCCAGTTAAGGGGTGCAAAAGAAAGAATGGACCACAGAAATACCTGGATGGCTCAGTTTCTTAAGCGTTTGACTCCAGCTCAGGTCACAATCTGGGGGTCCTGGGATCAACCCCCCAGGGCCATCCCGGTGCTGTGTCTGATGTCAGGTGCCCTGCTCAGTGGGGAGTCTTCTTCTCCCTCCTCTGCTCCTTCTGCTCCTCCCCCTGATCATGCTCTCTCTCTCTCTCTTTCTCTAGTAAATAAATAAAATCTTAAAAAAAAAAAAAAAAGTATGGACCACATCCATGTGTGTTGTTAGGCAAGCGACCAAAGTGACCCAAACTGAGGCAGAGATGGTAGGAATACAGATGTATAAAGATGGTAGAATCATCAAGACATAGCTGCTGAGGAAGATGAGAGAGAATCAAGGATGAGAAAGATTTTTGGTTTGGGCAACTGGGTGATAGTAGTGCCATTCTTGAAGGTAGGGTATACATGGGGAGGAACAGAGAACTACGATCCCCGTTAAATCAGTTTATTGCGGTGATCCTCACTTTCCTCATCCATATAAGGCAGAAGGGCTGAGGGATTTGGACAAGAGTCACTGCTATACAATTATTAATGCCTTTCTGAGATTGGCATCGAGAGATATGCAGAGAGGCAAGATAACAGAATTGCCCATTTCATTTTTTGCTTTTTATTTTTTTTTATTGTGGTAAAATATTCATAATAGGTCTTACCATTTTAACCATTTTCAAGTATACAGTTCAGTGGCATTAACTATTGTCTTAGCTTGGGCTGCCATAACAAAATACTAAAGGCTGGTGGCTTAAACAACAGAAATTTATTTTCTCACAGTTCTGGAGACTAGAAATCCAAGATCAAGATGTCAACACGGTCAGTTTCTGGTAAGAGCTCTCTTTCTGGCTTGTAGATGGCTGATTTCTCACTGTGCCCTCACATGGTGGTGGGGGTGAGAGAGGGAGAGATCAAATTCTCTGGTGTCTCTTCTTATAAGGGCACTAATTTCAACTTGAGGGCTCCATCTTCCTGACCTCAAAAGCTTATTATCTCCCAAAGGCCCCATCTCCAAATATTATCACATTGAGGGTTAGGACTTCAACATACGAATTTGAGCAGGACACAATTCAGTCTATACCAACTACATTCACAAAGTTATTCAACTATCACCCTATTCATTGCTAGAACTTTTTCATCAACCCAAACAGAAACTCTGTACTTCTTAATCAATAACCTTCCCATTCTCTTCCCTGCCGGTCCCTAGTACCTCTATTCTACTTTCTGTCTCTACGAATTTGCCTATTCTAGGTACCTCATACAAATAGAATCATACAATATTTGTCTTTTTGTGTCTGGCTTATTTCACTTGCCATACTGTTTTCAAGGTTCAACCATGTTGTAGCATGTATCAGAATTGTATTCCTTTTTAAAGCGGAGTAACATTCCACTATTTTGTTTGTCCATTCATTCATCAATGGACATTTATGTTGCTTCCACCTTTTGACTATTGCTATTGTGAATAATATTGCTTTGAACATTGGTATACAAGTGTCTCAGTCCCTGCTTTCAGTTCTTTTGTATTCCACCTAGGAGGAGAAAGCCTGCATCATATGGTAATTCTATACTTAACTTTTTGAGGAATCCACCAAACTGGTTTCCACAGTGGCTGCACCATTTTACATTCCCACCGGCAGCACACAGGGGTTCCAATTTCTCCACATCCTCACCAACACTTGTCATTTTCTTTTCATTTCTTTTTTTAATATCAGCCATCTAATGGCTGTGAAGTGGTATCTCATTGTGGTTTTGAGTTGCATTTCTCATTTCACTTTTAAGCCCAGCACATCTATTATTTGTATTTGTCTTCCAGCATGCTTTGTAGGTGTTGTTTTTTGCTTTGTCTTTTGGTTTGTTTGTTTGTTTGTTTGTTTTTCCTGGAGGGGGAATGAGTAGAGGAGGGAGATGATAAGAAAACACCAAAAGAGTTACTTCCAGAAAAATTGTAACACACAACAATAAACCTTTAATAGTGTGTAAAACCAAAAGAAGAGCCAGATAGTCTCGGCTCCATCACAGAATAACACTGCAGCCTTAGCAACTGAAGGACTCCAGAAATGGTAGAACTCAATGGCCGTTGTAACCATGCCCAGCAAAGGCAGTGGAAATAGCAATATCACATGGAAGGAGCTGGAGCAGGAAATGATGCATTTAACCCCCAATATCACATGTCTATACTTGTTCACAAGCACATCACAAACACCTGTGAAACACCCCTGAGGCCTCCCTGAACCACCTGGGGATGTACATTGCAGGCTGTGGGTGAGAGCAATAGAACACAAGCTGACCATTTTTCTTACTGTTAAAATGCTAATAAGCATAAGTTTCTATTTCCTTAGGCTAGATTCCTAAAAAAATTGCAAGGTCAATGTTTTTAAAGGTTTTACTTTCCAGAAAGACTATCACAATTTATTTATTTAATCATTTATTTATTTTTATTGAAATATAGGGGATTGACTGATCCTATTCTTCTCACAAAGCCTCTCATATTGATTTTACTTATTAGTCTCTTTTATCCATATTCTCCAATCTCAGTCCCCTTTCTCACTCAAGGAAATCATTCCAGTATGTTAAGTATATATCCTTTTGTTTGTAGATGTTTATTTAAAAATGTGTATTATTGTTTAGATTCATGTATTTTTTCTTACATAAATAATATTATAAAATATATATTTTTTTCTTTTTGTTCTTCCTTGCAGTAACATGTTTTTAAGATCTGCTCCACCTCTTCTAACTAACGAATAGTACTCCACCCACCACATTTTGCTTAAGGACTTCTTCAATTATGGACACCCAAATTGCTCCTCACAACCCAAAACAACACTGCTGTGAATATCTTCATACATGCACCTTATGAGACCTATGTGAGAATTTCTCTGGGTTATATATCCAGTAGCAGAATTGGATATTTTATAGTTTTTTCTCTTTTATATAGTTTCCATTTTTTGATCATTGATAAGGGGGTGTGTGTGTGTGTGTGTGTGTATTTCTTTAACCACTGTATTCTTCTAGAATTTTCTGATCACATCTTAGCCCTATCCTCCATTGCTTCTTTTAAAGACTAATTTAGTCTGTAATTGATTGTAACACATTGAAAAAATGTGATACATGAGTCCACACATGAGCCCATAATGATACTCAAAGAGAGAAGCAGGGGGGACCTCATTTACCACCAATGGAAATACAATGACACTAACTCCTTTGTCAGGAAACTGGTAATTAAAAAGAAAGAATGAAGCATCTAATGTATCATTTTAGGAAGAAATTACGTTCATCCCCAATTGATGAGGGAAAACTCTTCTTTGCAGAAGAATGTCAGCTAATAAATGTAGAAGGACTGATAGAATTAGAAATTCTCCATTTTGCCATCTCCAATGAGATAATTGATTCAGGTAAGAATCATAAGTGCATGTTAAACCATTAAAAAAGAAAGAAAGAAAAAAGACGAATCTGCCATTGTATCTGTTTCTTACCACTCACTTGCCCTAAGAACACTTCCAATTTGCCTTCACTCCTACCATTCTATTGAAACTGCCATGCTTGAAGGACAATGCTGACTTCTCAACTGTGAAATACAATGGCCTTTTCTCACCCTCTTTGATCTCTTTATGGTATTTGACATTAGTGCCTTCCTTTTCTTGTGACTCTCTCCTTTCATCCACAAGAGACTGGTTATCGGTTGTTGTAGAACAAACCAAACTAATATAAAGTGGTTTAAAACAAAAAATGTGTTATTATTTCTTGTGCTTCTGTCGGTAGACTGGGCTCAGTGGGGTGGTTCTCACTCAGAATTTCTTATAAGGTTGCAGTCAAATGGTGGCAAGGACTGGAGTCATCTGAAAACTCAGCTGGGCTAGATATCCAAGATGGCTTTTCACTCACTTGGCTAGAAATGCTGGGGGTTAGCAGGGCATCTCTCTCCCAATGCCACTAGCTTGGGCTTCCTAACAATATTGTGGTCTTAGTATAGGTAGACTTCTTACCTAGTGCCTGGCTTCCTCCAGAGAAAAATGTTCCAATTGTCCCAGGTGAAAGCTGCCAGGCTTTTTATGAGACAATTAATGGCCTGTTTCTCACCCAATATGCATTGTCCATTATTTCCAGCATTGGTTTCTTTAGAGGGGAAAAAGAACCTAAAGACTCTTCCAAAGCTAAGTGTAAAACCCATCCATGTTTTTATTTTCATTTTTAACTATGTATGTATCCGTATCTAACCCCAAAGTAATTTTAATTTTAATTTTTTAAGTTTGTGTTTTTTTTTCTCTCTCTCTTTAGAGAGCGAGAGAGAGAGCACGAGTGGGAGGGAGGAACAGAAGGAGAGGAAGAAACAGACTCCCTGCCAAGCAGGGAGCCCGATGTGGGGCTCGATCCCAGGACCCCGAGATCATGACCTGAGCCGAAGGCAGATGCCTAACCAACTGAGCCACACAGGTACCCCCAAAGTAATTTTTAAATACTTACTTTTTACCCAGTCTTTTGAAAACATTTAACTTAGTTTTTTTTTTTTTTAAGATTTTATTTATTTATTTGACAGAGGGAGACACAGCGAGCGAGGGAACACAAGCAGGAGGAGTGGGAGAGGGAGAAGCAGGCTTCCCGCGGAGCAGGGAGCCCGATGCGGGGCTCGATCCCAGGACCCTGGGATCATGACCTGAGCCGAAGGTAGACACTTAACGACTGAGCCACCCAGGCGCCCCTTAACTTAGTTTTCATAGAAGCAGGAACTGTCCTTCCTTTTGCACTTGTATTTCGGCAGTTTACTTAATATTTAATTAAATAACATAATTGCAGAAATAAATAAAACTAACAAATTCGGGGCAAAGTAGCAGAAAGCAGCTTATTGGCTGTGAATGCTCAGGATATGGAGGCATAAATTGGCATATTTTACATAGGGAATGGAAAGCATTAATCAGTTAAAAAGAGTTCCTAATATATCTTTTATTGAATCTCTCTCTCTCTTTGTAAGATTTATTTATTTATTTTGAGAGAGCATGGTGGGGGGGGGGGCAAGGGAGAGAAAATGTCAAGCAGGGCGCCTGGGTGGCTCAGATGGTTAAGCGTCTGCCTTCGGCTCAGGTCATGATCTCAGGGTCCTGGGATCGAGTCCCGCATCGGGCTCCCTGCTCCTTGGGAGCCGGCTTCTCCCTCTGCCTCTCTCTCTCTCTCTCTCTGTCTCTCATGAATAAATAAATAAAATCTTAAAAAAAAAAAAAAAAAGGAAAGAAAAGAAAGTGTCAAGCAGAGTCTGCACTCAGCATGGAGCCTGAGGTAGGGATCGATCTCACAACCCCGAGATCATGCCTTGAGCCGAAACCCAAGAGGGACACTCTACCAACTGCACTACCCAAGCATCGCATTGAATCTTTTGAATTGGAAGTAACATAAACCACCTCAAGAAACTTAGAATTTATTGGCTCTTATACCCCAAAGTCTGGGATAGATCTGGCATGACTTGATTCATGGGCTCAAATAACATCATCAGCTCCCAATTTTCCTCCATCTCTCAGCTGTGCTCACCGCCATGTTGGCTTCATATTAGATTCCATGCAGTAACAAGATGAGGCAGCTTCTAGCACAGAAGAGAGAACATGTATTCCTCTCAGCAATTCTAGCAAAAGATTCAATACTCGTCATTGGCTGAGATTGGGTATATGCTCACCTCTCTACCTATCTGTGGCCAGGGCAATGTGATGACCTGATGGATTAGGACGGAGTCCCATGCCTCCCTGAAGTCCTATGTAACCCGATGGACTGAGAAAAATTACCTTGGAGAGTTCCAGGATGCTGTTATAAAAGTCCATTCCTGCAGTAATGATTGAAAGAAGGACTATATGCTGCTGGAGGGCAAGTATAACATCTTGTTCCTCCCTGTACTCCCACCCCATATACATAGCACCCCACAGGGTTCCCTGCACACAGCAGGCATTGCTTATTGACCTAAAATCACAAGCATCTTTCTCTTCAGTTACTGTGCACCTTAAATCAGTTTGTAGAAGATTTGCCCTTGGTGTACAAAATGCCAGGCCCCATTTGCCTGAATTTTGTTATCTTTTGATCTTTCATGCTGTCAAAAGGCCTCAAAGCATAGGTTTGAATGGGGTTTGGACTCAAAGACTCACAGAGCTGAGCTCCATTATAGAATTCCCTGAATAAAGTCTTTCCTCTCCATCTCAAGTCTTGCATGTTGCTTTATAATGCTGGTTATGGCAAGGCTGCAGTTTTAATTTCACCTTCTTGGTTTGTACTAGAGCCAGTTTTAATGACTTATCCTTGGGTCTTTCCCCCAGTTCCCCGCACCCCCCCTTCCCTTGGTCCCTCCCTTCCCTGCAGCCACAGCTGCCTGGCTTCAGGGCACTCAGACGGCACTGTCGCCTAGGCAACCCAGAAGGGGGCTTCAATCTACTGTCTCCCCAGAGGGGCTGGGCTGGCCCTGAGCCAGGAAGAGGCAGGGGGCAGGGAACCTGACTGGCCCAGCGCAGGGCATGTCGGGAAGTAAACAGACCACTGGTGTGCTGCCGGCCTGAGCAGAAGGGGGAGACCAGGAACGTCATGGGTGTGATTGTCTGAGTGTTGTACAAGCAGACCGCAAAGGAGGCTATGGCCAGCTAAGAGAACAGGAGTGGGACAGGAGAAAGAAGGCCTGATTTCATCTTGGGCGCAGATCTGCAGTGTGGGGGTTAAATGGCGGAGGCTCTGTATTAGTTTCCTGGGTCTGTGGTAACAAAGTATTACAGATTAGGTGGCATAAAACAGCAGAAATTTATTGTCTCAGAGCTTTGGAGGTTACAAGTCCTAAATCAAGTTGTCAGCAAGGTCGCACTCCCTCTGAAATCTGTAGGGGAATTGTTCCTTTCCTCGGCCTAACTCCTGGTGGTTTACTGGCAATCTTTGGCCTTCCTTGGCCTGCAGCTGCATAGTTCCAATCTCTGCCTTCGTGGCCACGTGGTGTTCTTGTTCTCTCTTTATATGGCCATCTTCTTATAAGGACACCAGTCATATTGGATTCGGGTTCCACCCAACTCCAGCGTGACTCTATCATAACTAGTTACATCTGCAACAACTCTGTTTCCAAACAAGGTCACAATCTGAGGTACTAGGGGTCAGGACTTCAACATATCTTTTTCTTAGGAGACACAATTCAACCCATAGCAGGCTCCTAGATAAATACGAAATGATGGAGAAGTTGATTTAGAAATTCCTGTGGCATAAGACAAAGGCTTGGAAAGGTTATTTGACTAGACAAGGAAGGCCTGGAACACCAGCCTGAGGAGCTTGGCTTTTATTTAGCAGAAGGGAGTCATGAAGGGTCTCAGAGCAGGCAGCAGTGTGACTACCTATGAGATTCAGGTTGTCGTTGGTTGCTTTTTACTTATTTTTTTTTCAGTGGAACGAACCACTTCTTTCTCCAATGCATACGCCCCAACTGCCTATTCAAGTCACAGGCCAACCATATAGTTGAAGCAAGGCAAAAGCCTCCAAATGAATAGCACAGAGTATCATTCAGAAGTAAGACTGCCACTTGCCAACTATGTCAGCCTTGACTGCTGAATCAGCCAAAAGAGAATAATAAGAGTACCTATTTCACAGAGTTGTTGGAGGGATTAAATGAAGATTATATATATATATGTATATATATATATATACGTATATATGATATATGTATTTATTACATATATATCTTGGAAGAATGGCTAACAAAGAACTCCACAAATGTTCACAATTATTATGCAAAGATGATCAATTCATTTGGTGGAAGAAGGGCAGAAAAAACAATTATTAGTGCTGGTTGTAAGCTTTAGACTGTGGAGCTACTGCTCTTCACTCCTCTCCTCCAGGAAGAACAGTCTCTCACATTTGCGCAGCACTTTTCAGTTTTCAAGGTCCTCTGTCACCCGTTCGCCTCTCTGTGCAGTCTTCACAACAATCTTGTGAGGTAGTCAGGATCTCATTGTTGTCTCCATTTTGCAGATAAGAAACTGAGACCCAGATGGGTTAAGTCAGCGGCTTTCCACACTTTTTCTTCTGGGACACATATGACAGATAATTCAGATGGACACATACCCATGTGTAATTCTCGTCCCATAGTTACCCTTTTCTCTCCCAGTGGAAAACATTTGATGCTATGTAGCCATTAAGAAGGGTGAGTTGAAGGGCACCTGGGTAGCTCAGTCAGCTGAGTGCCCCACTCTTGGTTTTGGCTCAGGTCCTGATCTCAGGGTCATGAGACAGAGCCCAGCGTCAGGTTCCATGGTCAGTGGGGAGTCTCCTTGAGATTCTCTCTCTCCCTCTGCCTCTTCCCCTACCCTTGCTCTCTCTCTCAAATAAATAAATAAATAAATCTTAAAAAAAAAAAAAAGGAGGGTAAGTTGAGCTGTATGTAATTGATGTGGGAAGATATCTC
This sequence comes from Mirounga leonina, assembly GCF_011800145.1. Taxonomy (NCBI): domain Eukaryota; kingdom Metazoa; phylum Chordata; class Mammalia; order Carnivora; family Phocidae; genus Mirounga; species Mirounga leonina. The sequence continues at coordinate 34,638,757 of NW_023270433.1, read as the reverse complement.
TGATGTATTGCTGATGAAAAAATCAGATTGCAAATTTACTATTTATAGTATTATTCTTTGTATGTTTACACATGCATACAGCTATTAGGAAGGCCACATAGGAAACTGCTAACAGTGGTTGACTCTGGAATTAAGGAGTGAGAGGTAGTACAGTGGGTGGAAGGAGTTTTCACTTTTACTTTATACAATTTTAAATAAGCATGTATTGTTTTTATAATGAAAATTTAATTCCATTCTGAAAATAAAATGAAGAATTCAGTATGCAAGCAACATTATTACAGGCATACCTTGAATCTGCTCTGATTTTCTTCAAGGAAATATTCATGAATATGCATAGACTCTCTCTGGAATGATATTTAAGAAGCCAATGACAGTGGTTGTCTCTCAAGAGGGGACTGAGGAACTGGTGTTTGGGGTCAGGGATGGGAGCAAAAGGGACTTTTCACTGTATACTGTTCTGTAAGATTTAATTTGTTTTTAACCAAATACATGTATTAGGAATTGAAATGAATTAAGAGAAAATTATTAAAAGCTTCAGTGACTTATAATTACCAGTGAATGATTTGTGGTGTTCCTCATGACCGATCACAACACACCAGTGTTTCCCACTGGATTAGATACTAAGCAGAGTGCTGAGATCCAAACTCAGGACTTCTGACTCCAAGTGTGAGGCTTTTTAACACTATATTACTGCCCAGTCTGGTTGCTTCAAAGGTTGCACCCTCTCACTCCCGGCACCCTCCAGGCCCACTCCCCAGGCTCAACAAGCCACGACAGTAATGCTACAGTTGGCATGGCAGAAAAGTCCTAACTGAGGAGTTAATTCTCCAGCCAATCTTTAGCTAATTTTTTTTCAACCACACCTTTTTTTTAAACAATTTTTTAAAGAGATTTTATTAATTTATTTGAGAGAGAGCGCGAAAGCGGGAGAGAGAGAGAGCCCGGGGTGGGAGGGAGGAGCAGAGTGAGAGGGAGAAGCAGACTCCCTGGTGAGCAGGGAGCCCGATGCCGGGCTTGATCCCAGGACTCTGGGATCATGACCTGAGCCGAAGGCAGATGCTTGATTGACTGAGCCACCCAGGCACCCTAAAATAATTTTTTTTTAAGAGGGAGAGAGCGAGGAGAGGGGAGGGGCAGAAGGAGAGGGAGAGAGAGAATTTTAAGCAAGCTCCATGCCCAGCATGGAGCCCAACACAGGGCTCTGTCTCACAACCCTGAGATCATGACCTGAGCTGAAATCAAGAGTCAGACACTTGGGTGCCTGGGTGGCTCAGTCGGTTCAACATCTGCCTTCAGCTCAGGTCATGATCCCAGGTTCGTGGGATTGAGTCCCATGTGTCCCAGCGTCCCGGGATGGAGTCCTGCATCGGGGTCCCTGCTCAACGGGGATTCTGCTTCTCCCTACCCCTCTCCCTCTGCCCCTCCCCCCTGCTCATGAGTGCCCTCTCTCTCTCACACTCTCTCAAATAAATAAAATCTTTTTTTTTTTTAAAGATTTTATTTATTTATTTGACAGAGAGAGACACAGCGAGAGAGGGAACACAAGCAGGGGGAGTGGGAGAGGGAGAAGCAGGCTTCCTGCTGAGCAGGGAGCCCGATGTGGGGCTCGAACCCAGGACCCTGGGATCATGACCTGAGCCAAAGGCAGACGCTTAACAACTGAGCCACCCAGGCGCCCCTCAAATAAATAAAATCTTAAAAAAAAAAAAGGACCGACTGAGCCATCCAGGCACTCCTCAACCACACTTTATTTTTTTATTTTTTAAAAAGATTTTATTTCTTTATTTTGGCAGAGAGAGAGAGAGAGAGAGAGAGAGAGAGGGAGAGAGAGAGCATGCAGGGGGAGAGGCAGAAGCAGAGGGAGAAGAAGGCTCCCCGCTGAGCAAGGAGCCTGATGCAGGGCTCAATCCCAGGACCCTGGCATCATGACCTGAGCAGAAGGCAGATGCCTACCTGACTGAGCCACCCAGGTGCCCCTCAACCATACTTTAAAAAAAAAATTGGGGGGGACGCCTGGGTGGCTCCGTCGTTAAGTGTCTGCCTTCAGCTCAGGTCATGATCCCAGGGTCCTGGGATCGAGACCCGCATCGGGCTCCCTGCTCCTTGGGAGCCTGCTTCTCCCTCTGCCTCTCTCTCTCTCTCTCTCATGAATAAATAAATAAAAAATCTTTAAAAAAAAATTTTTTTTTAAATAATCTCTACACCCAATATGGGCTCAAACCCACCATCCTGAGATCAAGAGTCACATACTCTACCAACTGAGCCAGCCAGGTACTCCTAGCCAACCACACCTCTATATGGTTTCACTTGCTCTCTTTTTTCCTCATTCAGATATAACTTACATGTAGTAAAATGTGCAAATACTGAATGTTCACCTCAATGAATTTTTACATATGTTCACCTGTGTAACCACTATCCAGTTCAAAACATAGATTGCACCATCTTTTTAAATTTATTTTATTATTTTTAAAAGATTTTATTTATTTATTTGACAGAGAGAGACACAGCGAGAGAGGGAACACAAGCAGGGGGAGTGGGAGAGGGAGAAGCAGGCTTCCTATGGAGCAGGGAGCCCGATGCAGGGCTCGATCCCAGGACCCTGGGATCATGACCTGAACCAAAGGCAGATGCTTAACGATTGAGCCACCCAGGTGCCCCTGCACCATCTATTTTTAAAAAAAGATTTTATTTATTTATTTTAGAGAGAGAGAGTGAGTGGGAGGAGGGACAGATGGAAAGGAAAAGAGAGAATTTTAAGCAGACTCTGTAGAGCCCCATGTGGGACTCAATCTCACCACTCTGAGATCATGACCTGAGCAGAAACCAAGAGTCAGATGCTTAACCAACTGAGCCACCCAGGCGCCCCTACCATCTTTTTAGAAGGCTCCTTTATGCTCCATCCAGTCTATACCCCCTCCAAATGTAACCCCTATCTGGCTCCTATCATCATAGATTAATTTTGTCTGTTTTTGAACCTCTTATAAATGGAATAATAAAATATCTACTCTTTGGTGTCTGTCTTCTTTTGCTTAACACTAGTTCGTGAGATTTCTCCATGTTGTGTGTAGCAGTCGTTTGCCAATTCCAGGAGTGGAAGTGCTGATCCATACAATACATATATATATACCCACCTTTATATATACTGCCAAAGAGTTGTCCAATATAGTTTTACAGTTTATACTTCTACCAGCAGTATAAGAAAGTTCCAGGTGCTCCACATCTTTACCCACTCTTGGTGTTGTTAGTCCTTTTAATGTAGGCCATTTTGATGGAGGTCACCAACTCTATTTTAACCCCCCATTTGGTTCTCTGCTCAGTCTTCTGGTCTGACAGCTTCTCAATGGACTCTACTTCTGACCAACATTTCCTGCCCTTCTTTCCTGGAATAGAACCCTGTCCTTCTATGACTCCAACCTCTGACTGAATCCTAGGGCTCACCATAAACAAATCTGATCTCTGTCACAGGTTGAGAACCGATTCCAGCACAGATGGAGCCCTCATGCAAATCACAGAAAGGTCTCTACCCTAATCACAGACTATATTTATAGCCCACCACAGACTGAGCCCTAATCAGAGCTACAGGGTAAACCCTGATCCCAACCAAAGTAGGAGCCATGACCCCAGTAGCAGATCAAGCTCTCATCTTAAATGCAGCCTGAGCCCTGACCCAACTCACAAACTGACCTGATCCAAATTTATACTGATAAATACAAATGGCTGAGCACAATGTTAGAAATTATTAGAGAATATGAAATTGCAACAACAAAATGCATTGTGAAGCGAACTACTATATAGTCTCTCCTTGGTTCACTTCAAATTTTAATTGTAACTGAATTTTGCTAAGTTAGGGAAAGAGACTATAATCAACCCTACCCTGCCATGTTGTAAAGAACAGGCTGGAGGCGGGGGAGTGTGGCTCAAGGAAGCCTAAAGCTGAGCTAGCCCTGCAGATGGTGATGGAAAGACGGGTAACCTTCTTCCTGTCCTCACAAGATGGTAGGTTTATTTTAAGGGTGTTTTTAACAGCTTAAAAAAATGGTTTCAAAGAACACTGGGGGAAGCCTCTGATTTTTGGGCTTCTGCCCATGGTGACTTTTTTTTTTTTTTAACAATGGTATTTAACTCCCAGTGAGATTTGTTCTTTCATTACATTCTGATCATATTGCTTTTCACATCCCCCTCCTTGCAGTGGCTATTGAAAAGGAAAAAGGAGACAAAGCCTTTAAGAATGAATGCTTAGAGGTTCTGTTTGCCCTTCATCTGCTAGTCAGCAGCAAGCTGAGAACATAATTTTCACTTTTTCTTATGGCCTGGAGAAAAATCTTAATTTCACTCTTAACACCAGGAGAAGGGCACATGAGTGGACTGTGTCCTGTGAAGGATGGGTGAGCAGTATACAGTGCAAAGTAGACCTTCACAAGAGTTTTCTTTCTTGGACTAAAGTCCTGATTGGTGTGTGATATTTGATTTCCTAAACAATAACGGGGTGAAACAACTTGTGGAAAGGGCTGCATGGTATTGTGGACAGGCACTAGGCTGGGAGTCAGGAGACCTGGACAGTTCCACCACCCTATGTGACCTGCTACAAATCGCTTTCCCTCTCTCTAGACCTCTTCTCTCCATCTATAGTAATGAGGATTAAGCATAGCTGTTTGTAACATCTTTTACATACCGTATCTCATTTAATTCTTGTAACAATCCCAATGAAATGGGAAAAGTTCTTATTTTCATTTCACAAAAAGAGGTAGCAGGAATTAGGAGAAATTAAGACTCACCCAAGGTAACATAAGAGTCTAAGTCATTTTGTTTTTAGATGAATGTAACACTTTAATGTTGTTATTTGTCATAATTTACTCATTGGAAAACATCTATTAAGCATTTTATTATGCCAAATACTGTTTTTGACTCAAAGAGCAGAGACATTTTCAGACCTAATCTGCTTGGTAACCTGTCAACTGAAGGGAGTATGAATAAAGCATTTTTCCCTTTCTCCTTCTCTTAGGACAAATTTGGATTAACTTTATAGTTCTGCCTCCCTGGAAATCTAACAAAGGTGCAATGAGGGCTATGATATTAGGCAGCATTGTTTATGGTAAAAGTAACTCCTGATTGGTAAAGTCCATGTGGGCCAGGGTATTTAAGTCCGGTAGGAAGCCATGGCTTTGGATCTCCCTAAGTGCAGTAAACTCATCTCCCACAGGGAACCTGAAAGCTGTGTCCATAGGACACAAAATATTGATTCTTATTTAAGACAGGTCATTTCTGAACTAAGGTTGTCACCACGTTCACTGATGTGATCTTAACTCCTTATATCTGAGCTGTCACCTTGGGGCCCAAAAGAAAACTAATCATTGGATTACTACAAGAGCGCCTACTAAAGCTTACTACTAAAGCTCCTACCAGATGCTGTTCTGTTGGTGTGTTAGACCTTGATGAGTTAATTTGATGCCAAGTAAGGGCTATGGTAATTAAGTGAACCTCAATGGCTAATTGAGCCCAATGATCATGAGAATGGACATTTCAGGAGTAAATCCAGGTCAAATAGTTTTGAAGATAGGATTCAAACACTTTTTTTTTTTTTTTGATGATGCTAGAACCATGGTTCTCAATCTTGGCTATAGTTAGGACTCAAATTGAAATGATATTGAAAGCATTTGCTACAATGGACACAGCAATAGAAAAGAACAAAATAGTGCTACTCACAACATGAGTGAATCTCTCCAACATAATGATGAAGGAAAGAAGTCAAATGCAAAAGAGTACTTACTGGATAATTCCACTTATCTAAAGTTCAAAAACAGATAAAACTCACCAGAATAGAGGCTGTCATTGAGGAGTGAGTATTCACTGAAAGGAGGCACACAGGAGCCTTCTAGGGGGCTATAAATATTCTTTATCTTGGGCGCCTGGGTGGCTCAGTTGGTTGAGCGACTGCCTTTGGCTCAGGTCATGATCCTGGAGTCCCTGGATTGAGTCCCGCATCAGGCTCCCTGCTCGGTGGGGAGTCTGCTTCTCCCTCTGACCCTCCCCCCTCTCATGTGCTCTCTCTCATTCTCTCTCTCTCAAATAAATAAATAAAATCTTTTAAAAAATATTCTTTATCTTGGAATCTTCATGCACTGTTGGTGGTGTAAATTGGTGCAGACACTGTGAAAAACAGTATGGAGTTTCCTCAAAAAATTAAAAATATAAATATCATATGATCCAATAATTCCACTACTGGATATTTACCCAAAGAAAGCAAAACACTAATTTGAAAAGATATATGTATCCCTATGTTTATTGCAGCATTATTTACAATAGCCAAGACATGGAAGCAACCTAAGTGTCCATTGATAGATGAATGGATAAAGAAGATGTGGTATACATACATAATGGAATATGATACAACCACAAAAGGGTGAGATCTCGCCATTTGTGACAACCTGGATGGGCCTAGAGGGTATTATGCCAAGTGAAATAAGTCAGATTGAGAAATACAAATACCATATGATTTCACTCATATGTGGAATCTAAAAAACAAAATAAATAAACAAAAAAAGTAGAATCAGACCTATAAACACAGAGAACAAACTAATTGTTGCCAGAGGGAAGGGAGGTAGAGGGAATGGGTTAAATGGGTGAAGGGGAGCGGAATATACAGGCTTTCAGTTATGGAATGAATAAGTCATGGGAATAAAGGGTACAGCATAGGAAATATAGTCAGTGATATTGTAATAGCATTGTATGGTGACAGATGGTAGCTACACTTGTGGTAAGCATAGCATAATATATAGAAATGTTGAATCACTATTTGTACACCTGAAGCTAATGTAACATATGTCAACTATACTCAAAAAAATTTTTTTAATTCTGTATCTTGGTCTATGTATTGGCTACATGGGAAGGTGAATATATTCATAAAATATGTAAAGGCAGGGACTCCTGGATGGCTCAGTCTGTTAGGCGTCTGCCTTCTGCTCAGGTATGATCCCAGGGTGCTGGGATCAAGTCCTACATCAGGCTCCTTGCTCAGCAGGGAGCCTGCTTCTCCCTCTGCCTTCCAGCCCCCTCCCCCCCTCCCCCAGCTTGTGCTCTCTCTCTCGCTGTGTCTCTCTCTGTCAAGTAAATAAATAAAATCTTTTAAAAAATATGTAAAGGCGGGCGCCTGGGTGGCTCAGATGGTTAAGCGTCTGCCTTCGGCTCAGGTCATGATCCCAGGGTCCTGGGATCGAGTCCCGCATCGGGCTCTCTGCTCCTTGGGAGCCTGCTTCTCCCTCTCTGTGTCTCTCATGAATAAATAAATAAAATCTTTAAAAAAAAATATGTAAAGGCAGAGTTAATCAGGGAATCCAGAAAGATAGGCTGTATCAAGCGTAGGTGGGGTACTTAATGGGAGATCAGGCAAATTTGAGGCCTTGAGCTAGAGGCTACATCTTCCAGAAAAGCTCCATCTGACTCTGCAGGGTAGAGGGTGCAAGCTCCATCATCCAGTATGTGAACAATGTTTTAATCAGAGAGACCCAAGGCTGTGAGGAGAAGAGAAATAGGGGAATGGGACCTGGATGTTCAACTTCCAAGGAAAGCAGGGAAGCAGATCCTGGGGTTGCAACCAAGAAGCAAACCTCCGCCATCCCAGGGGCTATTAATATAAAACACAGGGAAGTAATATTTTGTGAATATCAGGTGATAACTTTGGGGCTGGTATTTTACTTTTCATATGTCTCTCTTTTCTCCCCCGTCTATTTTGTAAGAGGTTTTTTTGTTGCTGTCTATTTATTTATTTTTAAAGGTTTTATTTATTTAAAGTCAATCAGAGAAAGACAATTATAATATGATCTCACTGATATGTGGAATTTGAGAAACAAGACAGAGGATCATAGAGGAAGGGAGGGAAAAATGAAACAAGACGAAACCAGAGAGGGAGACAAACCATAAGAGACTCTTAATCTCAGAAAACAAGCTGAAGGTTGTTGGAGTGGAGTGGGGTGGGAGGGATAGGGTGGCTGGGTGATGGACATTGGGGAGGGTATGTGCTATGGTGAGTGCTGTGAATTGTGTAAGACTGATGAATCATAGACCTGTACCCTTGAAACAAATAATACATTATAAATAATGTATTTAATAAAAAATAAATTAATTAAATTAATTTAAAAAAGATTTTATTTATTTGTTTGAGAGAGAGAGTGTGTGCATGTGCACGCAGCAGGGAAGGGCAGAGGGAGAGGGAAAAGGAGACTCCCTGCTGAGCGGGGAGCCCAACACTCAAGGATCTCAAGATCATGACCTGAGCCAAAGGCAGACGCTTAATGACTGAGCCACCCAAGCACCCCGTGAGAGGTTTAATTGCAAGGGAATTTAATAAAATAATTTATAAGGCCTTATTTTAGTCAGTATGGAGTCCAGACAGCACCTGAAATTAGGCCCTGCCCATGGTTGGAATGGATTAATTAATTCCTGGCTCGAGTTTGGGACAAAATTTCTGCCAGGAGGCCAAATTGGAAAGGAGAATCCAGGAGTTGTGTCTTATAAGAAATGGTTGAAAAGATGGAGGTCATTGTCCTGGAGAAGCAAAGACCTGAGGGAAAGAGACAGAATATGGGAAGTATCTCCAGATATCTGAAGGTTTGTCATGTAAGACAAAGGCAGACTTGCTCAGGGTGACTTCAGAGGAGAAATAAGGACCAGTGAGTGGAAATTCTGGAAAAAAGAGTAAACTTTCATGAGGAATTGGAAATTTTGCAATTTTTCTAATATTCAGTTTATTCATTCACTGGGATAAGCTCTGGGATACACGGGAGGCAAGGTCCCTTCCAGAGTTCATTAAATGTGACAGAGACTACAGGTTGTCTATCTAATACTTATTCTCCTCTTCTTTCCTACTAACAAAATTCTCATTTTGTTGTGGGCTGTAACATGTCCAGCTAAAACATTACGTTCCCTAACTTCTCTTGCAGCAAGGAATGACCAGTAAAATGTGAATGGAAATTATAGGGTGGAATTTCCAGGACATCTCCTTAAAAAGGGCTGACCTAGGGGGTGCCTGGGTGGCTCAGTGGGTTGAGCATCTGACTCTTGATTTTGGTTCAGGTCATGATCTCAGTGCCTTGAGATCAAGCCCTGAATTAGGCTCTGTGCTCAGCGGGGAGTCGGCTTGAGATTCTTTCCCTCTGCTCTTTCCCCCCACTCCATGCTCTCTTGCTCTCAAATTAATAAATAATATAAATAATAAAAAATAAAAAAGGGCTGACTTAGATAATAGAGGTACCATTATAACCCTCCCCTTATTTCTGCCTGTAACTTCAGTGATGACTGAAGTTTTAGCTGTCATCATAAGTTACCCTTCAGAACTGAATCCACGAAGGATAGTAGAAGAGAAAGACATAAGGACTTTGGTCTCTAAGGATTGTGAAGTCTTCATAAAGCTCTGTATTGACTGTCTCTGGACTTCTCTTACATGAGAGAAGCAAACTTTTACCTTATTTTTAGGTTATTTATTTATTTTTTTATAAGATTTTGTTTATTTATTTGAGAGAGAGAGTGAGCACAAGTAGAGGGAGGGGCAGAGGGAGAGGAAGAGGGAGAAGCGGTGTCCTCACTCAAAGGGACTTGGTCCCAAGACCCCAAGTTCATGACCTGAACTGAAGTCACATGCTTAACCAACTGAGCCACCCAGGCACCTCTTTTAAGTTATTTATTTAGGTTTTCTATTCACAGTTCATCTTAATCCTGATACATTATGCAAAACTTTTTTTTCAAACTAAAATTGTATACAATGACAATTGAGATGTCTTTCAGCTCAAACAGCTGGATACTATGACTATTACTCTCCCAGGTCCTAGTATCCTGTCACCTGCTGTGGGAAACTTTCCCAGATTCTTGAGGAAGATTCAATCTCTCCCTCCTTGGTTCTCCTACAATACTTTGTTTATCCTGCTAGGATAACACTTATTAAATTGAGTTTTATGGCAGGTCCCTGACACATACATTTATGATTACTGCTCATTATTGGTTGCACAGGCCTGGCATGATGAGAATGTTTAAATGGGGAGGGCACCCATGTTGCTGTCCAAGGTCCTGAACCTTCAAAGCACACAAGGACAGTCTGGTTTCTGAGACACTAATTCTATCTGACCAACCTCACCAAACCCGATGAGGCAAAGAAGAGACAATAGCTGGAGAAAACAATAAAAGCTGAAAGAAAGAGACAAACAAACAGAGAACAGAGGCTGCTCTGAACACAGCCATTGAGAAAGGACCAGGGAGGAAAAATGAAAAAGCTTTTGATAATCTCAAATAATGTCATCAGAGCTAACAAAGACTGACAACCAAAGATGCATCATAAATTTGTGTTCTAAGTGATGCAAAGTGTGCAATTTGATATGAACAACTATATTTGTGCAGAAGGGAAGCAGATTGTCATCTAGGTGGAGATGGCAGGAGTGATCGTCACTAGATTTACACCAGCATGCTCACCCTTTTTCTTTTCAATCTTTTTTTCAATCTTGATAAATAGTTTGTAATTTTTAAAAAATAGTGCCACACAAGAACTTGGACTATGACTTATGTTATACAATTTGTGCAGCTGATTCCATGTATTTTTTTCATTAATTACAAGAAATGTTTTCCCTTCCCCAAATTTGGAGAATGGGATAGTCTACCTTCATTTCCCTCCTCCTTGCAACCCATCCCATTTGCTCACCCTCTGTTTGGCTTGACTAGCCAAGTGAGTCCCTCCTGTACAAGATTCTTACAGTGCTCTTGACTCAAATTCATGCTGGGTGTTTAAAAATGCATTATCTCAATTAATCCTCTCAACAGTCCATATCAGTGTAATTATTCTCATTACAATTAAATTCATGTCATGGATCTTTGAGGCTCTTTATGAATTGGATAGCTGAAACAATGAATAGTAATTCACAAATGTCAAGGGTCTTTTCTAATTTACCTGTCTGTCTCCCAAAATAGCCTATAAAAACTTTGAGGTCCTGAGCTATATCTTATTCATCATTATATTTTCAACAATACCTAGCATGGGTCCTGACAAATAGTAGGGCCTCAAAAGTATTTTGGGAATAAATAAATGAATTAATAAAAATATACAATAATTAGCATTGCATTTAAATCATTTAAATAGGATGCATTTATGAATAATAGATCAAAGATAAATAAGGGAAATCTCAAAATAGTCTTAACTGTGGTGAAAGGATTAGAAAAACATCCTATGTGCCATTTCTACTGTGTGAAATAATGCATTCTTTTATTTTATTTATTTATTTTTTAAGATTTTTTATTTATTTAACAGAGAGGGACACAGCAAGATAGGGAACACAAGCAGGGGGAGTGGGAGAGGGAGAAGCAGGCTTCCCGCGGAGCAGGGAGCCCAATGTGGGGCTTGATCCCAGGACCCTGGGACCATGACCCGAGCCGAAGGCAGACGCTTAACGACTGAGCCACTCAGGCGCCCCGAAATAATGCATTCTTGAAAATTAACACAGGGAAAGAAATAGTGAAATAATCCTCCTTTATATTTAGGTGTCATTCCTGTGATGAGCCAAAATGATTTAGCTTGTTATTTTATTTTATTTTGAAGATTTTATTTATTTATTTGAGAGAGAGAGAGTACGAGTGGGGAGAGGGGCAGAGGGAGAGGGAGAAACAGACATCCACTGAGAAGCAGTCGGGCTTCATCCCAGGATCCTGTGATCATGACCCAAGATGAAGACAGAAGCTTAACTGACTGAACCACCAGGCGCCCCTTAAAAAAAAAAAAAGATTCATTTGAGAGAAAGAGAGAGAGTGTGTAAGCCCAGGGGGCCGGAGCGGGGGGGGGAAGGAGGGCCAGAGGGAGAGGAAGACAGGAGCCCCACTGGGGGAGGGGTTTCATCTCACAACCCTGAGATCATGATCTGAGCTGAAACCAAGAGTTGGCCGCTTAACCAACTGAGCCACCCAGGCGCTAATAAAATGATTTCACTTATTCTAAGGAATAAAAGTGCAAGCCCTCCAGTCCCATCTTTTCTCTTCCCTTCCTTTCTTCCATTCTCTCCCTTCTCCTTTCTCTCCTTCCCCTTCTGTTCCCATTTTCAAACATTTACTGAGATCCTACTGCATTAATGCACTATGAGGATTTCATCCCCTACTTTCAAAGAGTTTACTCTCTCTAGTCAAGAGGGGAAAAAAAAGTTCACAGATACCAATATCTATAACCATAGTAATAACATCTGAGTTTGTACCATAACATCAAACCCATAATTTTCCCTAGAGCTGCCTCTTGCCCAATGTGATCCCCGTCTTGGAAGATTTGCCTGATCTTATCTCCTAAGCACTGGAGCAAATAAAATTATTTTCCTCGGTCTGTAAGTACCCATTGTATCTGGCTGAATTACAATAAAAGCAAGGCTTTCCTCTGGGATTAAAAGCTAGGGAAAGCCTCAGAATGATATCTGAAATGACTAAAGCTACTCAAACTTTTTTATTTTATTTTATTTATTCATTTGACAGAGAAAGACACAGTGAGAGAGGGAACACAAGCAGGGGGAGTGGGAGAGGGAGAAGCAGGCTTCCTATGGAGCAGGGAGCCCGATGCAGGGCTGGATCCCAGGACCCTGGGATTATGACCTGAGCTGAAGGCAGATGCTTAACAACGGAGCCACCCAGGCGCCCCGAATGACTAAAGCTACTCAAAAGAAAGATTATAACAACTGGAAGGAGGCTTTATGGCTCTTCTGGTCCATCCCCCTCAAATTTCAGATCTGGCAGCTGGGGTCCAGAGAGATGAAAAGATCTACCTGCAGTCACACCACAAATCAGTGGCAGTGCCAGGGCTCAAGCTCCGGTTTACAGGTTCTTGCTAAGTACTCTTTCTATTTTCCACTGTTTCTTTTTTTTAGATTTATTTATTTTTTTGAGAGAGAGAGAGCTGGGAGAGGGGCAGAGGGAGAGAGAGAGAGAATCTCAAACCGACTCCCCACTGAGCAAGGAGCCTGACACGGGGCTCTATCTCACCACCCTGAGATCATGACCTGAGTTGAAATCAAGAGTTGGACGCTCAACCAATCGAGCCACCCAGGCACCCCAGTTTTCCACTATTTCTTGAAGTTCCCAAGTTTTACTCAGGGTCAGTGTGTCCGATCACAGCTTTGAACAGCTCTGACATGACCATGAGGTAAATGGCACCCTTAGAGTTTTGCTATGCTGCAGCCCTGGTTTCACTGACATGCTCTTAAGATCATTTTAAGTAGTTCAGAACAAATGTTTATAGATATTAATAATTATGCATTTATTTATTTATTCTTATTTAAAAAAATATTTTACTTATTTATTTGACAGAGAGAGAGCGCACAAGCAGGGAGAGCAGCAAGCAGAGGAAGAGGGAGAAGCAGGCTCCCTGCCGTGAGCAGAGAGCCAACATGGGGCTTGGTCCCAGCACCCTGGGATCATGACCTGAGCTGAAGGCAGACACTCAACCAGCTGAGCCACCCAGGTGCCCCTTATATACATATTTTAACGTTTAGAAAACATAAAAACACATCAAACTTTGGTATTATGGATAGGGACATTATATAATGATTTAAAGTTTCCCTTAAAATTTAGGTTAAAAAAGTAAATGAATTGAAATAACATATTTTTTAAAAGTAGTGTAACTAGTACAAGAATGTAGTAAAAATAATGAAAGTGGTATACAGGTTACCAAATTTTAGGAAACATTGTGTTGATTATATCATGCTGTATTCTCTAAGACAAGATAAAGCACTTTGACAAATTTACCTGCTCAGGACATTATGAGAAGACAACTTTTTGTTTTGTTTTGTTTTTTGAGAAGACAACTTTTTAATGTGAAAGTGATGATTTAATAGCTGGGTACATGTACATTTAGCAGAAACAGGTTAAAAGCAGTTAGGAGAGGATATTTTATATTTTATTCAAGAAGGATAGAGGGTAACCAGGTGGGAGAGTTATGCCTGGATTTTGGCGTGTCATGGAAATGATTATATTTTCGAATATGCACTCTTGTGTTAGCAAAGAGTCAGATAGAAACCCTGTGACCTTTTTTCCTATAATTGAATGTGAATATTTATCAGATGAGGTAGGTTCAAATCTTGCTTCTGTTACTTCCCAGCTTGTGCCCTCTGTCATGTCCTTTAACTCATTTGAGTTTACAAAAAAGGCTATGTGGTGAGGATTAGCTATGAATGTAAAAATGCCTTGAAAGGGGGAGTGAGAGAAATCCTGAAGGAGAGAGGAAGAAAAAGAGAAGAATGATGAAAGAGAGGAAGCTAGTTTGGAGAGACTATAAGAAGAATGGGAGCTGGTGAAATTATCTCAGACTTTATGTTCTGAAATAGTCATTCTTGTCACAAGCTGCTAGATTCTCTTCTTATGAAAACATTTCTAAGGTGGCAGATGAATATATTTTTAAAAAATTTCCTGAAACATAACACTCTAACAGGATGTGTTAGAGAAATGCCAAGAAAAGAAGGCAGAAGGAGGTAAAGTCCTTGGATGAAGAGGAAGATAAAGTGATTTATGTATGGACCTACCGAGACAGAAGTCTCACCTCCTCCACAAATTCTTCCTAACCTGTTGGGTAGATTTGACTGCCTCCTTCTAAGACCCCCACTACACTTACACACCTACTAGGGTTGGTGTAACTGTTTAGGGACTTCTTTGTCTGTCATTCCCATTAAATAGCAAACCCCTTGAGTGCTGGGACTGTGTCTCCTTCACCTTGTGTATTCCCAGTTTTTCCCATGGAATCTGGCACTTATATGATTGGCAAATGTTTGTTGAATGACCTGAGCATGGGTCAAGGGACATGAAAACAAGTCCTTTGAGGGATGAATGGTGGTCCAGGGAACATTTAACCTGGAGAAGAGATAACTCTGGGGAGACACATTCACATTTTCCAATATCTGAAGGACTATCTTGAAGAAGTGCCTTTAATATGGGCTCTATGGTCCCCATGGCACAGTTAGGTCTCAGAAACCAAGCCTTGACTCACTAGAAATTCTAACCATCAGAACTGGCCAGCAATGATATGGCCTATCTCAAGGGGGCAAGAGCTTATTGCCGCAGAGACTAGATAGCATTTTTCAATGTTTCAGATACTAGATTAAATGATCTCTGTAGTCTGCCTGTCTTAGACTCTTCATATGAGTCTTTTCTCTTTGCTTGTTCAGTTTTTGGCTGATTTTAAAACATTTCCCCACTGGGCATCTCTATCTATTCTTGGAATCAGAGACCTCAGAGCTGGAAGGAACCTCAGAATTCATTTGGTCGAATCCCTTCTTTGTACCCCTTTATACACGAGAAAGCAAGACCCAAGTCAAATAGCCAGATTATGGTGGTAGAGAGCCCCCAAACCCAGATCTCTCTTCATTGGTGACCTAGATATGGTGTCCTTGTGGGGCGCCCAGGTGGCTCAGTCAGTTAAGCAGGTGACTCTCGATTTCAGCTCAGGTCATGGAAGATCTCAGGGTTGTGAGATCTAGCACCTCATCAGCTCCACGCTGAAGTGCTGGGTGTGGAGCCTGCTTGGGATTCTCTCTCTCCTTCTCCCTCTGCCCCTCCCCCTCTCTAAAAAAAAGAAAAAAGAAAAGATACGGTGCCGTTGTGTCTGAGCAGTATGACTCTCCTCCCTTTTCTTGTACTGCATCTTAAAGACTCTCAGCAGGTACTCCATTCCCCATTCTCTCACATCAGAATAAAAATACAGAGAATTTGCAGAATTAGTACAGAATTATCATAATGAAAATGTCATGATTTTTTTGATAAACCATATTGTATAGTGGTTCAGGGCCTTAAGCTTAGAGCAGAATACACAGCTGATGCTCTGTAGAATGTACCCATCATCCCCATGAGCTTTGGCGCAAGGCTTCATGTGCCCAGAGGTAGAGACACTTGTTTTTAATTTACACAGGTGACATGTGGGATCGAAACTTGAGGGTTATAGAGACCTGGATTCTAGTTACTCCACTTTTCTAGCAGTGTGATTTGGGGCAAGTTAATTAACCCTCTGATCCCGAGTTTCCTCATTTCTAATATGAGAATAACTAACCTCCCTCCCAGGGAAGTGGTAAGGCTCAAGTAAAAAACACACAAAACAAACAGAAACATGTAAAACTCTGAGTACAGTACCACAACAAGCACTCAATGTATATATACATTTAAAAAAAAAAAACCAGCCCTAGTCTTTTTATTTTTCTTCCAGTCTTTTTTCAGATCTAAAAAGAGATCATTGACTAAATCTTCTCCTCAACATTCCAGTCTCTTCCCTTTCTATGGGAAACAATTCTGCTCAATCCCAATGTCTGGCTTCATGAAAACTTGCCCTGTGCTCTAACTAGATGACATTGCATAGTCACTTCCCTCCATGAGCTTGTTTCTCCATCTGTAAATGAAGGCAGGAGAGGAAGGAGTGTCTGCTTTCTATTTATAGCAATCTGTTACCACAAGTATATCTTAATTTTGTAATGCAAAGAAATAAAGGATTTATAAAATTTGGATTAGAATGCTATCTAAGGTCCCTCCCTACTCTGACATTATTTGAGCCTGAGAACCCAAACCTCCCTCCCTTGCCCTTCCTCCATTCTCACCCTTTCTTTGGCCTTAGAACACAGAACTCAGCAAGAGTGTACTCAGCAGGTGGAAGGATTTTAAGAAATAGCTTTCTCTCCTGGACCCCCAATAGGAACCAGTCCCAGAAATTGCTGTAGCTGGAAATGTAGGGAAGCCCAGAACAACTCTGGTTGCCTCACTCAGCTGGAACACAGCCTATCTTTTAAATTTGAGCACTTTTCTTTATGATTTCACTGTGTCATCCCCAGCCAGTACCCAATTTCCTTTAGGGAAATCCAGCAGCTGAGTTAGAGAACTATAGACCCAAAAGGATATAAACTGGGTAGTAAAGAAACTGAGTTTCTACAAAAGCTTTGCAACAAACCCTGTCCTTGCTCTGGTTTCCTTTTTTTTTTTTTTTTTCAAGAGCCAAGTAGCTTAAGCTTTTCTGATCAGATGACATTAATTTTATCTTTTCTTCTTTGGCCCATTTTAGTAGAGAGAGGCCACTAGGTAGTTATCCTACATATTTACATTTAAAAATTTTCAGAGAGGGGCTTCTGGGTGGCTCAGGTGGTTAAGCATCTTCCTTTGGCTCACGTTGTAATCTTGGGGTCCTGGGATCGAGTCCTGCATTAGGCTCCCTGCTTCAGCAGGGAGTCTGCTTCTCCCTCACCCTCCGTTCCTCTCCCCTGCTCATGCTCAGTCACTCTGTGTGTGTGTCAAATAAATAAATAAATAATCTTTTTTTTAAAAGTGCTTTAAAAATTTTTTTCAGGGCTCCTGGGTGGCTCAGTTGGTTAAGTGTCTGCCTTCAGCTCAAGTCATGATCTTAAGGTCCTGGGATCGAGCCCCACATCGGGCTCTCTGCTCAATGGAGAGCTTGCTTCTCCCTCTGCCTCTCCCTTTGCCCCTCCCCCTGCTTGTGCTCTCTCTCTGCATCAAATAAATAAATAAGATCTTTTAAAAAAGAGTAGTTGCTATTAGTTGTAGAAGTAAAATTATTATTATTATTATTTTTAAAGATTTTATTTATTTATTTGACAGAGAGATAGAGAGAGGGAACAAGTAGGCAGAGAGGAAGGCAGAGGGAGAGGGAGAAGCAGACTCCCCGCCGAGCAGGAAGCCTGACGCGGGGCTCGATCCCAGGACCCTGGGATCATGACCTGAGTTGAAGGCAGCTGCTTAACCGACTGAGCCACCCAGGCACCCCGAAGTAAAATTATTATTACTTAACTAAAATTTATCTTGCCACTTTGAGGGCAAAATTAGGTCAGTGGTGCATCTAGGAGAAATACAAATGGCACTCTACAAAAGCAGTAGAAATCTTTACTGAATGCCCTTGGAAACAAGTTGGGAATTATATCACAAAACATGCGATTATTTCATGAAAATTCTCATTACAAAGCTGTCTTCTCACAGCTCCACTCTTCAGGGGGATAGTTCATTTCATTTCCTCTATCTCTTCTTACCACCAACTTCTACCAATTTGCCTTCTCCCCTTTCCCTGCTTCTATTCTTTCTCCGGAAAAGCAGTCTGGCCTTCTCTCAGCTTCTGTTAAGCATTTGTTTCAAGGGTAAAGAGAGTGGGCAGAGTATTTGTAAATACTTACATTTAGTGTTGCCTTCTTTTGTCCTTATCTCAATTATTAATATTTACAGGGTAATTACTGAGAAACTGCAGAAATCCTTCGTTCCTTGTCACATACCCCAGAAAAGAGTTTATATAATTTATTTTTGAAGGATTTTATTTCTTTATTTGAGATAGACAGTGAGATCGAGAGAGAGAGAGAGAGAGAGAGCATGAGTGGGGGAGGGCGGGCAGAGGGAAAGGGAGAAGCAGGCTCTCCACTGAATAGTGAGCCCAATGTGGGGCTTGATCCCAGGACCCTGGATTCATGACCTGAGCCAAAGGCAGATGTTTAACTGACTGAATCACCCACCCAGGCACCCAAGTTTATACAGTTTAGACTGGGGTGGGTGGATGAGCCCTATGATAGAGGGCTGTATAAAGTACACTAGGAGTATGGAGATGGGGGCACAAATAGATGTATATCAGTGAAATACCAGACAATGCTCCACTCTCTCCCACTGCTCTGCTCCTTCAATGCATCAACCCCCAACACTCACAATGAGTTCAGAAAAAAGGAGTGGGAGTTTCAGGCGGGGAGGGATCATCCCTAGCTGGCTTCTGAAAAGAGGAGGAGCCTCAATGACGTTCAGCAGAATTCTGCAGTCCAGAAGCTTCTTCAGTCCTTCCCTTCCCTTTCATAAATCCCTGCTCAACCCCCTTCTCCAACCCCATCCCACCAAACATGCAGTTTGCTGGGATCTCTTTGCAAACAGACTGAAAGTGTTCTTAGCAGAAAAGCAACTACTCTTTTCACTTCCTTTCTTCTGCCTAGGAGTCTTTGGTGGGTACAGGCTTGGGCCAAGAGGAATACAAAACAATCTTTTGAGAAGTACATTAGAGAGTCTTGGAACAACTTTCTGGTTAGAAATTCAAGGATTACTTCCTTCCTGTGGACTTCAGGCAAGTTGCTTTCCTTCCCTGATTTTCAATTTTCTCTTCAACAAAATGAAGCTATTATACCAACTCTGAATGCTTCACAAGACTGTTGGAAAACATATGCTATAAAGCGAGGTACTCACAGGGCACCTGGGTGGCTCAGTCGGTTAAGCTTCTGCCTTCGGCTCAGGTCATGATCCTGGAGTCCCAGGATGGGGCCCCGCATCAGGGTCCCTGCTCAGCAGGAGGCCTGCTTCTCCCTCTCCCACTCCCCCTGCTTGTGTTCCCTCTCTCTCTCTCTCTTTCTCTCTCTCTGTGTTAAATAAATAAATAAAATCTTAAAAAAATAAATAAATAAAGTGAGGTACTCACAAGGGAGTTGTCTCCTTGCTCTAATCCTGCTTTGCCACCTGTGGTTACCAAAGTGACATCTCTTCTTTCTGTGATACTTGAAGATTCCTTCCCTGGGGCCCATTGTTTTGAGGGTTTGGCAGTCTTTCCTAGTATATGCAAAAGTAATCTCTCCCTTGCATGTTGCTATTGTGAGACCTAGGTCTAGTTTTCTCAGAAAGACCTGTAGATGAAGTCTGTGCCTTTTGACTTAAAGGACACTGGGAATATCTCCCTCCCTTCATTCATTCATTTGGTTAAAGGGCAATCATTGTTCTTCCAATACACTTTCATTGAGGCTTTAGTCTCCCTGTTGTGATGGGGACAGACTTAAATGAGCAAGTCCAAGTTTCAGGGTTCTAGGAGCTCAGAATCCATCAGGGAGACATCTGAGTAACCAGACAGTTTGCAAAGCATGGGCTATTGGTGACGAAGGGTCTCTCGTGAGCTTGCAGTTAAGATGTTGGCCTTAGACTGGTGGATCCATTTCCAAGGTGGACTCACACACCTAGCTGCTCAGGAGGCTTTAATTTCTTGCCATGTGGACCTCTCCGTAGTGCTGCTTGAGTGTCCTTACAACATGGCTGCTGGCTTCCTCCAGAACAAGTGATCCAAGAAAGAGCAAGGCAGAAGCCACTGTCTTTTATGATCTCGCCTTGGAAGTCACCCTACATCATTACTGTAATATTATAGGATATAATATGCATTCCTTCATTGTGGGAAGGAGTGAATACCAGGAGAGGAGAATCATTAGGTGCCAGGGGGAGCGGCAGGCAGAGGGAGAGGGAGAAGCAGGCTCCCTGCTGAGCCAGGAGTCTGATGTGGAACTTGATCCCAGGGCCCTGGGATCATGACTTGAGCTGAAGGCAGATGCTTAACTGATGGAGCCACCCAAGTACCCCTCCAACCTAGACTTTATTAATGATAAAAATGACATTTTTATCTCAATCAGCCAATTCCTCTGTCTACATATGAAATAGTTCTCAACTGAGCAGGGAAAAGGTGGGAGTCATTTATTGATCTCCTATTAGTGACGACATTTTGCTTGATTTTTGAAGACTGGATAGAAAGTCATCAGGTAAAGTTGTGGAAGAGGGCATTATAGGCAGAAAGAGTAGCATAATAGAAGTTATGCAAACATTAAGGAAAGAACCTGGTGCACCAGAGAAATGCGTAACTGCAGGATTTAAGGTGCATGTTGGAAAGTGGCAGGAAAAGAGGCTGTTAGGCCATAGCCTTGGGTCTAGATCCACATTAGACATACGTGTCTTGAAAGCAGGGGTCATGTCCATTATGTTCCCCACTGATTTCCTGGTGCTTAGAACAGTGCTTCCCTTAGGGAAAAAAAAATAAAGAACATTTCTCCTATGTTAAATGAATCTGAATGTTTCCCTGTGGGTGATGGGGGGTTTGGTTCTCTAGCCTTTCCTTTTCATCTATGAACTAGCCCATATATATTTTTAAAGTTAGCCAGAGCTGGTTTCTGTTGCTTGCAACCAAAGAACCCTGTCTGATTCAGTCTCCTCAATATCTCTGCCATGAAGTTTATCAAGGGCATCCAAGGTACTTTCAATAGTGGGCCACAAGTTCAGAAATCTCTGGCTGTGCAGCCATGGCCTTTAAACTAATAAACATGGAGAATAGAGAGGGTCCATGTGTGTACTAGATGGAAGTCAAGTGTGTGTATTTAAGTCAAGTGTGTGCAACATATGAATGAGCAGAAACATTAAACACAACCTTTAGGAAAAGACAACAGGCAAGTGCAAACAAAAAGAAAGCAGAATATACATTATTCATATTACAAAGTAAACTCGGGAAAGCAAACTCTATTTAGATATTTACCAAAGGGAGAGCACTATATAACAAAGTTCATAGGAATATGCCAAATCTCCACTTATAAGAAGATTAACAACCTCAAATTTCCTTATTATAGAAATAAGAATGAAAATACCTGAACTGAGCAGTCAAATTAAGAAACATGACAAAGAGAAGGGGGCAGACAGAATAAGAAGTGTTTGGCTGCTGGCAGGTCCATGGGTGTGGAGTAGGGAGAGGAAGAAGGACCTCTTGAATGCACAGATCATATGGTCAGAGAGGTTCAAGGACACCTAAAGAGGTGGGTGTCACAGAAGCAAGGGAAACAGGTTTCTGTTTCTTTTTTAAAGATTTTATTTATTTGTTTTGTTTGTTTGTCAGAGAGAGAGCACAAGCAGGGGGAGCGGCAGGCAGAGGGAGAGGGAGAAGCAGACTCTCCGCTGGGCAGGGAGCCTGATGCGGGGCTCGATCCCAGGACCCTGAGATCATGACCTGAGCCAAAGGCAGACACTTAACTGACTGAGCCACCCAGGCGTCCCACAAGGGAAACAGTTTTAATGAAGAAGTAATGAGTTGCAGATAAAAAGAATGATTAACGGTATCAAATGCAAAAGAGCGAGCCAATAAGAAAATTACTTAAATTACTATGGGATTTGCCAATTACTAGTACGAGGTCACTAGGGTTTCTTGTGTACTTCCCACAGAAAGAAAAGACTTTTGTGGAATTCAAAGAAAGGACCTTGAGGTAGTGGTCATATCTTACATTTGCCATTCAGCATCTCACTAGCTTTTTTATGATAAATGAGCTCCAATTTTTCTATGAAAGAGACATCCCTTCTTACTTCAGCCATGTGGTTTGGGTGAAGTGGCCGCATCTCCATGCCCAGGGGTTGATGTGGCCGACAATGGGCTGGATGACTTAACACCATTCACCCTCCCCCCTCTTCTCCCTTGCTTGCCTCACTTGTCTTCACTTTCCCAACCACCTGATGGCAAGCAGTGGCAATGTGATATAGGGCACAAAAGAGAAGTGGTATCTAGACAGACATGATAACTAGAACTGGAGCATCCATCTTTTGAAAAAAGTGAGACGATCAAGAGAATCACAGCTCCAACCAGCCCCGAATCATTGAAGCATGAGATGGACACCAGGAGCTATATGATTCCAGACATTTTGTGATGTGAGAAATATAGATCCCTGATGTAAATTCTGTCCTTGCAGCTGAAACAGTCTCTGTGGCAGAAGACCTGTGACTTCTGGTGATGCTGACTTTGCCCGTGGTTCCAGAGGTGGCCATGTGACTCAGGCCTAGTAGGGCAGTTCGTACAGTATATTTCCTTGATGTTGGCAGATTGCTCAGGGATGGACACAAGAGCAATGTCAGGACAATTAGAGCCCAAGAAACTCCCTTTCTAGGATGTTTGTGTGAACTGTCAGAGAAGCAGACTTCTCTTTTCCTGCAGTAATTGAGCAAGAGATGATGTGTAGGTGGAGCTGTGGCAACATCTTGCCACCACGAAGGGAGAATCTGTCCGAGACTCGAGCTAGCACAGAAGCAGCTGAGCCCGGAGATGAAGAAAAGAGAAACCGGGTGCTGGTGACAGAGCTTGAGATTTATTCAAGCCTTATTTGGAGTCACCCCTACCCCTGGAGTTTTCACATATGTGAGTCAATAAATCTCCTCTTAGTTTAAGCCAGTTAGTCTTCAGTTTGGTGTAACTTGAAACCGAAAGAGTCTGTAGCGGATTGTATTTTCCAGAGATGGCTACATCAATATATTTATCCCACTGCACATGCTCTTCTTGCAATATGACTGATACCCTTCCCAGACCCCGAAGTGGGGTGTGTGTTCCCATCCCTTGAGTCTGGCTGGGGCTTGTGACTGCCCTACCCAGTGGAGGATGGCACGGGGATGCTATGTGACTTCCGAAGCTAAGGCATAAAAAGGTACAGATTCCATCTCACTCCTCTCACTCAACACTTGCCTTTGTAACCCACCCACTGCCTTGTGAGGAAACCTAACCCACTTGGAGATGTCACGTGTAGCTATAACCCACAATCCCAGCTTAGGTGCCAGCCGAGAGCCAGAATCTCTCACTAGATGTGAGTGACTGAGCCTTCAGATGATTCCAGCCTCCAGTCTTCAGATCTTCCAGCTAAGATCTGAGACACTGCAGAGCAGAGACATTGCAGAGCCCTTCTGGTGGTGCCCTGTCTGATGTCCTGACCCACAAAGAACGTGAAAGATAATACATGATTATCATTGTTTTCATGCAGACTAAGTTTTAGTATAGTTTGTTCCACAGCAATAGATAAATGAATACAGGGTTCTTTTTTTTTTTTAAGATTTTATTTATTTATTTGAGAGAGAGAATGAGAGAGAGCACATGAGAGGGGTTAGGGTCAGAGGGAGAAGCAGACTCCCTGCCGAGCAGGGAGCCCAATGCGGGACTCGATCCAGGGACTCCAGGATCATGACCTGAGCCAAAGGCAGTCGCTTAACCAACTGAGCCACCCAGGCGCCCTGAATACAGGGCTCTAACCAATAGAATCAGTGTTCTATGTGACAGTGGTTTAAGAATAGTGGAATGAGAAATAAGATTGCAGAGAGTGTGAGGAGTGAATTGAAGATGAAGAACCAGGAGCTAGAAAGTCAGCTATTCTGGAAAATGTCCATGAAAGCATGTCCCTGGAATTAGGAAAGGATAAAACAAGTCTGAATCCAAAGCAAACAGCTGGCTTCATACTTCTGCTCATCATCAGAGGACTAAGATGATGAGTTTGATAGAATCCAGGACGAGGAACTTCTGCTAACAGGCTTTGTGCATTCCTCTGGATTCCACAAAGCATTAAAAAAGAATCACAGGTTTGGGTTTGGGGCACCTGGTGGCTTAGTCGGTTAAGTGTCTGACACTTCATTTCAGCTTAGGTGATGATCATGAGATCGAGCCCCACATTGCAGAGCCCACTTGATTTAAAAAAAAAAAGAATGAATCACACGTGGATCAGTGAAACCCTCAAAAAGAAGGCATTTGAGAAGAATTCCCTATTCAAAACCTCCAGTAGACTCCACTGCCTGCAACAGAGGTCAAGCTCTTCCCCCTGGCATTCAAGGGTTTCCTTGACATTTCTGTTGCCCAAACTCTCCTTCACATTCCCCACCCTCCAGCAGAACTACAGTGCTACCAAACATGACTACTCGATGTTCTCCAAAGTCTCCTTCACTTTGCCACCTCTGAACCTTTAGCCTAGAGGGGAGGAAGCGCTGGGCACTGGCTGTGGTCAGCATGCTCTTCAGAGCCTGTGTTCACTCTCACCTCAGCCAAAGTCAAGAAGCCTCCTGGAGAGAGGGATCAATCATGTGTGGTCACAGGTCCTCCATCCTTCTTCTCATAAGATTTTTAAATATCTTATTTATGGGAGTATGATTTATATAGAACAAAAGGCATAGATCTTAAGTGTATAGTTCTGAGTTTTGACAGTACTATTCACCTGATTCACCTAATTACCAATCCAACCAATCCAATGAAGTTTTAGAATATTTTTAGAATATTTCTATCACTCCAAAATGTTCTCTCATTCCCCTGCCCTTTTCTCATCAATCCTTGTGTACTTCCCCTCCCCATCCCCAGAAAACAACTACTCTGATTTCTATTACCATAGATTAGTTTTTCCTTTCTTTTTTCTAAGATTATTTATTTATTTAAGACTTATTTATTATTTTAGAGAGAGAACACAAGCACATGAGTGAGGGGAGGGGCCGAGGGAGAGAATCCTCAAGCAGGCTCCCCCTCATTCCACTATTCTTCTTAAACCTGGGAGGGGAGCGGTGGGTGTGGATCCCGCAACCCATGAGATCATGACCCGAGTCAAAACTAAGAGTCAGATGCTCAACCGACTGAGCCACCTAGGCACCCCAAGATTTTTTTTTTTTAAGATTTTTATTTATTTATTTGAGAGAGGGAGAATGAGAGACAGAGAGCATGAGAAGGAGGAAGGTCAGAGGGAGAAGCAGACTCCCTGCTGAGCAGGGAGCCCGATGCGGGACTCGATCCCGGGACTCCAGGATCATGACCTGAGCCGAAGGCAGTCGCTTAACCAACTGAGCCACCCAGGCGTCCCCCAAGATTTTTTAAGTAATCTCTACATCCACGTGGGGCTCAAACTCATAACCCTGAGATCAAGAGTTGCACACTACCAACTGAGTCAGCCGGGCGCCCCTAGTTTTGTCTCTCTTTGAGCCTCGTATAAATGGAATCACACCATGTGCATTCTGTGTCATACTTCTTTCACTCAACATAATGCTTCTGAGATTCATCTGTGTTTTTTTGTGCATGAATCATTCATTCCTTTTTCTTGCTGAGTAGCATTCCATTGTATGAACATAGCACAATTCATTTATTTATTTCCCTGTTGATGGATGGTGGAGTTATTTGCAGTTTTTAACTATGATGAATAAAGCTACTACAACATTCTTGAACATTTCTAGCGGACATTTGATTTTATTTCCTAGGAGTGGAACTGCTGGGTCATTGGACAAGGGAATATTTCACTTTGTAAGAAACTGCTAACCGTTTATTTAAGAAGTTGTGCCATTTCATGCTTCCACCAGCAGTGTATGAGAGTTCCAGTTGCTCTAGCCTTGCCAATATTTGGTATCGTTAGTCTTTTGGAGTTGTCAGTGGGTGTGAAATTGTATCTCATTATATGCTTTTAATATGCATTTCCCTGATGACTAAAGATG
Source organism: Mirounga leonina (assembly GCF_011800145.1). Lineage (NCBI taxonomy): Eukaryota > Metazoa > Chordata > Mammalia > Carnivora > Phocidae > Mirounga > Mirounga leonina. Next base: position 34,612,759 of record NW_023270433.1, on the reverse strand, counting down.
CCGAGAACCTTTCATGTCCTTATTCATATATTTTCTTTTGTGAAGTGTCTGTTCAAGCCTTTTGCTATTTTTTAAAAATCGATTTGTACCTGCAGCATTCTTTGTTGCCAATGTACAGATACATTAATGCAGAAGCCCACCTGGAATTCACCTGGCCCTGGCAGGTTCAAGGCAGGTGTCTATACTCAAAGCATCTGAATCTACTTAGGAATTAAGCTACACAGGATTATGCAAGTGTTGCAAATTGTGTCATTTGGCCCTGCATATTCCACGGTGAGCCTGGCCAAAGAGCAAAAGTTCTGAATATTATACTACAGTGGTGGTTCTCAATCATGGATACAAATTATAATCACCAAGGGAATTCTCATTCCCCAGAGATTCTGATTTAACTGGTAGAGGTGCAGTCTGGATATTGGAAGTTTTAAAAGCTTTCCAGATGATTCTAACATGCAGCCACAGTTGAGAATCACTTGTCTAAAAGGAAAGACATTCATTCATTACTGGGCATCTGCTACACTATTTTTGCTAAACCATCAAGCCGATTTACATGACATTTTAAGCCCCTTTTTCACATAGCTAAATTGTTTGGAGAAGCTGGTGATTTTAGTTTATTTATCAGTATCAAGTATCAAACTGCAGAATATGGACCATGATCAATTACTTTTCTTTACTGGCTTCGTGATTTTCTCAAGGCTTCGTCTCAACTATAATAATCATGTTTGAAATAAATGAGGATTTCACCTTCACAGTTCAAGACACATTCACCCAGCAGTTAAAATGAGATGTAAGAATCATCTTTATTTTTTGCCTTAAGCTGATGTGGAGACATCCCATGTATTTGTAACTAATTACCAAGTTCCATCCCCCAAAAAGCCATATTTCAAATTTGGAAAAGGTTATGCAGAAGTGATAATCTAGGGTAAGGGTCAGCAAATTCTGGCCCATAGGCCAAATCCTTCGCTAATTCCAGTCTACTGATTGTTTTGTAAACAATGTGAAAACTGTGAACATTTTTAAATGATTGAAAAAGTTAAAATCAGAATAAAAAGTATATGAAATTATAATGAAAAATTATATGAAAATCCAATTTCAGGTTCTATAAAGTTTTATTGGAACAATCATTTGTTGATTTGCATATTCATTTACATATCATTCCATTCATTTACATATTGTTTATAGCTGCTTTTGTACTCCAGTGTCAGAATTGAGTAGTTGCAACCGAAACTGTAAGACCACCAAAGCCTAAAACATCTACTATCTGGACTTTTACAGAAAAGATTAGCTGACCCCAGGACTAGAATAGTAGTACATAATAGAATTTATGATTTGTTTGGGCAATCTGAATGTAGGGGGTTGACCTCCTTCCTGGTTAGAGCTCCAGAGAGGGGATGTGTGGGAAGTCTACGTGGCAGGTTCTCCAAGCCTGGTCCTCAAACCTCTAGCATCAGCATCACCTCGGAGCTTGTTTGAAATGTACGTTCTCCAACCTTACCTCGACCCCCTGAATCCGAAGCTTTGGGAGTGGGGCCCAGCACTTGGTGTTTTAGCAATTCCTCCAGGTAGTGCTAAAGCACAGAGGGGTTGAGAAGTCAGGCAGGCAAGGCTTCAGACCACAGCTTGAAGTCCCTGTGACTCTGCCTGGCATTGGCGGTACTGAATGATCCCCATGCACCTAACGGGGGCACAGAAGTAGCTGGAAGAGAGCTGAGCTCAGAGTCACGTGATTGGCATCAAAGGAAGATGTGATAGCAAAGCTTGGAACAGTGCCTGAAGACCATCTGGGGAGAAGCATGTTTCAGTGATGCTAACACTTAGAAGCCACACAGATGAAAGAGGCAGGATCCCCAAATGAGTGAGATTGGTTTTTGCCATACTACAGAAATAACAGAAGTAAAGGTACAGGAAAAAATAAAGTTTAACTTCTTTTTTCCCCTCAAGCTTTATTGAGGCATAATTGACAAAAATTATATATATTCAAGGTGTACAATGGGATGATCTGATACATGTATACATTGTGAAATGATTACTACAATAAGCTAATGACTATATCCATCACCTCACATAGGTTCCTTATTTTATTATTATTATTTTATTTTATTTTTTTAGTGAGAACAGTTAAGATTTACTCTCAGAAAATTTCAAGTATACACTATAGTATTATTAACTGTAGTCGCCATGCTGCACATTAGATCCCCAGAATTTATTTATCTTACAATTTAAAGTCTGTACCCTTTGACCAACATCTCCCCATTTCCTGCCCTCCCCCCTCCCCGCCAGCCCCTGTCAACTAGCAGTATACTCTCTGCTTTGGTGAGTTGCACTTTTTAGATTCACATGGGAATGAGGTCATATAGTACTTGTTTTTCTGTGTCTGGCTTATTTCACTTAGCATAAAGTGTGCCAGGGTTATCCATGTTGTTGAAAATGGAAAGATTTCCTTTTTTATGGCTAAATAATATTCCATTATATATTTTATATAATTTATATATATATTATATAAAAGGAAGCATAGACTTCCTTTTATGCATGAGTAAAACCTCAGATTCTCCTCCACAAATCACCTTGTGGTCAGCAGTGGAGGAAGGGAAGATGAGACATTGCAACACTCTGTAGGGGACACATCTTATAGTCAAAAGTTAGCCAATTTAGGGGCATCTAGGAGGCTCAGTCAGTTAAGTGTCCAATTCTTGATCTCAGCTCAGATCTTGATCTCAGGGTTGTGAATTCAAGCCCCATGTTGAGCTCCATGCTGGGTGTAGAGCCTACTTAAAAAAAAAAAGCCAACTCAAGAAACACTATTTGAGGGGCACCTGGGTGGCTCAGTTGGTTAAATGTCTGCCTTTGGCTCGGGTCATGATCCCGGAGTCCTGGGATTGAGCCCCACATTGGGCTCCAGCCTGCTTCTCCGTCTCCCTCTTCTTCTCCCCCCGCTCATGCTCACTCTCTCAAATAAATGAATAAAATCTTTAAAAAAGAAAAAAAAAAGAATCTTACGCTCTCCTGATTTAACCACCAGGCACCTCCTGGGCTGGCCTTCTTAATAATATGAAACAGGAGGGAAGTAGGCCGATGTATCGATGAAACCAGACTGGCTGTAAGTTAGTAAGTGTTGTTACTTAGTGATGGTGTATGAACCCATACACTTCATTAGTATATTCTGTCCACTCTTGTATATGTTTCAATTTTTCCAATATAAAAAGTCTTGTTTTTTTTTCAAAAGACTTTTGAAAGAGTAATAACATTTATTTGAAAGAAGTCATGATTATTTGTCCAATAAAATACTTAGAATCCTCATAAAAGCATTTCGGTATTTTGTGGGTGAGTAAAATATTAAAGATATTTTTGATGACTGAGATTTTGCTTGCATGATATGTTGTAGTGTTTTATTATGGAGGGGCTGCTTTCCTTATTGTATTCTTCCTTTTTTTTTTTTTAGATTTTATTTATCTATTTATTTGACAGAGAGAAACATAGTGAGAGAGGGAACACGCTCAATGACTAAGCCACCCAGGCGCCCCTGTATTCTTCCTTCTTAGTATAGACATCCACATATTCATATCTATGCAGTCATTGGGCCATGAAAATGCCTTTCTAGGGATTCTAGCTGTTCATCATCACTGTATGATAGAGAAGGGGAGTGGGGGGGGGGGGCAGGAAGACCTTCTTGGTAGGCACCAGCAAACCACCATTGCAAGCCAAGTAAGGACTACAAGGAATCCTATAAGCAGGATTCGCGCTGTGGTCTTCCAGTTCACACAGTTAGTCCTGGCATTATCCATCCTGCATATCCACATAGTTCTCCAAGAATACTTCTCTGTGGGCATTTCTTAGTTATGGATGCCACTTCTCTTTCCAAGCTAAAGCCATCACAGAGCAGTGAAAACTTAGGGGTTCCCCTTCAGACTATTGTGGTCCTAAATGGTACCTGTGATTTGCAGGGGACTCAGGAGTATATTTAGTTTTTAGTGCTCTTGATGTGGCTGCAGCTTGTTTCCAGTCTCCAGGCAGGCTTGCAATGAGATGTGTTATGCCCATGGGTGGTCTGGTGCAAAGGACAGCCATGGGAGGGGTCAAAAGAATTTCATAAGCTGAATAAATGGGCTTGGCAGGTCTTTCTCCAGAATACCTTTTGTAGATCCAGTTTCTCCAGCTGGAATGGATGTGTTGATATGGAGTCCGATCTTGGCCTGGAGGCCTGCTGAGCCCCAGGGTCTTTTAAATTGCAGTTTGCATGTATATCATGGTCATTGGAAATGGCTCAGCTATTTAAGGCTGTCTTGTGGCAAAGTTTACTCAGTCCTTGCTTTGCAGCCTACTTGCCAGGGTTTTGGGGGTGGTACAGAATATGCTGTTGAAATTTGATGTTTAAGTTTTTATGTACATGTTGGAAAGTTAGTCCTGTAAAATAAGAATCTTGCTCTGAATTGCTGGGTCATGAGTTCTCAAACTAGACTACATACTGAGATTGCCTAGGGAACCCATGCCTGGGTCCCTCTCTCAGAGATTCTAGTTTAATTGGTCTGGGTTATGACCTGGCCATCAGGAATTTTAAAAGTTCCCCAAGTGATTTCTTTTTTGTTGTTGTTATTTTTTAAAAGATTTTATTTATTTATTTGATAGAGAGAGAGCATGAGCAGGGGGGAGCAGCAGAGAGAGAGGAAGCAGACTCCCTGCTGAGCAAGGAGCCTGATGTGGGGCTTGATCCCAGGACCCTGAGATCATGACCCCAGCCAAAGGCAGATGCTTAACTGACTGAGCCACCCAGGCGCCCCTCCCCAAGTGATTTCAAGGTAAAAAAAAAATTCATGAATCACTGATACCATTCTCATGAGTTAGTCATTTTAGTACTAAAGTTTCAAGATCTTGTAAATGAGATAAATTCAAGGGTTGAGATAATTTTCTTCTGAATAAAGTCAGATTTAAAAGCCAGAGCTGCATTGTTTTCCCAGAAGAAGGTCAGGAGAGCTCAGAGGGGGAAGTAGAAGTCAGCACGGCCTAACAGGCCCCATTATAAGAAGAAACTTCTTTTATAGACATATGAAAGACTAAAACCCAAACCGAATAAAATAAAAATAAACCACAAGTGTGTAGGCCACATATTATTTCCTAGAATTATGGTATAATGGTGGAGAGAGGATGGGTTTTGGAGTTAGAGGTCCAGGTTTAGAGTCTGGTTTTTCCACTTAAGAACTCTGGAATCTTAGACGAGTCATTTGGCCTCTTTGAACTTTGATTTACTCATCTGAAAACTGTAACAATGGTTACTCTGGTGGCTTTTTTTGCAAAGATTAAATATGTTGATATGTGCTATGCTTTTAATTATAATACAAGGCAATTATGATATAATTATGATCGATAAAAAATTAGAAATATCTGCCATCTGGGCAGCATCCAACTCCCCCCAACTGATATTTAATGAGCATCTTTGATATAATATTCCTATACATATCAATTTTATTTTCATAATTTCTTTGTTTTTATAATGGAAATTACAAATGTACACCAAAGCAGAAAGAATCATGTAATTTGGTGCTTCTCAAGCTGTAGTGTCTCTACGATTCACCTGGGGAGCTTGTTGAACTGCAGATTCTGACTCAGTAGATCTGCCGTGGGGCCTGAGACTCTGCATTTCTAAAAACGATTCCCTGTGACACTCAGGTCTGCTGACCACAAATACCATACATATGTGTTGCTATCACAAAGTACCTTAGACTGGGTGGCTTAAACAACAGTTGATTTCTCACGGTTCTGGAGGCTGGGAAGTCTGAGATCGGGGTCCAGAATGGTCAAGTTCTGGTGAGAGCCCTCGTACTGGCTTGCAGACTGTTGGTTTTTTTGTTTTGTTTTGTTTTTGTTTTTGCTGTATCCTAGTATGTCAGAGAGAGGAAGGTCTGGTGTCTCTTCTTTTGCTTGTAAGGGCACAAATCCCAACATGGGGGATTTAGCCTCATGAATTCCTCTAAACCTAATTCCCTCCCAAAGATTCCACCTCCTAATACTATGGCCTTAGGAGTTAGGGTTTCTTTTCTCTTCTCTTTTTTATTTTTTTTTAAAGATTTTATTTATTTATTTGAGACAGAGAGAATGAGATACAGAGAGCATGAGAGGGAGGAGGGTCAGAGGGAGAAGCAGACTCCCTGCCGAGCAGGGAGCCTGATGCGGGACTCGATCCCGGGACTCCAGGATCATGACCTGAGCCGAAGGCAGTCGCTTAACCAACTGAGCCACCCAGGCGCCCTCTCTTCTCTTTTTTAAAGATTTTATTTATTTATTTGACAGAGAGAGACACAGCGAGAGAGGGAACACAAACAGAGGGAGTGGGAGAGGGAGAAGCAGGCTTCCCACTGAGCAGGGAGCCAGACGTGGGGCTCGATCCCAGGACCCTGGGATCGTGACCTGAGCCGAAGGCAGACACTTAACAACTGAGCCACCCAGGCGCCCCAGGAGTTAGGGTTTCAATATAAGAATTTTAAGGAGGCACAAACATACAGTTCATAACACAAGGTACTTGTAAGCACTATTATTCAACTTCAATAGTAATTAATTCATAGCCAATTTTGTTTCTGCCTTCTCTTCATCCCCTCCCCACCCCAATTACTTTGAAGTAAATCTCAGGTTCCTATCATTCACTACACCTATATTTTAGTATGTATCTCTTTAAGAAGAGATACAATTGTACCTCAGAGATGTCGAGATTGGGTTCCATGTCACTGCAGTCCAGTGGATCTCACAATAAAATGAGTCAAATGAACTTTTTGGTTTCCCAGTGCATAAAAAAGTCATTTTTACACTACACTGTAGTCTATTAAGCGTGCAATAACATTATGACTAAAAACAATGTACATACCTTAATTAGAAAATATTGCTAAAAATTGCTAACCATCATCTGAGCTCAGTGAGACAAATACAATACTAATGAAAAAGATCAAAATACTGTGAGAATTATTAAAATGTGACACAGAGACACAAAGTGAGCATATGCTGTTGGAAAAATGATGCCAGTAGACATGTTCTGCCCAGGGTGGCTACAAACATCCAATTTGCAAAAAACCCAGTATCTGCAACGTGCAATAAAGCAAAGCACATTAAGACAAGGTATGCCTGTATCATTGAAAAATATAACCACAATATTAACACCACATCCCTAAAAAAAATTGACAGTGATTTGTGTGTGTGTGTGTGTGTGTGCAAAAAGGTGGTTTTTTTTTTTTAAGATTTTTTATTTATTTGAGAGAGAGAATGAGAGAGAGAGAGCATGAGAGGGGGGAGGGTCAGAGGGAGAAGCAGACGCCCTGCTGAGCAGGGAGCCCGATGCGGGACTCGATCCCAGAACTCCGGGATCATGACCCGAGCCGAAGGCAGACGCTTAACCGACTGAGCCACCCAGGCGCCCCAAAAAGGTGGTTTTATTAAAGCACAGGGACAGGGCCTGTGGGCATAAAAAGCTGCACGGGGTATCATGAGGAGTGGCCTATGATATACTTTCTTTTTATTATTATTATTATTAATATATAATGTATTATTTGTTTCAGGGGTACAGGTCTGTGATTCATCAGTCTTACACAATTCACAGAGCTCACCATAACACATATCCTCCCCAATGTCCATCACCAGCCACCCCATCCCTCCCACCCCACCTCCACTCTACCAACCCTCAGTTTGTTTCCTGAGATTAAGAGTCTCTTATGGTTTGTCTCCCTCTCTGGTTTCGTCTTTTTTCCCCTATGATCCGCTGCCTTGTTTCTCAAATTCCACACATCAGTGAGATCAGATGATAATTGTCTTTCTCTGATTGACTTATTTCGCTTAGCATAATACCCTCTAGTTCCATTCCCATTGTGGCAAATGGCAAGATTTCTTTTTTTTTTTTAAGATTTTATTTATTTATTTGACAGAGAGACAGCAAGAGAGGGAACACAAGCAGGGGTAGTGGGAGAGGGAGAAGCAAGCTTCCCGTGGAGCAGGGAGCCTGATGCGGGGCTCAATCCCAGGACCCTGTGATCATGACCTGAGCTGAAGGCAGACGCTTAACTGACTGAGCCACCCAGGCGCCCAAGATTTCATTTTTTGATGGCTGCATAATATTCCATTGTATATATATACCACATCTTCTTTATCCATTCATCTATTGATGGGCATCTTGGCTCTTTCCATAGTTTGGCTATTGTGGACATTGCTGCTATAAACATTGGGGTGCTTGTGTCCCTTCGGATCACTACATTTGTATCTTTGGGGTAAATACCCAGTAGTGCAATTGCTGGGTCATAGGGTAGCTCTATTTTCAACTTTTTGAGGAGCCTCCATACTGTCTTCCAGAGTGACTGCACCAGCTTGCATTCCCACCAACAGTGTAGGAAGGCTCCCCTTTCTCTGCATCCTTACCAACACCTGTTATTTCCTGATTTGTCAATTTTAGCCATTCTGACTGGTGTGAGGTGGTATCTTATTGTGGTTGTGATTTGTATTTCCCTGATGCTGAGTGATGTTGTTGAGCACTTTTTCATGTGTCTGTTGGCCATTTGGATGTCTTTGGAGGAATGTCTGTTTATGTCTTCTGCCCATTTCTTGATTGGATTTTTTGTTCTTTGGGTGTTGAGTTTGATGAGTTCTTTAGAGATTTTGGATAGTAGCCCTTTATCTGATACATCATTTGTAAATATCTTCTCCCATTCTGTCAGTTGTATTTTGTTTTTGTTGCTTGCTTCCTTTGTTGTGCAAAAGCTTTTTGTCTTGATGAAGTCCCAATAGTTCATTTTTGCCCTTGCTTCCCTTGTCTTTGGTGATGTGTCTAGGAAGAAGTGCTGCAGCTGAGGTTGAAGAAGTTGTTACCTGTGTTCTCCTCAAAGATTTTGATGGATTACTGTCTCACATTTAGTCTTTCATCCATTTGAGTCTATTTTTGTGTATGGTGTAAGGAAATGGACCAGTTTCATTCTTCTGCATGTGGCTGGCTGTCCAATTTTCCCAACACCATTTGTTGAAGAGACTGTCTTTTTTCCATTGGATATTCTTCCCAGCTTTGTCGAAGATTTGAGGGTCCATTTCTGGGCTCTCTATTCTGTTCCATTGATCTATGTGTCTGTTTTTGTGCCAGTACCATACTGTCTTAATGATAACAGCTTTGTAATAGAGCTTGAAGTCCGGAATTGTGATGCTGCCAGCTTTGCTTTTCTTTTTCAACATTCCTCTGGCTATGCGGGGTCTTTTCTGGTTCCATACAAATTTTAGGATTATTTGTTCCATTTCTTTGAAAAAAGTGGATGGTATTTTGATGGGGATTGCATTGAATGTGTAGATTGCTCTAGGTAGCATTGACATCTTCACAATATTTGTTCTTCCAATCCATGAGCATGGAACGTTTTTCCATTTCTTTGTGTCTTCCTCAATTTATTTCATGAGTATTCTATAGTTTTCTGGGCACAGATCTTTTGCCTCTTTGGTTAGATTTATTCCTAGGTATCTTATGGTTTTTGGTACAATTGTAAATGGGATCAACTCCTTAATTTCTCTTTCTTCTGTCTCATTGCTGGTGTATAGAAATGCAACTGATTTCTGTGCATTGATTTTATATCCTACCACTTTACTGAATTCTTGTATGAGTTCTAGCAATTTTGGGGTGGAGTCTTTTGGGTTTTCCACATAAAGTATCATATCATCTGGAAAGAATGAGAGTTTGACTTCTTCTTTCCCAGTTCGGGTGCCTTTTATTTCTTTTTGTTGTCTGATTGCTGAGGCTAGGACTTCTAGTACTATGTTGAATAGCAGTGGTGATAGTGGACATCCCTGCTGTGTTCCTAACCTTGGGGGAAAGTTCTCAGTTTTTCCCCATTGAGAATGATATTTGCTGTGGGTTTTTCATAGATGGTTTTTATGATATTGAGGTATGTACCCTCTATCCATACACTGTAAAAAGTTTTAATCAAGAAAGGATGCCGTGGGGCACTTGGGTGGCTCAGTTGGTTAAGTGTCTGCCTTCGGCTCAGGTCATGATCCTGGGGTCCTGGGATTGAGTCCCACATCGGGCTCCCTCTGCCTCTGCTTGCCACTCCTCCTGCTTGTGCTCTCTCTCTCTCCCACCCTCTGTCAAATAAATAAATAAATAAAATCTTAAAAAAAAAAAAGGATGCTGTACTTTGTCAAATGCTTTTTCTGCATCTATTGAGAGAATCATACGGTTCTTGTCCTTTCTTTTAATGTAGTGTATCACATTGATTTGTGGATGTTGAACCAAACTTGTAGCCCAGGAATAAATCCCACTTGTCGTGGTGAATAATCCTTTTAATGTACTGTTGGATCCTATTGGCCAGTATTTTGGTGAGAATTTTTACATCCATGTTCATCAGGGATATTGGTCTGTAATTCTCCTTTTTGATGGGGTCTTTGGTTTTGGGATCAAGGTAATGCTGGCCTCATAAAATGCGTTTGGAAGTTTTCCTTCCATTTCAATTTTCTGGAACAGTTTCAGAAGAATAGGTATCAATTCTTCTTAAATGTTTGGTAGAATACCCCTGGGAAGCCATCTGGCCCTGGGCTCTTGTTAGTTGGGAGATTTTTTATTACTGCTTTAATTTCCTTGCTGGCTATGGGTCTGTTCGGGTTTTCTATTTCTTCCTTTTTCAGTTTTGGTAGTTTATACATCTCTAGGAATGCATCCTTCCAGGTTGTCTAATTTGTTGGCATATAGTTGCTCATAATATGTTCTTATAATTGTTTGTATTTCTTCAGTGTTGATAGTGATCTCTCCTCTTTCATTCATGATTTTATTCATTTGGGTTATTTCTCTTTTCTTTTTGGGAAGTCTGGCCAGGGGCTTATCAATCTTATTAAATCTTTCAAAGAATCAGCTCCTAGTTTCATTGATCTGTTCTACTGTTCTTTTGGTTTCTATTTCATTAATTTCTGCTCTGATCTGTATTATTTCTCTTCTCCTGCTGGGTTTAGGCTTTATTTGCTCTTCTTTCTCCAGCTCCTTTAGGTGTAGGGTTAGGGTGTGTATTTGAGACCTTGCTTGTTTCTTGAGAAAGGCTTGTATTGCTACATACTTCCCTCTTAGGACCACCTTTGCTGCATCCCATAGGTTTTGAACAGTTGTGTTTTCATTTTCATTTGTTTCCATGAATTTTTAAAATTCTTCTTTAATTTTCTGGTTGACCCATTCATTCTTTAGTAGGATGCACTTTAGCATCCATGTATTTGAGTTCTTTCCAACTTTCCTCTTGTGACTGAGTTCTAGTTTCAAAGCATTGTGGTCTGAAAATATGCAGGGAATGATCCCAATCTTTTGGTACCAGTTGAGACCTGATTTGTGACCCAGGATGTGATCTATTCTGGAGAATGGTCCATGTGCACTAGAGAAGAACATGTATTCTGTTGCTTTGGGATGGAATGTTCTGAATATATCTGTGAAGTCCATCTGGTCCAGTGTGTCATTTAAATCCGTTATTTCCTTGTTGATCTTTTGCTTAGATGATCTGTCCATTTCAGTGAGGGGGGTGTTAAGGTCCCCAACTTTATTGTATTATTGTTGGCGTTTCTTTGATTTTGTTATTAATTGGCTTATATAATTAGCTGCTCCCATGTTAGGGGCATAGATATTTACAACTGTTAGATCTTCTTGTTGGATAGCCCCTTTAAGGATGATATAGTGTCCTTCCTCATCTCTTATTATAGTCTTTGGTTTAAAATCTAATTTGTCCTATTTAAGGATTGCCACCCCAGCTATCTTTTGATGTCCTTTAGCATGATAAATGATTTCCCACCCCCTCACTTCAAATCTGGAGGTGTCTTTGGGTCTAAAATGAGTCTCTTGCAGACAGTATATCAATGGGTCTTGCTTTTTTATCCAATCTGAAACCCTTTGTCTTTTGATTGGGGCATTTAGCTCATTTACATTCAGGGTAACTATTGAAAGATATGAATTTAGTGCCATTGTATTGCCTCTAAGGTGACTATTACTGTATATTGTCTCTGTTCCTTTCTGGTCTATGTTATTTTTTGGCTCTCTCTTTGCTTAGAGGACTCCTTTCAATATTTCTTGTAGGGCTGGTTTGGTGATCACAAATTCTTTTAGTTTCTGTTTGTTCTGGAAGCTTTTTATCTCTCCTTCTATTTTCAATGATAGCCTAGCTGGATAAAGTATTCTTGGCTGCATATTTCTCTCATTTAGTACCCCGAATGTATCATGCCAATCCTTTCTGGCCTGCCAGGTCTCTGTGGATTTGTCTGCGCTGCCAGTCTAATGTGTCTACCATTGTAGGTTACAGACCTCTTGTCCCGAGCTGCTTTCAGGATTTTCTCTTTTTCTCTGAGATTTGTAAGTTTTACTATTAGATGTTGGGGTGTTGACCTATTTTTATTGATTTTGAGGGGTGTTCTCTGTGCCTCCTGGATTTTGATGCCTGTTTCCTTCCCCAAAGTAGGGAAGTTCTCTGCTATAATTTGCTCCAATATACCTTCTGCCCCTCTTTCTCTTTCTTCTTCTTCTGGGATCCCAATTATTCTAATATTATTTCACTTTATGGTATCACTTATCTCTCGAATTCTCCCCTCGTGATCCAGTAGTTGTTTATCTCTTTTTCTCAGCTTCTTCATTTTTCATCATTTTGTCTTCTATATTACCAATTCTCTCTTCTGCCTCATTTATCCTAGCAGTTAGAGCCTCCATTTTTTATTGCACCTCATTAATAGCCTTTTTGATTTCGACTTGGTTAGATTTTAGTTCTTTTATTTCTCCAGAAAGTGATTCTCTAGTGTCTTCTATGCTTTTTTCAAGCCCAGCTAGTATCTTTATAATCGTCATTCTGAACTTTAGTTCTGACATCTTCGTAATGTCCGTATTGATTAGGTCCCTGGCAGTTGGTACTGCCTCTTGTTCTTTTTTTTTTTTTGAGTTTTCCTGTTTTGTCATTTTGTCCAGAGAAGAATAGATGAATGAGAGAACAAAATGCTAAAAGAGTAACAAAGACCCCGGGGAAATGTATACTAAATAAATCAGAAGAGACCCAAAACTGGAGGGAAAAGAAAAAAAAAAAAAGAGAATATGATCAGGCTGGTGACTAGAACACAGCCATATACAAAATACAGTGTATTTTGGTCTGTTAGCAGTAACTGCCTCCCAAAATTGTAAAGAAAGAAAAACTTATATATATACAAAAAAAATAAGGTTAAATACAATGAAGGGATGGAATACGACTGTGAAAATTAAAATTAAAAAAGATTTTTAAAAAGGAATCGATAAGAAGTTGGTTGAAAAAAGAAAGAAGAAAAATTAAAAGAAAAAAAGAGAGAGAGAGAGAATGTGATCAGGCAGGTGAGTAGAACCGAGCCATATGCTAGATTTAGGGTATGTTTTGGTCTGTTAGAAGAAACTGCATCCCAAATTTTTAAAGAAATAAAAACTTACATATTTTGTATATACATGTATATATATATATACACACACAAAACAAGGGTAAATACAATGAGGGGATAGAATATGAGTGTAGAAATGAAAATTTAAAAAGATTTTTAAAAAGGAACTGATAAGAAGTTGGTTGAAAAAGGAAAGAAGAAAAATTCAAAAAAAGGGAGAAAAAGAAAAAGAAAAAAAGAAAGAAAATTTTAAAAATTAAAGTTGAAAGACTAAAGAATCATGGGGGAAAAGCCATGAATTCTATGTGCTGTATTCCCCTAGTGCTGGCGTTCTGCCTTTCTCATTGATCAGTAAACTTGGTCTTGGCTGTTATTGCTGATCTTCTGGGGGAGGGGCCTGTTGCAGTGATTCTCAAGTGTCTTTGCCTGAGGCGAAATTGCCCCGCTCTTGCCGGGGGCCAGGCTATGTCATCTGCTCCAGTTTGCTCTAGCTCTCGGTAGCTTTTGTTCCCTGAAGGCTTTTTGCAGATGTGTAGAGGATGAGAGTGAAAATGGTGGCCTCCCAATCTCTGGCCCCAGAGGAGCTGAGAGTTTGGGGCCCCACTGCTCAGTGCGCCCTCAGAGAAAAGCAGTCAATCACTCCCGTCTCCCCAGTCTCTGGCCGCACTCCTTGCTCACCCGGCCTGTGACCAAGCGTTTCTATCTCTGACACACGACCCAGTTTAGAGTCTCCAAACCCAGCAGATCCCTGTGGTGCGCTCCCATGCCACTCCTCCCGGGGAGGAAGGGGAGTCTCCCCAGATCTGCCACTTGTTGGGTCCCTGCTGGAGGAGCAGTGGCCCGACTGTGCCGCGGATCATGGTTTATGGCAACCCCGAGCTGAGAGCCCGCGTCTCGGCTCCGCCTCTGCAGCTGGCTTCCCCACTCCGACACCTGGGAGCTCTGCCACACTCAGGCACCCCCGGTCTTTCTGTGACCCCGAGGGCCCTGAGACCACACTATCCGACGAGGGTTCCACCCCCCGCTTAGCCACTTGAGCGACGTCCCTCACCAGAGCTGACTTCTGAAAGTTCCGATTTCATGCTCCTCTGCTCTATCACTTGTCGGTAAGTGGCTGAGGGAGGCTTTCCACGCCCCCCCCCCCATCTATTTGTCCATATATCACCTCAGATTCACTTCTCCACACGTCCTACCTTGAAGTGGCTTTTCTGTTCATAGAGTTGCTGCTATTCTTTTCTTCAACCTCCTGTTGAGTTTGTAGGTGTTCAGAGTGGTTTGATAGCTATCTAGCTGAATTCCTGGGACCAGACAAAATTTAGGTCTCCTACTCCTCCGCCATCTTGGATCACCCTCTGACTGATTTTTAAATAGCATCCATATCCAGATAGCATTCACATTTCCCCTATTGTCCCATCAATGCTTTTTTATTGTGATATGTTAATTTGACTCTCCCACCGCCCCTGCTTGTGTTCCCTCTCTCACTCAATAATAAATAAATAATAAATAAATAAAATCTTTAAAAAAAATAAAAGATTTTATTTATTTGAGAGAGAGAGAGAGCACTAGAGAGAGAGAGCAAGCACGAGTGGGGGGCAGAGGGAGAGAGAGAAGCAGGCTCCCCACGAGCAGGGAGCCTGACGTGGGGCTCAATCCCAGAACCCTGGGATCATGACCTGAGCCGAAGGCAGACGCTTAACCACTGAGCCACCCAGGCGCCCCCCCCCCCCCCCGCTTTTTTTTTTTTTAAAGAAGCTGAGGTGTTTGTCTGGTAGAGATTTCCATACTCTCACTTGCCACCCACAACCTCATGAAGTTGTTTAATGTCTCTTCCTGTACTTTCTGCAAATTGGTAGTTGGATCCAGAACCTTAATCAGATTCAGGTTTGATTTTTTTGGCAAGGCTCCTTCATGGGTGGTGCTGTGCATTTCCTTAGGAGGTACAGAATGTCTGCTCCTTTCCACCCATAGTCTTTTTTTTTTTTTTTAAATGAAGTTGTCCCTCCAAACAATGGAATCCATGATTGGGTTATGCTGCCACCAGGTGGTAACAGCTCGCATAGCCACACGGTCAAGCAGTAAAACGAGAAACACTTTTCTGCACGGTGCCAGAAGGCTGGACTTGTACGGGGCCAGAAGGCTGGACTTGTTCTCCTCATTGAAAATTTATTAAATTACCACAGTTCTTAAACATGATACTTAAAAGCTACTTTTAAAATAAACGAATGCTGTGTCTTTATAGTGCTTTTATGGTAACTGATAATAGCTACAATTTATTGAGTCCAGGAACCTTATATCCGTGATCTCATTTAATTCTCACAATACCCGAGAATATGAAATCATTGTGTCCATGGTAAAACAGTGGTGAGGCTGAGATTTGACGTTCTCCTGACCATTTCTGTGCCTTGCTACCTTCCCTGTTTGTCTATTTTGGAGTTGCCTGTACTTGCTGCCCCCCCCCGCCCCCAGCTTACAGCTGTGCTGATTTTTGTTTGTTTGTCCTGCTCCCTTTCACGCCCCAAACCATTCTCCATCCATCTCTGTTCTGGGAAACTGGTTTCTGTGGCCGTCTGACCCAGTGCCTTCCAACAGCTTCCAACTGAGTTCAGCCCAACTTATTCTTTGTGTTTCCACCCTACTTTGCAGTGTTTCTGAATGGCTACTTCTCTCAGCAGCTACAACTTTGGCTCCAGGTGGCCCTCTTCAAAAGCTTCTCACCTAGCAACAGCTAATACAGTTTTCGCCTCTCACCCCTCAGGACGCCCCTCAGGCCTCAGGGTGTTAACAACTTCCCACCATTCTGTTCCCTGGGAGTCTCGACTTCCCTGTTAGTCCCCTTCCTCCACCTCCCCAAGTCAATAATACCTTCATTAAGACATCTCAAAAAAAAAAAAAAAAATCCCAGCTGAGGGGGTGCCTGGGTGGCTCAGTCGATTTAAGCCTCTGACTCTTATTCTCAGCTCAGGTCTTGATCTCAGGGTTGTGAGTTCAAGCTCTGCAGTGGGCTCCACACTGAGCATGAAGCCTACTTAAAAAAACAAAACCCAAAGAAATAGCAAAAATAAAGCCCAGCTGGGCTCAGGGTGCTGGCTGTCTCCTGGGGATTCCCTCATGCTCTTCATTCACTTCCTTGCCTCTCATTTTCTCCTCAGTCCACTTCAGTGAGGCAAGCACCTCAGCATTTCACGGAAAAGTTACCAGTTTCCACTTTTCCTAGCCAGTGGTTAACTCTCAGTTCTCATCTTAATCTACTAGCAGCTTTAAAGATAGAAAATTTTATTTGAATATAGTTGACACACAATGTTACGTTAGTTTTGGGGTACAACATACAGCATAGTGATTGGATAAGCTCATGTGTGATGCTGTGTTCCCCACAGGCATGGCTACCATCTCTCACCATAGGAGGCTATTACGACATCAGTGACTGTATTCCCTAAGCTGTGCCTTTCATCCTGTGACTTCTTCATCCCATAAATGGCAGCCCTTATTTCCCACTCCTCTTCCTCCTTTTTGCTCACCCCCCACCCCCTTCCCCTCTGGCAACCATCAGGTCGTTCTCTGTAGTTATACGTCTGATTGTGCAAGAGCTGCTTCTGACACGCTCCTTGAAGAACTTTCTTCCCAGGCTTCCCTTCAGACATGGTTGACTTTTGTACCTTCTCAGCCGCTCCTTCTCTTCCTGACCACATTTTGGTGGCATGTTCCAGCGTTGAATTCACAAACCTCTTCTCTGTCTCTACCCTCTTCCTATTTATCTCATCTAGTCCTGGAGCTCAAATGCCACCTCTGCACAGATGACTGCCCGGTCTACCTCTAGTCCCAACCTACCCCAGAGCTCCAGAACCACATATCTAATTGCCCTCCTATCACTGCAAAATAAATTCCTGATTCTAGACGTCCTCCCACCCCACCCCGTATACTACCTACCACTTAGCTGATGGCATCACCATTCACCCACGTGCCCAGCTCAAAACCGTAGAGTCATTCTTTTTTTTTAAGATTTTATTTATTTGACAGAGAGAGCACAAGCAGGGGGAGCAGCAGAGGGAGAAGGAGAAGCAGGCTCCCCGCCGAGCAGGGAGCCTGATGCGGGGCTCGATCCCAGGACGCTGGGATCATGACCTGAGCCGAAGGCAGACGCTTAATGACTGAGCCACCCAGGCGCCCCCTAGAGTCATTCTTGACTCCTCTCCTTAGTCCCCAAGATCCACTCCATCAGCAAGTCCTGTGGGGTCTGCCTTTGGAATATATCCAGGATTCTGACAGCTTTTCACCATTCATCACTGCCACCCACACCCAAGCCACTGTCATCTCCTGTGACAGCAATAGCTTTCTTGACAGGTCTTACTACTTAAACTCTTCTCCCTTCCAGTCAGTTCTCCACACAGCTGCCTTCTGGCCTTTTAAAAATGTAAATCAGGTCATGTCACCCCTCTGCTCATCGGTTGACCTTACCTCACACCCGGAATGAAATCTGAGGTGCTTCCATGGGCAGCAGGGCGCTCTGCCCTCTGTGACGTTGCCAGCGCCTCTCCCATGTGACCACCCGCCTTCCTCCTCCTGTTCTCTCTGCGCCGGCCATGCAGACCTTCTCTGAACACACCAAGAACCTGTATCTGCTGCTCCCTCTGTGTGGAATGTTTCTTTTTCTACCTTCACGTGCCTATTTTTCATCCTGCAGACCTCTGCTCTCCTGTCATCTCCTCAGAGGGACCTCCTCAGACCCTTCTCTGCAACAGCAACTCTCTCCACGTCACTTTCCATTCCCTGTCCCTGCGTAGCTTTCTTAACCAGCAAGTGTCACGTTCTGAAATGAAACCACTTATATGTTTGTTTGTTCTCTGTCTCTCTTCCTAGAAGATAAGCTTTGTGAAAGCAGGGACTTGAGGGAGCCCATTAAATGTTTGTTGGGTGGCATCACTTTTATCTCTGTCTCCACACACAGCAAGTGTTTGGTAGACGTCTGCTCAGTGGAGAGCCTTGGACTCCAGGCCCTGGTTCTAAAGGCTCCAGGGCTGGTACAGGTCCCTCTCAGCCTTGGGGGCTGAAGCTATGTGACCTCACTGCAATCCCCTGAGCACTCTACAATGCCCTTCTTAAAGACAGGGTGATACCTTTGGCCATGGGGTTGGAGATTTTAGAGAACTGCCAGGGAGCCTTCTTATGGTGGACATGCCCATTTCTTAGCTTAAATCCTCCTGTTTGTCCTTCAGTTCAGTTCTACACAGAGTCCTCTGCTGGCCCTGCCATGGGGAGGCAGAGCCAAGGAAGCTCTGCTATGAGGACCTCACAGCAAGGAGGGGTCTCCAGCAGCTGTCACAGGAGGCAAGGGGGCTGAGTGCACAACAGAGGCGGAGCAGCCAGGCCCAAAGCTGCCTGATCAGCAGTCCACCTGTTCCCAGTATTCTGACCTAAAACGTTCTGATCTCGGACCTGCTGGCTCTCCTTAACTCGGAAACTCCCCTCAGAGGGAACAGGTTGGGATTTCCATCCCCCAACCCAGCTTCAGGGATTCTGGGAATCCTGGCCAGCATGCATAGCTTCTGAACTGGGAATGAAAGCTGTTTCAAGATTTATTTGTACCCAAGGAGGGTGATCTGTGGGCTCGGTTACCGTAGATGACCCTCCAGATGACATCTTCTGATAGCCATGGCTCTCAGGCACACACAGTATGGCGCCTGGGTTGAAGCCGGGACACAATGCAAGGTAACTTTTCCCTTGGCAGGTGAATACTCATTCACTCACGTGTCATTAAAAATGTAGTGAGCTGTTGTGTGTGCTGGAATACAGTTTTTTGAGATTTTTAAAAAATTATCATATATTATTTGCTTCAGGGGTACAGGTCTGTGATTCATCGGTCTTACACAATTCACAGCACTCACCATAGCACATACCCTCCCCAATGTCTATCACCCAGCCACCCCATCCCTCCCACCCCCCACCACTTCAGCAACCCTCAGTTTGTTTCCTGATTTTTTGAGATGTTTAACAGTATTCCTTTCACCATGTGCTTTATCACCTTCCTCTCAATTTACTGCCCTACCCCTCCTCCATTCAAGGGGCTGCCTTTTTGGTCTTCTATGTCCCTAGGAAAGGGATGTGATAGAGATGAAAGAAAATCAAAGGAGTCTCTCTTGCTCTGGTGTCCAAAAATATATGCCCTTCCATAAATAGAGAAGACTCCAAGAATAGATAAAATCTCTCTGAGAGAGAATAGGGCTTCCCAAACCCCACCCTCAAACAAAGAAGAGGTTTCCCTGCAGCTGGGAGAAAGAAAAGACAAAGGGGAAGTAATGGGGATAGAGACCTTGGTGGTGTGTGGAGGGACAAGTCCTGCCTTCTTGACAGAGCCTCATGAGGCAAAGTTGAAGCTTGGGGATTCTTTTACTCCAGAGAAGGAGTCTGATTCCCACAGTCTCAGATGGCAGGAAAGGGAAGAGAGCTTCCAGGCCAGAAGGGTCTTGACTGTCAGGAATGAGAGAAATGGTGATGGTCACTGGCATGGGCTGATGACCAAGGAAGGGTCAGGTGCTCACCTCCATCATCTTAATGAGATGGAAGAGAAATTGTGGGGTGGACTCCAAAAGCCTGAGATTAAGTTTCTGCTCCTTTGGCAGAATGTGAATTCAAACTCAAAATCAAGCTAAGCTTGCACACACAGACACACAGATACACACACACACGCATCTTACATTTCAAAAAGAAAGTTTATTGAATTCCTATTGTGTGCCAGGCTGGGAGCAGGCTCCCAGACATGGTCTCTGGCCTCCAGTATTCCAGAGTCTCCCAGCAACATTTGAGCAGCTGGCTGTGAGCCTTGGGGTTCAGCGGACTACTGGAAGTGTGTGCGTAAGGCTGCATGATCACAGAGGCCAAGGGTGCGTTCTCCTGGGAACGAGAGCTCAGGCTTCACACACTCAGAAGACCCCGGTTTCGGGGTGCTCACCGCCATCACTAAACTCCCAGAAGACTACTAGGGAAAAGCCAGAGCTTGTGGATTCATTCACATGAGGACAACAAATCTTCGGGAACTGGCCACCCTCCGCTCCCAGAAGGCTGCTTAGAGGATGCAAGCTTCCAGTGAGGCAGGGTGCCTGGATGCTGCTGTGGCTCAGTCCCCTCCTGCTAGCTCTGAAAGGGCTCAGACTTGGAGAATTCTCCCTGCTGCCCTGCCCAGTCTCTCCCCTGGTGACAAATCATCCATCTATAGGGACTGAATACAGTGTCCACTTCTCTCTCTCTTTTTAAAAAATTTTTTTTAAGATTTTATTTATTTATTCATTAGAGACAGAGAGAGAGAGGCAGAGGGAGAAGCAGGCTCCCAAGGAGGAGGGAGCCCGATGCGGGACTCGATCCCAGGACCCTGAGATAATGACCTGAGCCGAAGGCAGACGCTTAACGACTGAGCCACCCAGGCGCCCTCTCTCTCTCTTTTTAAATCTCTACACCCAACATGGGGCTCCAACTCATGACCCTATGATCACAAGTGGCATACTCCACAGACTGAACCAGCCAGGCTCCCCTGCAGAGTCCATTTCTTAAAAGGTGACCTTTTTTTCTCTTTGCTCCATGTAGGTCCCTTTCCTTCCCCGCTTCTGTCACCTACAGTTTAGTTTCCTGGATTATTGTTTCTGCCCTCGCAGTAAAGACTTGCAGAAAACATCTTTATTTCCGAGCAACATGCACATTAGCTCCTTGGGTGGGCAAGATTCTTATATTTTTGTGCATTCGCACTAATTTCATCAGGGAAACACCTCCTGCCCATGTCCCCAGGCCCTTGGGAGAGGATTATGTAGTTCTGAAATCACAGCATATAGCTTATTTGTTTCATCCAGAAAATCATTTTGTAAATTTTTTTTATTTGAAGTAATTATGTCTGTTGCAAAAGATTTTTAAAATGCACATATTACTTTAAAAAGCAATTCAGCTTTGAAAAGGTAATAGACAAGTTTGGTATAAAATTCAAAAGGTACTGTCATATGACAAAACTAAGACAGTTTAGTAACAAGCTTGATGTTCTTTGTGCAAAGGAAAACAATCCATGGATTGGGGGGAGTACTGTGCCTCACCAGCAGCGAAGCACTCTTCCCGTGGGATTTGGGGTAAGAAGGAGTTTTATAGAGCATTAGAAGCAGCAATGCCCAAACAGGGCATGATTGGCTAGGAGGCTGGGGATTTCCTCATAGGGCTAACAGGACCCGTTTTCTCGGGTAAGGTAAGCTAGCTAAAGCTGAACTGGAGGACTGGGGTCGGTGTAGGAGATAGGTTTCCATGACAGGTGTTTCCTGTAAGTGCAGGCCAGTTTAGGCTTAGATTTGTGACGTGGACCTCACCCTGCTGTGGGTCCTGATGCACCAATGAAGTTTATCAGTACAAAGCCAAAGTGGTGAAAAAGAAGTTTTCTTTCCTCTTCTTTCCTCTAGCCAGTCAGTTCCCCCAGAGGTAATCTTGGCTACCAGTTTATTTTGTCTATGAATAAGTTGTAAATATTTCCCAGTTTGTGGCTGGCTTTTCAATTTATTTGCGTGGTTTTTTTTTTGTCATGTTGATGTTTTAACATTTTTATATAGTCTATTATTTTTAGATCTAAAAATTCATTTAAAAATGCATGCAATAACCCTCACACAAATGTTCATAACAGCTTTATTTGTAATAGCTCCAAACCAGAATCATCCCAGATGTCTTTCAGCATGTGAATGTATATATACACACACATATATGCACACACACACACACCATGGAATGCTATTCAGCAATAAAAAGGAATACACCATTGATACATGCAACACCTTGGATGAATCTGTTTTACAAAATGTTATCATTGGGGATATGGCATAATAAGAAATATATATTTGCTGTCTGCCTTCCCCCCTCCCCCTTTCCTGACACACAGCTCCTAAAACCCTTGGAATCTCTGAAGCAATAAGTGTATTTCTATATGTTAATGAGATGACTATTGGCTGGAGTCTCTTGGAAAGCCCCTAAGGATGGAGGGGTTGGTTTTTGCCAGAGGAACCAACATTGTGATTAGAGAATTGGAACTTTTAGCCCCATCCCCCAACCTCCAGGGAGGGCCAAGAGGCTGGAAGTTAATGATCAGTGGCTGGTGATTTAATCAATCATACCCACATAGTGAAGCCCCCATAGAAAGCCCTAAGCCAAGCATTCAGAGAGCTTCCAGGTCACTGAACACATCAAAGTGCTGGGAGGGTGACTCGCCTGGAGAGGGCATGGAAGCTCTGAGCCCCTTTCCACATACCTTGCCCTATGCATCTCTTCAGTTTGGTTGTTCCTGAGTTGTATCCGTTTAGAATAAACCAGTAATGTAGTAAGTAAACTGTTTTCCTGAGTTCTGTGTGCCACTCTAACAAATTATCAAACCCAAGGAGGGGGTCATGGGAACCCCTGATTTATAGCTGGTTGGTCTGAAGCGCAGGAGGCCCGGACTCCAGATGGGCATCTGAAGTGGGTGCAGTTTTGTGGACCGAACCCTTAGTGTGTCTAATGTGTTGTCTAATGCTAACTCTAGGTAGATAGTGTCAGAATTGAATTGAATTGTGAACATTAAGCTGGTGTCAGAGTGTTTAGTGTGAGTAGTAAAAAGAAGAGGGGAAAAAAGAGGTTTTTTCCTTATTTAGAGGGAAACTGAACAAAGCATATAAGGGATCTCTCTGCATTATCTCTTATTACTACTGCATGTGAATCTATAATTATCTCAATAAAAATTTCAATTAAAAATCCATGCAATATAGTAGCATAGAAAGTAAAAACTAAGAGTCTCCTCTCCATAACCTAATTCCATTTTCTAGAGGGAATTTTAACACTACAACATATTCTTCCAGACATTTTCCTATACTTATACATTATATCCTACAATATATCCTTCCAGACATTTTCCTATACTTACACATTTTTCTAAATAAAAATGGGGCTGTACTATTTATCTATATAAGTAGCTTATTTTTTCACCTAAAAAGCAGACATCCTTCCATGGCATTTAAGTTTGCCAGCTACAGCAATTAAAAATATAAGATGCCCAGTGAAATTTGAATTTTGGATAAATACTGGATAATTTTTTAGTATAAATATGTCCCTATGTTGATTTTTTTTACTTCGAAACCCTAATGGCAGTATATTTATCTACTTTTTTTGAAAAATTGGTTGCATAGTATTCTAATGCGTAATATTTAGCCTTTGCCTATTGATGAGGGTACTCTTTTTGATCAGAGTGTTCATTATCATTCTTATTAATTCATAAAGTCTCTTAAATTTGTATGTACCTTAAACTTCAATTGTTCAAACTTCTCTCATGTTCAGTTCAGCAAACATTAACAGAACTACAGCTGAAAAAGCCTGAGCTTCGGATCCCTGGCTCTGCTTCTTACCGGGTAACTAAACTTCTTGAGCTTCAGTTTCCTCATCTATAAAATGGGAATAGGAATATCTGCTCTGCAGGATTAGAAATAATGTATCTACAGCCCCTAATACAGTGTCTAGCAGAGAGTGGAAACTTAAGAGATAAACCATTGTTTATTTATAGTGATGTTAAGATTCTGTGGTAGGTGCTAAGGGTAAACAGAATTAAGAAATGTATTCCTGAGGCACCTGGGTGGCACACTCAAGTAAGCGTCTGACTCTTGGTTTCACCTTGGGCCCTGACCTCAGGGTCATGAGATTGAGCCCCATGATGAGCTCCCCACTTAGTGCAAGTCGGCTTGAGATTCTGTCTCCCTCTGCCCCTACCCCCCTCTAAAATAAGTAAATAAATCTTAAAAAATAAGAAATGTATTCCGGACATTTTTTGTTTACTTTTTATTTTGATACAATTTCAAAGTTATTGGAAAGTTGCAAGAATAGAACAGAACAAGGAACTCTCACATATCTTTTACTCAGATTCACTAATTCCACATTTTGCCCTATCATCGTCACTGTCATCATCATCATTCTCTCTCCCTCTCTCTGTTTTCCGCAGAACAAGGACACTCTCTTACATAACTACAGGTTCAATGATCAAAATTAGGAAATTTAACAAATTTCCAAGGTAGTTTTCAAATTCAAATTTCTGAAGGATTTTTTTAAAGATTTATTTATTGGGGCACCTGAGTGGCTCAGTCGTTAAGCGTCTGCCTTCGGCTCAGGTCATGGTTGAGTCCCGCATCCGGCTCCTTGCTCCGCGGGAAACCTGCTTCTCCCTCTCCCACTCCCTCTGCTTGTGTTCCCTCTTTCGCTGTGTCTGTCTCTGTCAAATAAATAAATAAAATCTTTAAAAAAGAATACAAAAATAAAGATTTATTTATTTATTTTGAGAGGGAGATTGAGAATCCCAAGCAGACTCTACGCTGGGTACAGAGTCCGACATGGGGCTTTATCTTAGGACCCATGAGATCATGACCTGAGCTGAAACAAGAGCCCGACGCTTAACTGACTGAGCTACCAGGCGCCTGTGAAGTATTTTTAATAGGATTTTTTTTTTTTTTTAGAGTTATCCCCTTTTCTAGCAGGACTATGGCCAAAAACTTAATTTTGTATGGCTCCCCAATTTCTCTTGGATTGTATATAGGAATCAAGACATGGCTTATAACCTGGGCTTAGTAAGGGAAGCAGCATTGCTGTGAATGGACTGAAGACTTTGCTTCCTGTCTCCACTGATGACTTAGCCACATACAGTGCTGACATCCGAGCATCCATTCTACCACCAGAGAAGCACAGTTCTTACCCTGCCTTGCCGAGCCCAGATACTCCTATGCTGGCAGGGTGGGTCTTTCTCTGAAAGATACATCTGCTCATCCCCCTCTCCTCGTCAGCACCCCACCCAATTCTAGCCGGGCACACAAGGCCTGAGGAGGTGGGTCTCCACTTACCTGCTCTTCCTTTCTTGCCACACCCCCTGTCTCCTTGTGGCTCAACCCAACATGCCTTGCTCTGAAGAGACTTATATTTTCTTGCCTCTGGGCTTCTGCACATGTACCTTGCCCTGTCTGCAGAATGCTTTTCTTTTCTTTTTTTTCCCCCCCAAGGCCCAACTCCAATATGAAATACTTCAATCCCCTGGTCAGAAATGATTGCTCTCCTCTTTGAGCTCTAATCAGCATGGTTGTGTGCACTTGTATTTAGTACTTTTGTTTGGCCCTTTATTAGAGTTGGTTGTTTATGAATCTGAGTCTGGCTCTTCTGTCTGTGAGCTTCCTTGGGCCGAAGCCATATCTCTTTTTCTCCTTTCTCTGGCATTGCCCTGAACAGGGTCTGGGATAGGGTAGGCACTGGTGACTGATGGAAGAATGAATAGCACACATTACCCTACGTGAGAGGGTCAGGCATTTGGTTATAGAGATGATACATATAAGTGCATATTAACTGCTCAAAAAGTCATAGTGGGTCTTATTATTGCTGCTAATGGTATAATTTTTGGTAGACATGTTATATCCCAAATGGCCAGACCCACCCAGTTAGTGACTCATGAAACAGGGAGCAGCACAAACATAATCCAATCTCCTTATTATCCATATGAAGAAATAGGCCTGCAGAGGATCAGGCTCTTCTCCTTCTTCTCCTTCTCCTTCTCCTTCTCCTTCTTCTTCTTCTTTTCTTCTTCTTCTTCTTCTCCTTTCTTGTAACTGAGAAGTTTTTATTTTTATTTATTATTATTATTTTTTGGTTTGGATCCGGCACTTCTTTCAGGCCTCACAACTCAGAGCCCTGCCTCCTTGCACTGGACTGTTTTGCCTTGTGGCATAATTACTATCCTAAATTCAAACTCTTTTAAATATGTATACTCAAAATAATTTTGAAAAAGTAGACATCTAAATTTTCACATAATCCTGAATGGTCAAAGAATATAATTTTTGGATTATTGTAAATATTTCTTTAAAAAGTGGATTATTGTATACATCTTAGAATAAAGCTGTAACATCACTCCTTTAAAGTTATCCAAAGGACTGGAAATACTGGGTGATTTGATATCCACCATCAGCCATTAAAAAAAAAAATACATAAACAGGGGCACCTGGGTGGCTCAGTAGGTTAAGTGTCTGCCTTTGGCTTGGGTCATGGTTCCAGGGTCCTGGGATCGAGTCCTGCATTGGGCTTCTTGCTCAGCTGGGAGCCTGCTTCTCCCTCTGCCTGCCCTTCCCTCTGCTTATGCTCTCTCTCTGATGAATAAATAAATAAAATCTTATTTTTTAATTTTTTATTAAAGATTTTATTTATTTATTTGAGACAGAGAGAATGAGAGAGACAGAGAGCACATGAGAGGGGGGAGGGTCAGAGGGAGAAGCAGGCTCCCCGCCGAGCAGGGAGCCTGATGCGGGACTCGATCCCGGGACTCCAGGATCATGACCTGAGCTGAAGGCAGTCGCTTAACCAACTGAGCCACCCAGGCGCCCTAAATAAATAAAATCTTAAAAAAAAATACACAAACAAAAATACACAGCTTCTTTTTTTAACACTTGCTCATTTCTCCTCTTTTTTTCTCCTGATTCATATTTCCATTCCACAGAATGTTATCTTAATGTAATTTTTTCTGCTTGAAAATCTTTTATCTATAACCCTATTGTACTTCATTGCAGTAAAAAAAAGTGTATATATATATTATATATAACTATACTGCTTCATGGGTAGGTAGAGCAGAGCAGAGAATTTTTAGGGCAGCAAAACTACTCTGTATGGACTATAATAGTGGATACATGTCATTATACATTTGTCTAAACCCATAAAATGTACACACCAAGAGGGAACCCTGATGTGAACTATGGTCTTTGAGTGATAATATGTCAATGTAGGTTCATCAGTTGTAACATATGTACCACTTTGGTGATTGGGTGAGGCATATTGATAATGGGGGTGGCTATGCATGTGTGGGGGCAGAATTTTTAGGGGATATCTCTGTACCTTACCATTAAATTTGCTGTGAACCTAAAACTGCTCTACAAAAAGTAATGTCTCTTTTATTTTATTTTTTGAGGGAGAGAGAGCCTGTGAGCTGGTGGGGGAGGGGCAGAGGGAGAGAGAGAAGCCCAAGGTGGAGCCTGACTGGGGGCTCCATCTCATAACCCTGAGATCATGAGCTGAGCAGAAATCAAGAGTCCGCTGCTTAACTTGATGTAGGAAAGATGACATTAGGGTTCGAAGCCAACGGCCAAGAAAGAATTCTTTAGACGTCTTTGGTGCAAAAAGGTGGTTTTATTAAAGCCTGGGGACAGGACCCATGGGCAGGAAGAGCTGCACTGAGGTCATGAAGAGTAGCCCATTATATACTCTCAAGTTGGGAGGGGGTTAGGGATAGCATAAGTCTCTAAGGAATTTTGAAAGCAAGGTTTCCAGGACCTTGAGGGGGCTAGCTATTGTCATTTATGGCTGTCTAATAAAACCTTAGTCATGAGACCCTTCAGATGTATATCGGTGGGCCATATGCTTGGGGGTTGATTACCAACACATGTCTTGGGGGGTTTAGAGATAAAGGAAGTTTCCAAAGGAAGTTTTATACATTAAAGGAGATTTACAAGATGGTGGGGGGGGGGGGAGCGGTCAGACTAGGATTGCCTTTTGCCCTTAGCAAAATATTAACATTGAGGCAGTTGAGTCCCTAAAGGAATGTCACTCTGCCTGTTTCAATGACTTGTCAATGGGCTGTAGGTAGTAAGGAAATTTAATAATTTCTCTTCTGCCTTTGTTTCCCACATTGAACTGACTGAGACACCCAGGTGCCCCAAAAAGTAATGTCTATTTTAAAAATACATATGCAAATTTATACTTAATGTTTTCTTTCCTGTGGCCATAATTTTTTATTTTTTCTTCCAGATAGAGTTACCGTTACAATTGTAATTCATACAGAGATGAAAATCACATAATGATCAGACAGTGAACTGTATTAGAAAGACTTCCACTGTGAGGCCGGGTTGATGTTTATGGTACCTTGAGTTACCTAATGGACAATTAATTTGGCCCCTGGGGGTTTTATTCCAGGTGGCAGCACATTTTAGTAAGATTTGGCGAGAGGAGAGGTATACTTGTATTTGATGGGTGAGAGAAGGGCCACTGGGCAAGGAGAGGACAAAATGAGAACCGTGAAGATTAGCAACTGCTCTGCAGATCAATTTTAGGAAGCGGGGCGTAAGAAGGCTGAATTATGTGGAAACTTTGTACGTCCACGCCCCCTGGAGAACCTTCACATGCCCTCGGGTGAAGGCATACCCAGACAGAAGACTAAGGCCTTACGTCACCGGCCCTGGCAGCCGCAGGACCACTCTGCGGCCCCCTTCCCTGTCCAGCCCTTCCTGCAGCGGGTCCGAACGCAGCCGCGCGCCCCCGCCTCACCCAGACCGGCGCCGCGCGCGCCCCCGCAGCGCCCCGCCCCTTCCGGCCCGGGAGGTTTGATTTCCTTGGCGGGCGGAAGCGGCCGGAACCCGACGATTCCAAAGCTTCCTCGGGGCTCTGGACACTCGCTGCTTCGCTCGGGACGGCTGGCCGGCTCCAGTGTGCTTCTACCCGGCCCCGCCTCGCCCGGCCCTCCGCCCCTCAGGTTAGTGTCTCCCCCCGTAGCACCGGGGTCCGGGCTGTGCGCCGCGCGGGGCACCGGCGGCGTGAGCCCAGCTTGCTCCTGGCTCGCAGGAGACTGGAGAATTTACCCGGAGCCCCACCTTGTGAGCCCACTTCTCGGATGACATAGTCAGGCTTTCCGACCTCCGGTTTTCTCCTCTGTAAGTGAGGATAATGATCGTACCTACCTCAGGGTTATTGTGAGGGGCAGGCAAAGCGTTTGCCACTAAGTAGGCTGCGAGAGGTGTGAATTCCCATTGCACGTTATGTGTTAACCACTCCCTTTTCAGAGTCCAAATCCTTCCTCTTCCTTCACCTTCCTAAAGTAGTGGCTTAAGAGGCTCACACTAAAAGGGATATACCCAGCCTGCCAAAGCAGTGGAAGAAGCAGCACCACCAAGAAACTGGTGGGAAAAGGAGAAACTCCCAAAGGAGAGCATCCCAAGAAAGCGATCAGACTTGTAGCAGCTAGCCTGAGTAATTGTTCTTGAGCCTCACCTTTGGTATTTCTCTTTGGTAGTGGAATGGGGGAAAGTGGCGGCGGGTTTCAGAGGTACCTGGAGTTTTGCTTAGAAGCCAGTGTTCCTTAACTTTTTTGTTCATAATATGGTTTCTGTTTACTATGTTGTTTGGGAGAAATCGGAAACTCCTCTACTGCACCATCATGGGCTTCTTTCACCAGCGGATCTGACTTTCTTATGTATCTACTGTGGACCAACCAGATGGGCAGATGAGTCTCTTAACGCCTTTAGGAATGAATGCCTCTTCGTTGGTTCTCCCAGCATCCTCTGCAAAGGAGCAGGAGAGGCTGTTAATTAAATGTATCAATTACAAGGCCACCTTATAAGCTATTCTGTATTCTACTTATTTGAAATATCCTGGACGTCAGTATCTTAACCAAGCTCATAGGTGAGGTAAATGTATTACCCAGCAGGTAATAGCATAGCCCAGCTAGTACCATTAGTAAGAAATTGCCCCCAATTTGTTGCTCTTCTATAAAATTTAATGATAAATCTTCCATTAGGCACTTCCTTGTTGCCTCAGAAATTCAAGATCCCAAATGTACATGCCCACAATTCTGTTTAGTCACACTGAAAAGGACATTCAGGTATCTGATTGGGGTCTAGTTTTCTTGTTCATTATCCACAGTTGAGAGGCTGCCTTCCACATTGATCATATACCTCCTTTAAGCAGCTACAAAGTTGGGTTACTCCAGTCCCATCCTTCCTATACTCTATATTTCTAAACTCTAGAGGATAAACAGGGCACTTAAGAATATTTAGACCAGTTCTACAAAATTTAAAAACCAAGTAAACTCTGCTGCCATTATAGCAGTTTGCAATGCAAACACCAGTTTCCTTCTACAGTAGCAAAAATGACGTTCCCTGGATTCAGTAGGTATAATTGAGGCCCACATTTGTATTACCCATCCAAAAACATGGTATAATTTGAGGGGGCAGGTGGTAGATAAAGAAAAAGGAAGAAAGAGAAAGAGAAGGTGCTTGGTTTTGTCTTACATTGGCACAAGTTGACCTCTGCTAGTTGACTTGAGGCCATGACCTGGAAGTTCAAAACTCATTTGGGAGAAATCTATCAAGTTAATTGTGAATTCTTATATCTCTCATCTGGGGAAGTGAATTCCAATGTCATACAAATGGTTGTCTCCTTTTGAGTATGGCAAAGCCCAGCCCTTTGTATGGAATTTAGGCACGTGCAGTTGGCAGTTAGGAGTCTTATATTTTGTGAGGCTTTTGTCCATTTCCATCTCATGGTTCTTAAGCTTTGAAATGTCTTTTTGTGTTTCCTTTTTAGCCCCTGTGTTCTGAATACCCCAATACTGCCTTAGTTGGGCTTTGAACAGATTTATAGCCTGACATTCCCCCATTTCTAATCTCCTACTCTTTCTCTTCCTCATCAGGATCCCAAAGATTTCTTTTTCTTTTTTTCCTTTCTTTTAGAGAGAGAGTGTATGGGAGTAGTGGGGAGGAGCAGAGGGGAGAGAGAGAATCCTAAGCAGGCTCCACGCCCAGCACGGAGCCAGATGTGGGGCTAGATCCCATGGCCCTGAAATCATGACCTGATCTGAAACCAAGAGTTGGCTGCTTAACTGAGTCACCCAAGTGCCCCCCACCTTTTTAAAAAGAGATTTTACTTTTAAGTAATCTCTACACCCAGTGTGGGGCTCAAACTCAAAACCACGAGATCAAGGATTGCATGCCCCACCGACTGAGCCAGCTAGGCGCCTTAGAATCCCAAAGATTTCTTGTGTTGACTTGTACTTTTATTGCTGTTGTTGTCTGTTTTGAAATTTCTTAGTCATATGAGCCCTGTCTTTTTGGGGTGTGGTTCCACTTCATTCCCACCTTTGCCCCACTGACAAATACTCTTTAAAAGATTTCTGAATTAGTACTGCTGTTAAGGATATTTTTAATCCTATGCCTCAGGCATCACCTCTGTGATGTCTCCTTCCCTGGAGTAACTTTTGCCACACAGCGGAAGCAGAATATTTTATATCCCAGCTTTCCGTGACCTGACTTTGCTTCTTCCATTGCCTTACCCCATTCATGCAGGTTCAGCTAGATTAAAAGTTTAACCTAATTAAATTGGTCCAAGGCCATCTCTTCCTAGGAAATAGCTACTGTTTATTGGATCACAATGTCTTTTGTCCATGATCTTTTATCTTTCTTGCTATAATACCTTTGGGGTTGAGATTAAAACGTTTAGTTTTTTTTTTTTAAGGCTGATATTTTCCTTGAGTTTTAATTTTCCTTCCAAAGCTTCTGTTCTAGTGTTCTGTTCACCGACCAAATTTTTATTTATTTATTTATTTATTTATTTATTATTTATTTATTTATTTTTTAAAGGTTTTTTTAAAAAATTTATTTGACAGAGAGAAAGACAGCGAGAGAGGGAACACAAGCAGGGGGAGTGGGAGAGGGAGAAGCAGGCTTCCCGCAGAGCGGGGAGCCTGATGCGGGGCTCGATCCCAGGACTGTGGGATCATGACCTGAGCCGAAGGCAGACGCTTAACGACTGAGCCACCCAGGCGCCCCATCACCGACCAAATTTTTGAAGGCTTTTTACTTGCTGACAGTAATTTATCTTTTATCTCTAAGTAAAATGATTCATTGAATCAGAGTGCTTTAGGCATTTTAAAAGGAGATTTAAAAGGATATTTGAAAAAATATCTTGCAGCTCTTGGGCTTTTGATTATTTCATTGTTTTTTCTCTACCTCAATTTAAGAAGGTGTCCCATCCTCACTGTAGTAAGGATCTCCCCTTTTACCCTGTTTTTATTTGTTTGTTTGTTTTTTAAATAAACTCACCACACTCCTGAGGTAGAACTCGCATTCTAGATCTTCCAAAGTCATGACCATTTTTAAGGCTTAGTAACATGCTGGCCACTCAGCTTTGGATGAGAGAGGATGAGGAACAGAGAACATGAAGGTAGTGAACATAGTGCTGGCCACTCATCAATCCCAAGCCTTTGGCGGGCTTGCTAGAGCTCTGCCTGTTGGTGAAGGAAGACTATCTGGCCCTCGAAATGAGCATTAACACCAGATTTCCACTACTGAGAGACAGCAATCAAGATGGATAAGCTTTGCCCTTTCCAGGTGGAACTTAACTTCCCAAGTCCGAGTTGGATATGCATGTACTCACTTAATTTTTTGAGATGTTAGAGAGAATGGGGTCTGAGGATCCAGAACCCTGCTGCAGGTGACCAAGGAAGATTTGTGCACAGGGGTCAGGCCAGGCAAAGGAGGATTTCGTTACTAGGTGGGTATTGGCCTCAAACCCCTTTGTGAACTCTAGAGTCCTGGGGTGCTGTGCTGGATTATATGGGAGATTCTTTGTGTCTGACTCAGTGACCACTTCCCTGGGCTTCCTGATTCCTGCTTGGCTTTCTAAGGGGTGTTGGGACATCTCTTCCCACGGTTGAAATCCGTAGCCCTGTCCTTCCACACCAGCCTCTGAGCAGGAGAGCCCCTTAGAGAAGCCATTTCTGTATAGGTTCAGAGGTCTTTCACCCCATGTCTACCCATAAAGAAATCTCCACTTTGCAGTACTGAGACTCATGTCCTAGGACTTGACCTATATATGAACACTTTTAGAAAATTTTAGAAATCTACTTCCTAGAAACTTTCTTTTACTCATTTTACTTTTTTCTTCCTTTTTGGCTTCCATGAAACTATATTCTTCTAATTCTTACTTTTCTTTTTCCTTTCTGCCTTTTCCCACTCTTAGCTATGGGCCTGGTATGGGTAAGATCTTAGCAGTCTACATTTTAAAGATTTGTCTTTCACTTTTAAGTCTTTACACTAACTGTAATTGATTTTGTGTGTGGTATGAGAGATCCAGTATTCTTTTTTTCCATGTGGCTAACCAGTTGTCCCGGCTCCAAATCTGCATTTCCATTTGTTGGTACCCCTAAAAGCAGTTTCAGTTCAGTACATGTAGATCTTTTTTTCTATTTTTTTTTTTAACCCCTGGGATCTTTGCACTTAAATTCCTTCTTTTTAGAATACTTTTTCTCTCCTTTTTGGGCTCCCAACTCCTGTTGAGGCCTACTGACCAAAGACCACTAAACACATCTGGAGTAAAAACATTAGGAAGCTTACCTGATTTTTGTGTTTTTTTTTTTTTTTTTCATAGATTTATTGATATATATTAGCTTACCTGATTTTTGAAAACACAAACTAAACAAAACAAAAACATTAGGTTTTCTTAGCTTGCTGCAGCAAGAGAAGCCATACTCCCTAGGAACCGAAAAGGGGCTTATAGGATTTGAACTGTGCTGGTGATTTTAAGAAAGGATTAGAGAAGCAAGGACCAGTTTTAGAATGGATATTGTCAAAGAGCTGTGGCATTTCAGCAGGTGGGTATCTTAAGGAAGCAGGAGGTGGGAGGACAGCATTGGTCAGAAAACACCAGTCAGTCTAAGAAAGGATCATTATCATTTTGATTTTTATTACTATTTTTTAAAGATTTTATTTATTTATTTATTTATTTAAAGATTTTATTTATTTATTCATTAGAGACAGAGAGAGAGAGGCAGAAGGAGAAGCAGGCTCCCAAGGAGCAGGGAGCCCAATGCGGGACTCGATCCCAGGACCCTGAGATCATGATCTGAGCCGAAGGCAGACGCTTAACCATCTGAGCCACCCAGGCGCTCTTATTTATTTATTTGACAGAGAGAGAGAGGGACAGCAAGAGAGGGAACACAAGAGGGGGAGTGGGAGAGGGGCTCATGACCTGAGTTGAAGGCAGATGCTTAACCACCTGAGCCACCCAGGCGCCCCAGGATCATTATCATTTTAACAGTCCCTTCAATTTGATTACCTGAGGGCTGATTTTCTTTTTCTCACTTTTCATCCTTTGAATTGGCTCTTGGCTTAAATACTTCTCAGCAACCCATTCTGACCACTATTGCCTATTTCTTTCTCAGTATTTATGACAACTTTTATTTTTTATTTTTATTTTTATTTTTTTTAAAGATTTTATTTATTTATTTGAGAGAGAGAATGAGAGAGAGAGAGGGCATGAGAGGGGGGAGGGTCAGAGGGAGAAACAGACTCCTCGCTGAGCAAGGAGCCCGATGCGGGACTCGATCCCGGGACTCCAGGATCATGACCTGAGCCGAAGGCAGTCGCTTAACCAACTGAGCCACCCAGGCGCCCCTTATGACAACTTTTAATTATTTCTTATCTATTTGCTTTTTGTCTTCTCTGCTGGAATGCAAGATTCATGAGGGCAGGGACCACATCTCTTTTCTTCTCCATTACAGAGTTAGTGTAAAACACAGGTCTGATACAGCATAGGTGCTCAGTAAGCACATCTGTAGGGTAAATGAAAAAAAGAAAATTCAGGGTTGACAGTCTGATTGCACTAGCCCTTCTGCCTGATACACTGCTAATCTCTAGTTAAAGTCAACTAACAGCATATCCTCCACAAATGACACAAAGTGGTATGAGTGTGACCTTAGGTATTCATGTACACAATAGGGCCCTACTCATCTCCATGATTTTTTTGTAATTCTACTTAATTTTAAAACAGAAAAAATCAAATAATAACTACCTAAGACTTTTTTTTTACAGCTAATTTATATATACTTTTTTTTTTTTTAATTTTATTTATTTGTTTGACAGAGAGAGAGATAGCGAGAGAGGGAACACAAGCAGGGGGAGTGGGAGAGGGAGAAGCAGGCTTCCCACCGAGCAAGGAGCCCGATGGGGGACTCGATCCCAGGACCCCGAGATCATGACCTGAACCAAAACCAACAGTCAGATGCTTAACCGACTGAGCCACCCGGGCACCCCTCTTATGATTTTCTTAATAACATTTTCTTTTCTCTAATTTGCCTTATTGTAAGAATTTAGTATATAATACATATGACATACAGCATATGTGTTAATTGACTGTTTATGCTATTGATAAGGCTTCCTGTCAACAGTAGGCTATTAGTAGTTAAGTTTTGGGGGAGTCAAAAGTTATATGTGGATTTTTGACTGTGCAAGGAAGTCCTTGCCCTTAACCCCTGTATTGTTCGAGGACCAACTGTATATGTAACATATGTAAATTGTGGAGCATAGTAATAACATATGTGTCTATCTCATTATATGTTTCTTAAAATTGTTTATCATTGGAATCTTAATTTGCACTTCCCCGATGACTAATAAAACTGAACGTTTTTTCATGTTTTTATTGGTCATTTGTGTTTTTTTATGATATGCCTTTTTATTTTATTTGCTTTTTTCTTTTGGGTTGTCTTTTTCTATATTGTATATAGTATATTCTGGATAAAAATCCATTGTTTATAAGTGTTAACAAATATTTTCTCACATTTATGGCTTTCTTTTTTTAAAGGATATCTTTAGATATGCAAAAGTTCTGAATTTTAGGGGCGCCTGGGTGGCTCAGTCGTTAAGCGTCTGCCTTTGGCTCAGGTCATGATCCCGGGGTTCTGGGATCGAGCCCCACATCGGGCTCCCTGCTCAGTGGGAAGTCTGCTTCTCCCTCTCCCACTCCCCCGCTTGTGTTCCCTCTCTCACTGTGTCTCTCTCTGTCAAATAAATAAAATCTTAAAAAAATTTTTTTTTTTAAAGTTTATCTTTCATATATAAGTCTTTCCTTGATCTGAATTTGATTTTTATATATGGTATGAGATAGAAGCCAGTTGTTGTGTTTTTTTTTTTTCTTAACCATATAGCTAATCAGTTTTTCTGGTATCATTTATATGCCTATGATGTATTTATATGTGCACTTACAAGAGTGGAGGAGATAATCTCATAGTAGTTCCTTTTTTGATCATGTACTATTTCTATCTTGCAGGTTCTTTTTGTAATATTGTATAAACCTCCAGGAGGACTATGAAAGATTATGATGAACTTCTCAAATACTATGAATTATATGAAACTATTGGGACAGGTAATTGTTATTTTTTTCCCTGGAGGCAGAGGACAGATCAACTCTTTGAGAATTTAGTGCATTTGGGCAGTCATGGGCTTTTCAGTTTAATTTTAAAATTCTTAAATCTACTTTAGAAAGAAAAAGTAGAGCAAGAGAGAGGAGAGTAGTAGGAGAGACCTTGTGGGTCCTTTTATTTAGAATAAAGGTCACTGGAGAGTTTTGAGCCAAGGAGTGATCTATCTGACCTTTGTTTTTTTTTTTCTTCTTCTTTTTTTTTTAAGATTTTATTTATTTATTTGAGAGAGAGAGAGAGAGCGCGCGCGCGCGCATGTGTGCACCAGTGGGGGAAGGGAGGGAGAGGAGAAGCAGGCTCCCTGCTAAGCAGGATCATGAGCCGAGCTGA
The DNA here is from genome assembly GCF_011800145.1 of Mirounga leonina. Classification (NCBI taxonomy): domain Eukaryota; kingdom Metazoa; phylum Chordata; class Mammalia; order Carnivora; family Phocidae; genus Mirounga; species Mirounga leonina. The sequence goes on along the minus strand of NW_023270433.1, from coordinate 34,576,068 downwards.
AGGCAGATGCTTTTTTTTTTTTTTTTTAATATTTTATTACTTATTTTGACAGAGAGAGACAGCAAGAGAGGGAATACAAGCAGGGGGAGTGGGAGAGGGAGAAGCAGGCTTCCCGCTGAGCAGAGAGCCCGATGTGGGGCTCGATCCTAGGACCCTGGGACCATGACCTGAGCCGAAGGCAGACGCTTAACGCTTAAAACGACTGAGCCACCCAGGCACCCCTGAAGGCAGATGCTTAATAGACTGAGCCACCCAGGTGCCCCCTGACCTTTGTTTTTAAGGGTCACTCTGGCTGCTTGGCTGTGAAAAGTTTGGGCTGGGAAAGGCAGGGGCAGAAGCAGAGAGGTGTTAGTTTATTGCAATAATTCAGGTGAGTGTTGCTGGAGATGATGGGGACTTGAATGAGGGTGATAGCAGTGACGGTAGTGAAAGGGTGGGATTCTTTACACTGTGTGTGTGTGTGTGTATGGGTATTTTAATTTATTGGGGTGCAACACAATAAAATATACAAAATATACTAGTCTTGGTGGAGTTTTATGTACACATCCACCTACATGTTCCCTGTTCAGATTAAGACAGAAAGTTTCCAGTCAGTACCTGCCTCTTTTCCCCCAAGGTAACACTAATGTGTTTTGAAGACCGAGCCAATGGGATTTGTTGATGGGTTGGATACGGAGTGTGTGACAAAAGAGAAGGGCTAAGGATGGCTCCCGGGTTTTTGGAAAATGTTGAGTTACCATTAACTGAGATGGGGAAGACCATAAGAGGGACCACCAGGAGCTTCTTTTTAGAAATGTTACGTTGGCAATTTCTCTCTCTCTCTTTTTTTTTTTTTTAAGATTTTATTTATTTATTTGACAGAGAGAGCACAAACGGGGAGTTGGCAGGCGGAGGCAGAGGGAGAAGCAGGCTCCTCTTTGAGCAGGGAGCCTGATGTGGGACTTGATCCCAGGACCCTGGGATCATGACCTGAACTGAAGGCAGTCGCTTAGCCAAATGAGTCACCCAGTGGCCTTTTTTTTTTTAAAGATTTTATTTATTTATTTGAGAGAGAAAGTGCACAAGCAGCGGGAGAGGGGTTGAGGGAGAGGGAGAAGCAGGCTCCCTGCTAAGCAGGGAGCCTGATGCGGGGCTCCATGCCAGGACCCTGGGATCATGACCTGAGCTGAAGGCAGATGCTTAACCGACTGAGCCACCCAGGTGCCCCAAGTTGGCAATTTCTTTTAGATACTGATGTACAGACATTTATCCAGCTTTTGATCCAGTTTTGAAACATAATATCCTGCTTTTGATCCAGTTTTAAAACTGAGCGGATGTTTCCTGTTGTCTTTTTTTCTCAGCAACTTTATATTGTGTTCTATTAGTGTTAATTATAAAACGAATTTAATTGCAATGTTAATTGTAAAGCAAATTTCTAAGCAGCAAATTCTGTTTTCCTATTTTCTTCAACCCAAAGTTAAAGATGCTATCATGGTAAAAAACAATCTTCAGTAGGCATTGGATGAGGAGAGGTTAGGGTCATGGCTAACACTTTGGAAGCAACAGGAAGAAAGGGCCACAAATTTCCAGGAAAATCTGGATTGATAGAGCCTTTTAAAAGCATATGGAGGGGTGCCTGGCTGGCTCAGTTGGAGTGTGCAACTCTTGATCTTGGGGTTGTGAGTTTGAGCCCCTCATTGGTTATAGAGGTTACTTAAAAATAAAATGTTAAAAGACAGAAAATAAAAGCATGTGGAAAGGTATTTGTGCCTGAGTCCTCTGGTTGCTCTGATGATGATTTTAGGTTACTCTTGCTTATCTCTTTATAATACGTTTTCCTATACTTAGGTGGCTTTGCAAAGGTCAAACTTGCCTGCCATATCCTCACCGGAGAAATGGTAGCTATAAAAATCATGGATAAAAATGCACTAGGGGTAAGTGTAAGATTATTTAAAAGATATTTATAGATCAGTTTTGTAAATTAAAACCTGAATTTGCTCAAATGTTACTACTTTTATGAGAATCATCTTTCTGTAGCTTTTCTTTTTTTGTCTTTTTTAAAAATTGCCAGTTATGTATAAAGTAATCTGGGGGAAGGGCAATTTAATTTTCGGTAGGATCCATTTTCCTGCAGTTGTTTCATAGTCATACATGTGTTTCTGGATATTAATATCTCCCCATGACACCCGTACTAAACGTTGATCTCTTTTTACTATTGATAGGTCTTGTCCTAGAATTTTATTCAAGGTGACCTTAGAAGTTATCTCATGAAATCCTTTTTGTAATCAGCCTTTTTCTCTTCTACATGGATGCTTCCAGGATTGAGCTGCTCATTACCTCCAAAAGCAGCCCGTTCAATCAGTATGTGGTCTGGGTTTTAATGTACCTAAAGTACCTAAAGTTTTTTGTTTTTGTATTAAGGGAAGACGTGTCTCTTTTGATGGTCTTTTTGGGCCTGTTATACCCTTTCTAGTGTTTCAAGTCACCTGAGTGGTCTTTTGTTTCTAATTCTTTTACCATCCCTCATATGGTTTGATATCTTTGTTTTTCTTTGTTCTGGTCTCCTTCTGTTGGGAATTCACTAGTCTCGTAGTATGGATCTGTGGCCGTTTCTTTTTTTGACATGAATTAGAAAACATTAAAAAATCTTTTTTTTCTCTAACCAAAAATCTCTGAGTGTTAAAATGTTTTTTCTTGTGGATTAAGTTAGCATTATAATTATTAGTATTGTACAACTGAGTAAAACAGCACAAACATTTTATAAATGTTGATAATTATCAAACATAAAAAATAACAATTTACTGAAAATACATTTTAAAATTAGTCACATTGAACTTCTTTTGGTCTCCCTTGTTGAAATGAGACAGAATTTAACATTAATTATTACCTTATTTATTTTTATTTATTTTTCTTATTTTTTATTTTTAAGGATATAAGTGCTGATTAACATACGTAAGTAAGTCAGAGGGAACGTGAGGAATTTTATTATAGCAGTGTCACTCAATTCTTTGAACTCCTTCCAAGATAAATGCCAGAATCACACAGCGACCTAATCAGAACCTATTTTTAATAATCTATCAACCAACAATTCAGGTTCTCCTTCAGTATTTTTGTTTTTCATTGTTCAATATTGTATAAATAAATTGGATAATAAAAAGGCATTAAAAACCATTTTTCCTGAGCATTTAAAGCAGATTACAAATCTGATTAATTCCCTTAAGCAATTTAAACTTCAATTATAACTTTAGTGTGCCTTATTCATGTGAACACTACAAATGCTTTAATAGCAAACAGAATGTGAACGGTTTGTTACAAAATGTGTTACCACACTGATACTCAAAACTTATTCTAAAGCATCAATATAATGATGTTAATTCATTATTCCTAAACTTGTTTTGTATTTTTTGTTGTTCTTATGCTTATTTTAATTGCTTCCTAGGACTTTAATAATGTTTTTATTACTCCCAGGGTTTTAGTCATCAGACTCCCACTCCTCCCAAAAAAGAAAAAAAGATTGTCATTTTGAAATAGTCAGAGTTACAATTGATCCTGGTCAAGACCTGACATCTGTGGGATGCCTGAGTGGCTCAGTCGTTAAGCATCTGCCTTCAGCTCAGGTCATGATCCCAGGGTCCTGGGATCGAGCCCTGCATCGGGCTCCCTGCTCAGCGGGAAGCCTGCTTCTCCCTCTCCCACTCCCCCTGCTTGTGTTCCCTCTCTTGCTGTCTCTCTCTCTGTCAAATAAATAAATAAAATCTTTAAAAAAAAAAAAAGACCTGACATCTGTATGGTCCTACAAAATTGGATGTTAAGCCACTGATCATTAGAATGAGCCTCTTTTTATAATAAAGTTTTACTTGTTATTTCATGGATATCTAGATTTCTGTCTTTAATATGGACTTGGAAATTTTTTCAGCTTGGCTCTTCCTCCTTTGCAACTAACTTTTTGTTTTGAAAATTTTTAAGCCCATAGAAAAGGTGGAAGATTGAGACAGTGAAGACCTGCGTGTCTTTCACCTACATCACCAGTTTTTAGCTCAGCATGCTTCTTAAGGGATGCTGCTAAGACCGAAAATGGTAGTGCAGGCATGTCTCTGTTATTTTCCTTGTTTGGAATGCTAACCTTCTAAGGGAGTCTGAGACTCTTGATTTTTCTGGCCGTTGTACTATTGACCCATATCAAACTAGTCTTTCATAAAACCCTCAAGGTTTTTGGGTGTGTGTGTGTATGTGTACATACAAATAATTTTTGTTATATTTTTCTATGCTTTGAACAGTTTGAGGCTGTTGGTTGTTTTTGCTACTCAGTATTAAAGCTGTTGATATTAATGCTTGGTGTACTTCCCAAATAGGTTTATTGCTCATGTAATGTGTTTTGTCACAGAGTGATTTGCCCCGGGTCAAAACAGAGATTGAGGCCTTGAAGAACCTGAGACATCAGCATATATGTCAACTCTACCATGTGCTAGAGACAGCCAACAAAATATTCATGGTTCTTGAGGTTAGTAGTATGGTCTAGAGATCTAAAGGTATTTGATCACTGTCTTAGTCTGTTTGGGCTGCTATAACAGATATCACAGACTGGGTAGTTTTTTTCTCACAGTTCTGGAGCCTGGGAATTCCAAGATCAGGGTGCTGGCATGATCACGTGATGGCCCTCTCCCTGATTCATAGCTCGTGCCTTCTTGCTGTGTCTTTACCAGTAGAGGGGCCAAGGGATCTCTCTGGAATCTCATAAGAGAATTAATTCCACTCATGAGGGCTCCACCCTCATGTCCTAATCACTTTCCAAAGGCTCTACCTCCTAGAACCATCATCTTTTGGGGGTTAGGATTTTGACATATCAATTTTGGAGGGAAATCAAATATTCACACCGTTTCCATTCACTTTATCAATAGTTAAGGGAAAACTATGTTTCACCTAAAAGATTAAAATAAATGTTAAGCAGCTTACCTGTTTGAGTTCTGTCTATAACTATTTAATTTTTTTAAAGATTTTAAAAATTTATGAGAGAGAGTGAGCGAGAGAGAGCACAAGCAGAGTGAAGGGCAGAGGGAGAAGCAGACTCCCTGCTGAGTAGGGAGCCCAACATGGGACTCTATCCCAGGACCCTGGGATCATGACCTGAGCCGAAGGCAGACGCTTAACCAACTGAGCCACCCAGGCACCGTCTGTAACAATTTAGATTAAGTAGACATATATAATAAGTTGGAGATTCATTGTAAATGCCCACTTTCCAATATACTCCTAACGGAGTTAGGATTAATGAACAGAATATGTTAGAATTTGTTCCTAGAGGGAAGGATCCATTTCAGTTTTATATGGCATATTAGTCTAGGCTGCCATAGCAAACCACCACAAAGTTGGTGGTCTAAAATGACAGAAATTTGGGCGCCTGGGTGGCTCAGCTGGTTAAGCGGCTGCCTTCGGCTCAGGTCATGATCCCAGGGTCCTGGGATTGAGCCCCTCATCAGGCTCCCTGCTCAGCAGGGAGCCTGCTTCTCCCTCTCCCTCTGCCTGTCTCTCTGCCTACTTGTTCTCTCTCTCTCTCTGTCAGATAAATAAATAAAATCTTTAAAAAAAATAAAAATAAAATGACAGAAATTTATTGTCTCACAGTTCTAGAAGCTAGGAGTCTGAAATCAAGGTGTGGGAAAGGTTGGTTTCTTCTGGAGAATCTGTTCTGTGCTTCTTACCTAGTTTCTGATGGTTACTGACAATCTCTGGCATTTCTTACCTTGTACCACTCCAATCTCTGCCTTTGTCTCTAAATCGCATTTTCTTATCTGTGTGTCTGTGTCTTTGTCCAAAGTTCCCTCTTCATGTAACAACACAGTCATTGGATTAGGGTTCACCCTGACCCAGTATGACTTCGTTTGGACTTGATTACATCTACAAAGACCTAAATAAGGTCATCTTCATTGGTACCAGATGTTAGGACTTGCACATATCTTTTTGGGGGACATAGTTCAACTCACAACCTATAGGTAGTTTTTAACACACATGTTATATGAATCAGAATCTTTGAAGTTTCAACTGCCCCTTTGGGGCCTGAAATGTAAAGTCTTTAGAACTTCCATCATTTATCTCATTTCATTTTCTTTAGTCTCAGCCAAATAATTTATAACTACATATCATTTTCATAGATTAGCTGCATTTCAAAAGCACATGTTAAAATTCGTAATGTTGGGGCACCTGGGTGGCTCGGTTGGTTAAGCAGCCGACTCTTGATTTCCGCTCAGGTCATGATCTTGGGGTCCTGGGATTGAGCCCTGCGTCAGGCTCTGTGTTCAGCAGGGAGTCTGCTTGAGGATTCTCTCTCTCTCCCTCTGCCCCTCCCTCTGCTTGCATGCTCTCTCTCTCTCAAAAAATAAAAAAATAAATAAATTAAAAAGATGAGAATGGGGGGCGCCTGGTGGCTCAGTTGGTTAAGCGACTGCCTTCGGCTCAGGTCGTGATCCTGAAGTCCCAGGATCGAGTCCCACATCGGGCTCCCTGCTCAGCGGGGGGTCTGCTTCTCCCTCTGACCCTCTTCCCTCTCGTGCTCTCTGTCTCTCATTCTCTCTCTCTCAAATAAATAAATAAAATCTTAAAAAAAAAAAAGATGAGAATGGGTTTTAGTACTTTGCTATAGAAATATAAAACCCTGAATGGATTTAAAAATCACAGTGTTGGAGTGCCTGGGTGGCTCAGTCAGTTGAGTATCTGATTCTTCTCTCTCTTTTTTTTTTTTAAAGATTTTTATTTATTTATTTTTATTTATTTATTCATGAGAGACAGAGAGAGAGAGGCAGAGGGAGAAACAGGCTCCTCGCTGAGCAGGGAGCCCGATGCGGGACTCAATCCTAGGACCCTGGGATCATGACCTGAGCCGAAGGCAGACACTTAACCATCTGAGCCACCCAGGCGCCCCTTGAGTATCTGATTCTTGATTTCAGATCAAGTCACCATCTCAGGGTCTCTGGATGGAGCCCTGTGTTGGGCCTCACACCCAGTGGGGAGTCTGCTAGAGATTCTCTCTCTCTCTGTCTCCCCTCCCCCGCTCTTGCGCTCTCACTCACTCACTCTCAAATGAATAAATCTTTCAAAAAAAAAAAATCACAGTGTTAGTTGGTTCTACTTCTACTTACTGGTCATAAAACTGCTTGAGACCAATAGCTATTGATCTCTTTCCTCGAGTAATTGTTGATTTGTTTGATCCTGAGAGGATATTTTTGAATATGCCTCACTTGTTTTCCTTGCCTTTAAGTTGAATTAATAGTATCTCTGAGTTAAGTATAATTTTTTGTTTTAATTCCCCTAAAGTGATTTTTCTAGGTAGTAATAATATCTGTGTGTCTCTGTTGTTACTGAAGTATTGCCCCGGAGGAGAGCTGTTTGACTACATAATTTCCCAGGATCGCCTGTCCGAGGAGGAGACCCGAGTGGTCTTCCGTCAGATAGTTTCTGCAGTTGCTTACGTGCACAGCCAGGGCTATGCTCACAGGGACCTCAAACCAGTAAGTGCCTGTTATACATGCTCTCCTGAGAGTTCAACACCATTTACCAGTAATTACTAGTTTTCCAAATGTTCTTCCTTTTATAATCTATCTTGGCTTTTTTTTTCTTCCACTCATAATGGATCACTTTTTTTTTCCTTTTTTTTGTTTTGACTGCTGGTAGGCTTTTTTGGATGTACTTGATTATTGGCATTCTAGATATTTGTCAGTTGTGGACAACATTATGAATGTCTTTGTAATCAGCTGGGGAATATAAACCTCAGGATTTTATCTCTCGGAAAGAAGAGTTTTGAGTATTTTCTTTGAGAATATTGTCATTGAATATTTTCCCTTCAGTACTCTTTTCCTATTCTCATTTTCCTTTAATTTTAATTCCATTATGCCTCAGAAGAGAACAGTCCAGTGGAATGAACAGACTCTAATTTTCGGGAACAGAATAAAAATGTGAATACTCTTAAGTCTGCAGGCTCTGACTAATATGGATGTTGGTGAACGTGGATTTTATGTTACTTGATATTAGGGTCAGGGACCTAGAATTGGTTGGCAAAAGTGGCAATGTTACTATCCTTTTCCCTCTGTTTATACCCAACCTTTGATTTGAGTTCATTCTTTTGGTTTGGCACACGTTATGTTTGCTTGCAGTTGAACCTGAGAGGACCAAGGAGAAAATGGTTTATGCTAAAGTGTCTTGAGGGGAAGCAGGACAGTTATCAACATTCCTCTTCTTTCCCCCTCTATACTTCTTGTCATTTCATTCTTTTTAAATGATTTTCATTCTGCTGTTCCCCAGCTGTGTAATATAAACAATCTTAAATCTTATTTATTGGTTTTGCTGCTGCCTGGTACATCACACAGAACCTTCAGCGGCAGGGTCTGCAGGCAGAAATGTAACTGTGACAGAGGGTTTTGGAAGAGTGGAAAATGCTTATCATATGAAAGCAGAGGCCTGCATTACATTTACTGAATTTGGAAAAATGCAAAGTATTTGTAACTTTTTTTTTTTTTTAAAGATTTTATTTATTTATTTGAGACACAGAGAATGAGAGAGTGAGAGCACATGAGAGGGAAGAGGGTCAGACGGAGAAGCAGACCCCCCGCTGAGCAGGGAGCCCGATGTGGGACTCGATCCTGGGACTCCAGGATCATGACCTGAGCCAAAGGCAGTCGCTTAACCAGCTGAGCCACCCAGGCGCCCAGTATTTGTAACTTCCTTGTTGAAGAGCTAGATAGCTCTGCGGTCATCAGCCCATTCCAGTTCTGTTATGCTCCAGGTTCTGTTGAGAATCTCAGATAGCAAGCCTGTCTGGTTGTGAACGTGTGGTGTAAAGCTCAAAAAGTCCGTAACCTTGTTGGCCAAACTCTAGGAAAATCTTTATTCGTCAAAGAAGAAACAGAATGGGAAGGCTAAATAGATGATACCGTACTCGTCCAGATTCTCAGGTTCATTAACTGCATAATAAAAAACCACAAGTGCAAAATATGCTGCTTCAAAAGTGTTTGTAACTCTTGAAGTAAAGGGGAAAGAGAAGAAAAAAAACCTCTGAAATTCCAACCAAAATATATTGTGTTTCATCTTTTTATTTTTATACTTTTTATAATGTTTGTTTTTGTCCCGAATATATATAGTATATAGTATATAAAGTGTTTCTCCCCCAAAAATCTGTCAATCCTTGAATAAGGTCCCCCAGAATACCTAAATTTCCTTTCTATTTTTAAAAGCTTACTATAGGAAATACTGTGGAAATAAATGTCTTATATGTGAAAAAAAATCTTATTTAAATATTTAGAAATTGTTTTTAGAAATGGCTAGAGATAGGATGTGATATAAGGAAGTCAATACACAGTTAATGAAAATATCTTTGTTTTCCCAGGAAAATTTGTTGTTTGATGAATATCATAAAGTAAAGCTGATTGACTTTGGTCTCTGTGCGAAACCCAAGGTAATTACAGAAATCAAAATGCATTTATTTCCTTTGTAAATGCACCTCTTAGTATGTTATCTTGCAATGACTTCCACTTAGCCTTTATTGAGCCTGGTGGCATCCATTAAGAATGTTAAATTTCCTCCCTTTCAGAAGTTCTCTAATACGTAGCCAGGATTGAGAACCACTGCTCTAGGTGCAGGGTTGGTCCCGCTGGAGATCCATGGGTGTGCTGTGAGAGAATTTGCAGTGCCGAGGTGACATGAGGTCATTACAACATGAATTCTGAATTGATCATGTGTTTGCAGTTTGAGTATGTTGCCAGTAGATGATGCTTTTGTTCATTTAAATAGGAGTTTTGCGAATTTAGTGCAAATCTTTCTTTGTTATCCAAACTAACAGTTACATTTTGAGAGACAATCCGCTTTCTTTATAAAAGAAGAAGAAAGAAGTGCATATGCACTTTTAAATTTATACTGTTAAATATTTCCTTAATTTGCACTCCACAGTTAAGCACTGGTGTTCTCCAGTATACCTTCTCTTCGAGGTGACTTTGAACTTTCCAGCTGTGCTGTCTGCAGAGCTCCTGTGTGGCTGCCTGTTGGAGGCTTCCTCCTGAGTTCTCTAATGATGGCACTCACAGTCTCTGAAATGAGCTGTCTACACTCATTAAGAATGTTGAAATTGCAGACCTGTCTCAGCCCTTTGCAGTCCCATGATTATTCAGAATTAGCTAAATGCAAAAGGAAGCAGATTTTGCCCCTTCAGCTGAATGTTTGATTCTTTCTGATTTTCCTCTCCTTCCCTTGGCTCTTCAGAGATTGTCAGTGGAGCCTTGTGTCTGGGAGCCAAATGCTGTAAGGCATTTTTTTGATCGGCAGCCATATAAAGATAAAACATACTTCAAGCAGATAAACTGGTTTAAGTCGTGTTCTCCACAGAAGGCAGTGGAGAAGGTTTGTGACAGACTCCATTAGCTTTTATTTATGGCTGCCACAGATTCGACCCACACAGACACCATCTAAAAAAAGCAGGGTTGGCTGGGAGAGGATTGCCTCCACTTTCTGCCGAGGAGTTCACTTCTGGGCATGTGTTTGCAGTTGTAAATGAAATTTTGCAACTTCCCAAGTCGTTTGCAAGTTGTAAGACTCCACAAGTGTTGGGTAGTTGTATCATTTTCATTATATCTCGATATTTCTGTGGGAGAGCAGAGGATGTTGAGCAAATTCCTCATTTTCACAGGTCTGGAAGCCCAGGCTGTGATTTGCGTTATAACTGGGTCTAGAAAACAGACTTCTACGACACTATTCTATGCAGCAGATTCCTCTCTCCCCTCTCAGTGAAGAGAAGCTTCTGTATTTGTAAAGATTTGGTATTTGAGATAGGGTCCAGGAAAAAAATAGTCGTTTTCTTTGAGTACTTGGGGGGTGAGAAGACCTGGGTGCTTGGATGTCTGCTAAGCTGATTAGTATGTGAATGGACGTCTAGGAAAGTATGAACCTGACTTGACTGAGCTAAGGAGAAAAGGATTTTGTTCATGCCAGGTTGCAGTTGTATTGGAAATCCAGAGAAGAGGGAACTACATGTGTGTGCGTGCATATAGGCAGAGTTTTGGGTTGGCTGCAGAGTCTCTTATTCTTTGGGGTTAATTCTTCATCTAGCTTCTCTTTGTGCTGAAAGAATGTTTATCAAGGTTTTAATTTCTTAAGTGCTGTAACTAATGAGTCTTTCATTTTTTTCTTATTGGCAGGGTAACAAGGATTACCATCTGCAGACATGCTGTGGGAGTCTTGCTTATGCAGCACCTGAATTAATACAAGGCAAATCCTATTTGGGGTCAGAGGTAATCATTCATTGATTAATTCAGTATATAATCAATATACATTTATTGGTACCTATAGTAAGTCAGGCATTGTGCATTGGGGATATTACAATAAGGTAAGAAATAATCGTGTTCATCAAAGGGTTCACTTTATTCAGAGAGTAAGATGTAAAGTAACACATGAAATGAATACCTTGCAATAAATATAATAATACATAGTATACTTTGAAGAAAGGATACATTTCTGGTGTCCTTTTTGTGGTTGCTTTTGTGTTAAACAGTACCATAGTTTAGGGCGCCTGGGTGGCTCAGATGGTTAAGTGTCTGCCTTCCGCTCAGGTCATGATCCCAGGGTCCTGGGATCAAGTCCCGCATCGGGCTCCCTGCTCAGCGGCTCCCTCTGCCTCTCTCTCTCTCTGTCTCTTATGAATAAATAAAATCTTTAAAAAAAAACAGTACCATAGTTTAGACTGGTAGGTCCAGCCAGGTAGAGCACGAGGCCAGGGTTGTAGGCTCAGTTTTCAGAGATGCTGGCTAGCTCTGAGAAAACTTGTACTTTGTTCAGAACCAACTATCTGAGGCCGGCAGTCCGGTGTAGGAGGCCCAGGCTCAAAGGCTTGGGAATTGCCTCTTTTACTTACCATTTGCTACTACAAGCTAGTCAGTCCTTTCCAGTCTCTGGAGTACTAATTTTGCTGATATTAATATCATAAGGCAAACAAGATTTAGTTATCAAAAGCTTGGGAAATGCTGGATTGAACAGTTTTCTTCAGTTCAGGACATCTCCAAATCTTTTTTTTTTTTTTAAGTTTTTATTTATTTATTTGAGAGAGAGAGAGCAGAGAAGACAAGGCGGTGGGGGCGGCGCTGGGTGGAGGGAGAGGGAGAAGGGATGCGGGCCCCAATCCCAGGACCCTGGGATCATGACCTGAGCTGAAGGCAGACGCTTAATGAACTGAGCCACCCAGGGGCCCCTGGACATCTCCAAATCTTTAATACGTTCTTGTACAAAGTTGTCCTTTGGGGAACATCACAGAGAGCAGCTGGTCATGATTTGCCTTGCCTACAGAGTCCTCTTTTTATGTGGAGCATCTTTTGGAGCTAGTGTTATGTCAGAGAAACTTTGACATATGTCCATTTACTTAATTTATAACAAGAGAAGATGGGAACTGACTTGTTTTGGTGACTTTTTATTTGGATATAATCTCAAACTTAGAGAGTAGTTGCAAATATGGAATGAGGAACTTCTGTATACGTTTAGTCATATTCACAGTTTACATTTTTCCCTATTTGCTTGATCATTCTCTATGTTTGTATATATGCATACTCTTTTTTTGAACCAATTGGAAGTGTTAAAGCTCATACCCCTTTATCATTAAGCACTATATATATTTCCTAAAAGCGAGGACCTTCTCTTTTATAACTACACTTTAGTTCTCAAAATCAGGGAATTTAACATCAATGCAATTTATTTAATCCGTAATTCATATTCCCATGCTGCTAATTGTACCACTGATTCCTTAGCTGTATTTTCCCTCCAGTCCAGGATTCAGTTCAGGATCATGTCTTGCATTTAGTTGTTGTGTTTCTTTGATCTTCTTTAATCTAGAAGAGTTCTTTAGCCTTTCTCCATCTTCTTTGACCTTGATGTTTTTGAGGAAGCCCGTTATTTTGTAGAAAGTCCCTCATTTTGAATTTGTGTATTATTAGATTCAGGTTATGCATTTTTGGTAGATATACCCCAAAGGGGATGTTGTGGCCTTCTTAGTGAGTTGTAGGAAAAGGAACAAACTTTTACTGAGCATTTAACATAGTTCTGAATCATGCTAGGTCCTTTTCTTTTTCAGTTGTGGTAAAAATACATATAACATAAAATTTACCATCTTAACTTTTTTTTTTAAACTATCTTAACCATTTTTTTTTTTTAAAGATTTTATTTATTTATGAGAGAGATAATGAGAGAGAGAGAGCATATGAGAGGGGGGAGGGTCAGAGGGAGAAGCAGACTCCCTGCCAAGCAGGGAGCCTGATGCAGGACTCGATCCGGAGACTCCAGGATCATGACCTGAGCCGTAGGCAGTCACTTAACCAACTGAGCCACCCAGGCGCCCCTATCTTAACCATTTTTAAGTGTACAGTTCAATAGTGTTAGGCACGTTCGTATTGTTGTGCAAACAATCTCCAGAGCTCTTTTCATTTTGCAAAATGAAACTCTACATCCATTAAATAATTCCTCTCTATTCCTCCCTCCTCTCATCACTGGCAACTACCCTTTTACTTCCTATGTGAATTTGACTACTCTAGGTACCTTATATAGTGGGGGCATAAAATATTTGTCTTTTTGTGACTGACTTATTTCACTTAGCATAATGTCTTCAAAGCTTATCCATGTTGTAGCATGTGTCAGAATTGTTTTTCTTTTTAGGGGCGCCTGGGTGACTCAGTTGGTTAAGCATCTGCCTTCAGTTGGTTAAGCATCTGCCTCATCTCCAGATAGATAGATCCGGAGTTCCAGGATCAAACTGTACAGCAGGGAGTCTGCTTCTCCCTTTCCCTCTGCCTCTTCCCTGCTCCTGCTCTTTCATTCGCTCACTCTCTTTCTCAAATAAGTAAATAAATAAAAATCTTTTATAAAAAGATTTTTTTTCCTTTCTAAGGCTGAATAATATACCATTGTGTATATATACCCCATTTTGTTTATTCATTCATCCATGGATGGACACTGGGATTGCTTCCACCTTTTGGTTATTGTGAATAATGCTCAGAGGAACAAATATTTCTTTGGGTCCTTGCTTTCAATATTTTTAGATATATACCCAGAAGTGGAATTGCTGGATTATCTGGTAATTCTATTTTTTTATTTTTTTTAAGATTTTATTTATTTATTTGAGAGAGAGAGCGCGTGCACAAACGGGGGGAGGGGCAGAGGGAGTGGAACAAGCAGACTCGCCTCTGAGCAGGGAGCCCATCATGGGGCTCAATCCCAGGACCCTGAGGTCATGACCTGAGCTGAAGTCAGATACTTAACCAACTAAGCCACCCAGGTGCCCTGGTAATTCTATTTTTAATTTTTTGAGGAACTGCCATACTGTTTAACATAGTGGCAGCAACATTTTACATTCCTACAACAGTCTACAGGGTTCCTTATGCTAGATACTTTTTATAATTTTCATTTATATCCACAAAAATTCTGGGGTACCTGGGTGGCACTGTCGGTTGAACTTCCTACTCTTGGTTTTGGGTTAGGTCATGATCTCTTGGTAGAAGGGTCCAGCCCTGTCTGGGCTCTGCACTCAGCACAGAATCTGCTTCAGATTTTTTTTCCCTCTCCCTTTCCTGCTCTGCTCCTCCCTGCTCACGTTCAGGACACATGTTCTCTCTCTCTCTCAGATAGATAGATAGATAGATAGATAGGTAGATAAAATCTCTTAAGTCCACAAAAATCCTTTGGAATGAGTACTGTTACTCATTTCATTGAGATAAAGAAGTTGAAGAAATAGGGGCGCCAGGGTGGCTCAGTAGTTTAAGCATCCGCCTTATGCTCAGGTCTTGATCCCAGCGTCGTGGGATCGAGCCCCCACTGGGCTCCCTGCTCAGCGGGGAGTCTTCTTCTCCCTCTCCCACTCCCCCTGCTTGTGTTCCCTCTCTTGCTCTCTCTCTCTGTCAAAATAAATAAATAAAATCTTTAAAAAAAAAAAAGTTGAAGAAATTGAGGATCAGAAATTAAGTGCCTTCTCAGGGTCACACAGCTGGTAACTACACGTCAAGATTTGAACTGAGTGAGGCTTTACTGCGTACCCCTACTCACTCTCTTTTTTAGTATATAATAACTTTTAAAAAATATTTTATTTATTTGAGAGAGAGAGCGAGCACGAGTCAGGGGCAGAGGGAGAGGGAGAAGCCGACTCCCCGCTGAGCAGGGAGCCCAATGGGGGGCTTGATCCCAGGACCCTGGCATCATGACCTGAGTGTAAGGCGGATGCTTAACCGACTGAGCCACCCAGTGCCCCCATAATAATTTTTTAATAGACTTTTTTTTACATTTTAAAAAAGTTTTTAATTTTAATTCCAGTATAGTTAACATATGGTGTTATATTAATTCCAGGTGTACAGTATTATGATTCAGCAGTTCTATACATTACTTAGTGCTCATCATAAGTGTACTGTTTAACCCCCTTCACCTATTTCACCCATCCCTCCACTCACCATATACCTGTATTTTTTCCACTGTTCCAGCCAGTCTCCCAGGAGGAGTGGTAATCATATGCCTAATGCTCACAAGATTCTTAGGGGACTGGTGATGAGGCCTTGCTGGTTTGAATGCCTATGAGATTTTCCTATAGGATTTTCAGGTTTTTTCTTGTCTACTTTATTTTATTTTATTTTAGAGAGAGAGAGAGAGAGAGAAAGCAGATTGGGGGGAGGGGCAGAGGAAGAGGGAGAGAGAAAACCTTAAGCAGGCTCCACACCCTGTGCAGAGACCAAAGTGGGGCTCATTCTCTCATTCCTGAGACCATGACCTGAGATGAAATCAAGAGTCGGACGATTAACTGACTGAGCCACCCAGGCACCCCTCTTGTTTTAGTTTGACTTTCTATCCTTCTTCTTTTTTTTTTTTTAAAGATTTTTTATTTATTTATTTGACAGAGAGAGAGATAACGAGAGCAGGAACATAAGCAGGGGGAGTGGGAGAGGGAGAAGCAGGCTTCCTGCCGAGCAGGGAGCCCGATGTGGGACTCGATCCCAGGACCCTGGGATCATGACCTGAGCCGAAGGCAGACGCTTAACGACTGAGCCACCCAGGCGCCCTGACTTTCTATCCTTCTAAGACAGTGTCCCAAGGAATTGTCTGAGGCACTTGTTAAAAGAGGTAGAGCTCAGTCCTGTATGCGTAACAGATTTGGTTCTGTTTCCCAAGGTGGGGCTTGAAAAAGAAAAAGAATCTTCATTCTAAAATAAGTACTTTAGGTAATTCTGTTGTTCATGGTCCAGATCATGCTTTAAGGAATGTCCCATGCATAGTAAATATCTAATTCCTTCAGGAATTTCTCACAGGAAATGGTTTCAAACCCCTCCTCCCTCTGATTTTTTTTTATTTGGCAATTAGTAGCTTATGGATTTACTTGCATTTGCTTTGGTTTATGATTTTACTTGATTAATTTATTCTCATATCCAGTTCACATCAGTGAGGGGAAGGTGTTTGGATGAGTTGACTGAGGAATACTTTTTCTGCTTTTTTCTCTCTAGTAGGCTTTGGTAGATTTCTATGGGGATGTTACTTTTATTTTCCTTATCTTTTTATTTAACCTCAGACATAATCTCTGTTGACCTCTTCTTATGGCATTTGATGAAGCCATGCTAGCCCACTCGTTCCTGTGCAGCCTCTTTGCTTTGAATTTAACACCCCGGTCAGGAGTGCTATGCTATCAAGGCTTAATTTATAGATTAATTATTTGACATCTCTGAGGCATAAATGGTTAATTTCTGACCTCCTGCAACTTGGAAGAAAAAAATCAGGTGTTTGCCTGAAAGTGGATTATTTACTTGGGACATCTTAATAATTTGATATGATTTGGTAGACAGGACTGAGTTAGATTTGGGTTACTTAGTACAAGCACTACCTAGATGTGATACTGCTTGAGTTATTTTAACTGTTTCTCTCCTCTGCCTAACCCCTCCTGCCTTTTAAAAAAAAATACTACCCCTTTTACCTCCTAAAATTTTCCTAAGGCTCAAACGAGGGTGGGAGCTGTGACTTGTCCTTAGCCAAGTGGTGTCATTATTATTATTATTATTATTTTTTTTTAAAGATCTTATTTATTTGACAGAGAGAGACACAGAGAGAGAGGGAACACAAGCAGGGGGAGTGGGAGAGGGAGAAGCAGACTTCCCACTGAGCAGGGAGCCGATGTGGGGCTTGATCCCAGGACCCCGGGATCATGACCTGAGCCAAAGGCAGACGCTTAATGACTGAGCCACCCAGGCACCCAGTGGTGTCATTATTGACTAAGGCCAAATACCGCTTGAATAAGTAGCTAGTGCTTAGGGCTCACGGGACACATGGATATCTTACATAAAGGTTAAACCCCTTTCTGGGATTTTGAGACTTGCAGGGGTGTTTGTGCTGGCAGGCTAACTTCTAGCCTCTGTATTTGAGAAGTCAATCGTTGAACTTTATTAAGGTTTCTTTACATAGAGAGGACTTTACAGCACAGTTTAGTCACATTTGCAGATTATCAAGAGTAAATTTTAAGGCTTGTTTTGACATCCTCATGCATGTTGATATAATCCTCACATGTAATAAACCCTCAGTAGCACTACAGAATTGTCTTTCAGAATCAAACCTGGCTTTATCTCCTTCCTTATCATGTCCAATCCAGCCTAGCCAACTGGGAATTATTTTCTCTTAAGTGTTAGAATCCAGCATTGGAAGAGAGTGCACTGAACTGAAAGTCAGTATTCTGAAAGTCAGAATACTGTGAAAGTCAATTAAAGTGAAAGTCAGCCACTGAAAGTGGCCTGCCACTGACTGGGTGACTTTGAACAAGCCTTCCTTTCTGGGCTTTAGGTTCGCTGTCTGTGGAATGAGGATGCTGAATTGGATGGTCTCTGTGCTCTTTTTCAGCTGTGAAGATTCTGTGATTCTGTTAAGTGTACTGCCATTCTATGTTCTAAATTTTTTTTTTTAATTATTTTTTCTTCCCTCTCAGGCAGATGTTTGGAGTATGGGCATACTCTTATATGTACTTATGTGTGGCTTTCTACCATTTGATGATGATAATGTCATGGCTTTGTACAAGAAGATTATGGTGAGTATAACAACGCATAGAATTTCAGTGTAAAATTTCTATACTGCATACTATTTGCTTCTATCCATAAAAGTACAAAAACAAGCAAAAGTAATGTGTGCTTTTAGAAGTCAAGATAGTGGTTATGCTTTGGAGGAGGGAATGATTGGAAGAGGGGTGTGGGGTGGTTCTGTTCTATTTCTTGATCTGGGTGCTAGTTATACTTGTATATTCAGTTTTTGAAAACTTGTCCAGGTGTACCCTCATAATATGTATACTGTTCTGTGTGTATATTATACTGCTTCAGTAAATAGCTCAGCGAGACAATAACAAATGGGGAACTAAACATGTGAGATGATTTTTTGGCTAAGAGTTTTTATTTTGTATCCTGAAATGATGCCTTAGTAATTTACTGGGTTAAATCACATTCTCCTATTGAATTCTGGTAAAATAAGAGAAACTGTTTCTTTTTGAAGGTAACATTTGGCTTTAAGGTTTAATAAAACTACAGTTAAGAGTACTGTTAGCTTTGTTAAAATCCTATCTATCAGAGACAGGAAGCAGATTTGTGGTTGTGGGGGTTGGGGATGGAGTGGCAGTGGGGGAGTGACTGCTAATGGATATAGGGTTTATTTTTGGGGTGCTGAGAGCATTGTGGAATTATATAGTGGTAATGATTGCACAACTTTGTGAATATACTAAAAACTACTGAACCGTACACTTTAAAAGGATGAATTTTAGGGGCGCCTGGGTGGCTCAGTCGTTAAGCGTCTGCCTTCGGCTCAGGTCATGATCCCAGGGTCCTGGGATCGGGCCCCGCATCGGGCTCTCTGCTCAGCGAGAGGCCTGCTTCTCCCTCCTCCACTCCCCCTGCTTGTGTTCCCTCTCTCGCTGTGTCTCTCTCTGTCAAATAAATAAATAAAATCTTTAAAAATAAAATAAAATAAAAGGGTGAATTTTAAGTTATGTGAATTATATTCAATTAAAAAAATCCTCAAAATCACATATAGCAAGGAAAACGTAAAATTCTTTTTAAAGATTCCATGTTCAAAGCAAGTGAACACAAGAAGATATGTAAAGAGTAAGGAAGAGCACCGCTTTGTGTCCCTAGCAAACCAGTCAGACCAGCAGAGCAGCTTCTGGTCAGCTCCATGTAGTTTGAATTCAGTTCTCTTGAACAAATATTTCTAAAGGTCGTCTTTGTATGAGATACTGGAAGGCATGAACAAGGATCTGTGAAACTTCATCATTGTCCACCAGGGCCTGATTTCTTGTTGGAGACAGATACAGGGCTTTCAAAAAAGGGTTGAGGTGCTTCAGAAAGGGATGTGGGAGAGAGCATGCTGTTAGTGTGAGCAAAGACAGAAGATGGGGGAAGATGGAAAAAGCGTGGGGGAAAATGGTCAGACGTTTTCTGTGGCTGGACCACTGGGTCTCTAGCACCCTTTTGGGAGGGAGACTACCTAAATCAACTGTCATTCTTGGGACGTGGTACACCGAGTTGAAAGTGGTAATCCCAGTTGGCTGATTTTTTGCTCTATAGATTAAGTTTAAGGGCACTGAGTTCAATCTTCAATTTTTAAATTTATTTGACTTAATACTCATTTCCTATATCCCACCTTGGAAAAACCTTTATAATCCATGCCCAAATGACAAAGAGTAGTTTTGGGAAGAGATGGAATGGTAGTAGTTCCAACTCTTTGAAGGCTAAGGAGCTCTGATTCTGCAGTCAAATGGAAGTCGGTTCACAGTAGCTGTTCATACTGCTTTGGGGAACTGTGTGGGCCCGTGCTTCTCCTTAGGAAGCAGAGATAGATGGGACGGTGGGCTGGCAGCCGGCTTCCTGGGACTGGCTGCGCAGGTAGCCAACAGCCTGTATTTCCTCCTCTCCCTTCTCAGGAAGCTTTCCCTAAGCTTTGCAGGGTAGCAGTGTTTGCTTTCGCTCTGCTTGCTCACTGGGACCGCAGTTTCTGACTACATAGAGCTGCACCCTACTCTGTCGTACAGGACAGAGTAGCGTTAGGATCGCTTTATAGCTTCAGCTTTGCTTAAAACTCAAGTGCAGTGGGATGGAGGCTGGTCTTGGGCAGCTCAGCAACACTTTTCTAGCTATGCTTTTTAAAAAAAGAATTAGTTTGGGCTTTTCAATAATTCACTCTTTTTGCTACTCTTTTCTGTAAAGTAAGAGCTATGTTTCTCGTTCTGAGAGTAATTTTAGTATTGTAAGCTACTAGTATATTTTACCCCACTCTTTTTTTTGGAATTCCATGCCAGAGAAATAAACTGACAGACAAATTTCTCCTAAGATGAACTAGAATTAGATCTGTTAGGTGGTATAGCACGGAATCTTATACCATTTACAATTCTAGAAAGACAATGTGGGGACACGTAGAAATTCGCTGTTGGAAAGGATCTTACAAATCATGTTTTCTCACCTCTGCTTCTTGTTTCATATTTAAATCTTGACTAAAACATCTGCCTTGGCTATGTCCATGTAATTTCTCTGCATATTAGCGTCATTTGGGGTGCTTTAAAATATATTGGGTACAGCCCTCAGAGCAATTAAATCAGAATCTCATTGGTATTTTTAAAATCCCAGGATCTCTGTTTTCTGTCTGTGGACAGAATATGGCAAATTACTGAGCCTTTCTGAGTCTTAGTTTCTTCCTCTGTAAAATGGATGGAATGATAGTTTTTACAATATAGGGTTGTTAGGATTAAGTGAATTAAGCCTTGCACAGCATTTAGAGTAGTGCTCAATAAATGTTTGCTATTATTATTCACACACATGTCTAAATTTGGTTTGCCAGTATTTTGTCCAGGACTTAAAATTTGTTCAGAGATTAATATGTACTTTCTTTTCTTAAACTGTTTTGTTTGTTTGTTTTTGGCTTCAGGATTTTACTAGCCACATAAAGTTAATTGAAGGGTATTCTTCCTTTTGCTGTTTTGTTAAACTGAACTCCTGATCATCCCAAATGAGTTTCAGGAGTTCAGTTTTGGACACAAAGAATGTGCCCATTTTGTCCAATTTCTCAAAGTTATTAGTATAAGATTATTTACCAGTGTCAAAGTATAATATCAGATTTTTATGTATTTTTTTAGATTATATGTATATAAGGAATTTTATATTGTATCTCTTTATGCTATTCCCTTTCCAATTTTTTCACACATATATGAGTGGAAATTTCCTGAAATTATGGCTATGCTAGGGTCAAAATGACTGTCAGTATAATTGGAGCTAGGATTGACATTCTTTTGTGAACACGGAGACTTCTGAGATACTTGACTTCTTGATGATGAGTATATGGGAATCTTAGTAAGACATTATGCTGTAAAAGATCACTATAATAATTGTATCCAGGAAAAGTTTTGAATATTCACCTTGGCCATGCAAAGGCTCAGTAAAGATGTCTGACTTTGAAGAGTCTAACTTCCATATACCCCGTGGATATCCACCTGGTAAAACAAAATGAGGTACTGTATGCATTTTCCAACTATAAACTTTGATTTTAGAATAATTATATCTCAGGGGCGCCTGGGTGGCTCAGATGGTTAAGCGTCTGCCTTCGGCTCAGGTCATGATCCCAGGGTCCTGGGATCGAGCCCCACATCGGGCTCCTGGCTCAGCGAGGAGCCTGCTTCTCCCTCTGCCTCTGCCTCTCTCCCTGCTCATGCTTTCTCTCTCTCTCTCTCTCTGTATCTCTGTGTCTCAAATGAATAAATAAAATCTTAAAAAAAAAAAGAATAATTATATCTCTTTCTTATAGTGATGATTAGACAGGCTGTAATCTTTGATTTGCAATGTTAAAATGTAATCCACATGTAGGAAGACTACTTGGCAGGAGGACGTGCGTTCATCTCTCCCAAGTAATACCGAGGCAGTAGGGACAAGTTAAACAGAAGGGGTGGGTGGACCAGGGGTTGAGGACGGGATATATTGTTGTCTTATCCTATTGGAAATAGTAGTTGATCGGTCAGGAAATTGTTCCTACCAACTCTGACTCATGAGTTAGTAGCATGATGCACAGTTCTTACAGATGTGTGAATAGCTAGGAATCTGTGCTGAGGTTAAAACTTCAGTCAGTCTTCTTGGCCAAGTGATATAGAGGTTGGCAGACTGTGGCCTATCAGCCAAATCTGGCCTACCACCTGTTGTTTAAATAAAATTTTATTGGAACATAGCCATACCTGTTTGTTTATGTGTCGTCTGCGGCTGCTTTTGCACAACAGTTGGTGGAGTTAAGTAGTTGTGACAGAGATTGTATGGCCCACAAAACCAAAAATACTTACTATCTGTTCCTTTTCAGAAAAAGTTTGCTAACTCCTGGCTTAGTGTTCGTGATCTGTAGTAGAATGATCCTCCCCAGAGCCTGCCTTCTCCCTTTCTAGAATATTGGTCTAAAATACCCAGGCTTGTAGTTCATCAAGAAACTGACATTCAGTTAATTGTTTTTATAATGAAAAACAGAGAATGTATGGTAAAAAGCTAAAACATTACTAAGGAGTATATAAAAAAAAGAAAACCCCCAAACAAAAAAACTTCCTGCTCACCTAACCCTCTGTTTTCTTCCAAAGAAACTATTTAGAAATTTCTTTTATACATTTGTAGGAATTACCTATACTTATACAAACCTTTATGTATCTGTATGTATCCTTTGGGACTGTATAATCCACACAGTGAATGGACTTCGCCCCCTTCTCCTTTCCTCCTTTTTATTTTATTTATTTTTAAATATTTTATTTATTATTTATTTTAGAGAGCGAGCGAGCATGGGCGGGCAGAGGGAGAGGGAGAATCTCAAGCAGACTCTGCACTGAGCACGGAGCCTGATGCAGGGCTCGATCTCACAATCCTGAGATCATGACTTGAGCTGAAACCAAGAGTCTGACGCCTAGATGACTGAGCCACCCAGGCGCACCCCCCTCCTCCTTTTTAAATTAATTAATTAATTAATTAATTAATTTTTAAAGCTTTTATTTATTTATTTGAGAGAGAGAGAGAACGACAGAGATAGCGAGAGAGAGAGAGCAGGATCCAGGAGGAGAGGTAGAAACATGCTCCCACTGAGCAGGGAGCCTGATGTGGGACTCGATCCCAGGACCCTGGGATCATGACCTGAGCCGAAGGCAGACACTTAACCGGCTGAGCCACCCAGGCGCCCCTCCTTTTTAAATTTAATGCTTTACTTTGACTATTGTTTCATATCGGTACATAGCAACATGTATAGATTTTCATTGTTTTTTTAAATGGCTGCATAGTATTTATTGTGAAATTTCTTGTATTCCAAGTTTGTGAACATCATTTTTAAAAATTAATTTTTAATTACACAATTACATAAGTAGTGCATAAAAATATTCTCTGTATAAAGAATTAAAACACTACAGGTAACTGGAGTTCTCTTGACCTCTCACATAGGTAATTACTATTATCACTTTGGTTCTTTTGGAACTTTTATTTGTATTTGTAGTATTTTGTATTTTTTCTTAACATAAATGGTATCATACTAATATAATTCTGTATCTGTCTTTCTTACTCAACAGTATGTGCCATTGTACATATAACATTAGCTCATTTTTACAAATAGTTTATATAGCCATTTTCTTATTGAATATTTTAGGTTATCTTCTGATTTTTTCACTAATATTTAAGTGATGCTCAGTGAGCATCCCTGTGCATATCTTCTTGGACATATGTACCAAGTAGTAGAATTGCTGGATCCTAGGGTGTAACATTTGAAAAATGAACAGATATTGTCAAATTGTGCTCCAGCATTTTTTTCCACATTATACTCCCAGCAGCAGTGTATGAGAATGGCTGTTTCACCACACTGTCTTTTACATTGTTATTTACAAAAATTTTGGATCTTGGTCAATTGAATGGGTAAAAATGGCATCTGAAAATGGGATCTGAGGGGCACCTGGGTGGCTCAGTTGGTTAAGCGACTGCCTTCGGCTCAGGTCATGATCCCAGGGTCCTGCGCATCGGGCTCCCTGCTCAGCCAGAAGCCTGCTTCTCTCTCTCCCACTCCCCCTACTTGTGTTCCCTCTCTCGCTGTGTGTGTCTCTCTCTTTCTCTCTGTCAATTAAATAAATAAATAAAATCTTAAAAAAAAAAATGAAAATGGGATCTGATTTTTTAAAAATTTATGGCATCTGATGTGTTCTTCATGTGTCTTTAATAATTTGAGTTTGAACTTACTTTAAATGTGTGTGTATGTATATATATATGCCTATATATATATAAAGTTTATTTCTTCTTCTGCATACTGCCTGTTCATGGCATTTGCTCATTAAAAAAAAATCTTTTTCTTTTTTTCTTTTTTAAAGATTTTATTTATTTATTTGACACAGAGACAGCGAGAGAGAGAGAGAACACAAGCAGGGGGAGTGGGAGAGGGAGAAGCAGGCTTCCCGCCGAGCAGGGAGCCCGATGCAGGGGTCGATCCCAGGACCCTGGGATCATGGCCTGAGCTGAAGGCAGACGCTTAACGACTGAGCCACCCAGGCGCCCCCCCAAAAATCTTTTTCTTATTAAATTATAAGAATGCTTCTACAATAAGGAATAATAATAATTACTATCATTTATTGAGTATTTACTATGTGCCAAGTGTTGCTCTATGCATTCTACATGGATTAGCTCAATTTAATCCACACAATAGTCCGTTGAGGTAGGTGCTGTAATCATACCCTTTTTAAAGATGAGGAAAATGAAGCAGAGAGAGGGAAAATAATTTGCCTGAAGTTATTCAACAATTATTGACTCAATTGGGATTTGAACTCAGGGTGTCTGCATCCAGAGGCTGCATTCCTAACCACCATGTCATAGAGCATCCCAAGGAAATTAACGTTTTGTCCTGTGTGTTAAAATCTGTATATTTCAGGGTTGTTTTTTTTTTTTTAAGATTTTATTTATCTGTTTGTCAGAAAGACAGAGAGAGAGAGAGCACAAGCAGTGGGGAGGGGTAGAAGGAGAGGCAGGACCCTGGGATCATGACCTGAGCTAAAGGAAGCCGCTTAACTGCCTGAGATACCCAGGTATCCCTATATTTTTCAGTTTTTTTCCTTCATGCTTTTTTCTAGTATTGTTAACTTTTTTTTTAAGATTTTATTGTTAAGTAATCTACACCCAACATGGGGCTCGAACTCACGACGCTGAGTGTGAGGAGTTGTACATTCCACCAACTGAGCCAGCCAGGCACCCCAATACTTTTAAATTTTTTAAATACTAATTTTTTGATCTACTAGAAATTAATATTGGTGTAAGAAGTAATAGAGACCCAGCTTTTTTCTTTTTCAGTATAATTTTTATTTTTATTTATTTATTTTTAAAGATTTTTTAAATTTTTATTTATTTGACAGAGCACAAGCAGGGGGAGCTGCAGGCAGAGGGAGAGGGAGAAGCAGACCTCTTGCTGAGCAAGGAGCCCGTTGTGGGGCTCAATCCCAGGACCCTGGGATCATGACATGAGCCAAAGGCAGTTGCTTAACCAACTGAGGCACCCAGGCACCCCAGTACAATTTTTATTTTAAAATAGTTTTAGATTTACAGGAAAGTTGCAAAGATAGTACAGTATTCCCATATATCCCTCACCCAGTTTTTCCTATTATTAACATCTCACATTACTATGGTAGTTTGTTACAACTAAAGAACCGTCATTGGTACATTAATATTAACTAAATTCTGTACTTTATTCCTGTTTCATTAGTTTTTCTCTAATGTCCTTTTCTATTCTAGGATTCTCTCAGGATACCATATTATATTTAGTTGTCATATCTTCTTAGCTCTCTCTGATCTGTGATAATTTCTAGGGATCTTTTATTTTTAAATAAATAATTGCTTATTTATTCTAAAATAAGTAATTGATTGTCCCAGGACTGCTTATTCAATAATCCTTCATTTTCCCATTGATTTGAAAGGATGGTTTTATTATATATTAAATTTCTACATTTACATATTTCTTTTTCTGGGCTTTTTATTTTATTGTACTTATCCTTTTGTCTCTTCTTGTCTGATACATAATTGTTTTAGTTGCTGTATCTTTTATTTACTTATTCATGAGAGACAGAGATTTTATTTATTTATTCATGAGAGACAGAGAGAGAGAGGCAGAGGGAGAAGCAGGCTCCCAAGGAGCAGGGAGCCCAATGCGGAACTCGATCCCAGGACCCTGAGATCCTGACCTGAGCCGAAGGCAGACGCTTAACCATCTGAGCCACCCAGGCGCCCTTAGTTGCTGTATCTTTATTATTACCATTTATTTTATGTCTGGTAGAATTAGTCTTTTCTTATTATTCTGTTTTTCCTCTAGAATTTTTCTGGCTATTCTGTTACGACTTTTTTCCCTGGTGTACTGTTTAAATGGAATGTTTGGAAAGCTAATGGGTCCATAATTTGATGGAATAAAGTCTATTACATTTTAAAAAGGGATGATTTGGTAACATATCTGTGGTATTAATAATGGAAAATGAATGAGCCAGGATTGCTGACCTGGCCTTGGGTGTTCTTTCAGTTGTATGAAATTCTAGACCTTTCAGAGGGTCTTTATTTTCATAGCCTAGAAACACACTTGTTTACTGCTTGTCCATGTTATTTCTTTTTTTTTTTTTTAAGATTTTATTTATTTATTTGACAGAGAGAGACACAGCGAGAGAAGGAATACAAGCAGGGGGAGTTAGAATGGGAGAAGCAGGTTTCCCGCTGAGCAGGGAGCCCGATGCGGGGCTTGATCCCAGGACCCTGGGATCATGACCTGAGCCGAAGGCAGACGCTTAACGACTGAGCCACCCAGGCACCCCCATGTTTTTATTTCTTAATTCTTTGTGTGTTTGTGAGTGTTATTAGTGCTTTCTTTTTCTTTTGAAAAACACTAGTATTAAATTATAGTACATCTTTGTAATAGAATGTTCTACAGCTATACAAATAAACGAGGAAGCTCTTTAAATACTGATATGAATGATACCCAAGATAGATTGTTGGGGGAAAAAGCAAGGTTAGAACAGTATGTGTAGCATTCTGTTATTTTTGTAAAAATGAAAGAAAGGGAGGCATATTTGTATTACTTACTCACACATAGAAAGGGACACAAGTAGTAGTTGCTGTTCCTTTTGGGGAGAGAAATTGGGAGAGAGGAATGGAAGGGAACACTTTTCATTCTATGCTCTTTTAAATTTTGAATCATGTAAAGTTTTTACTTCTTGCCTAATTGTTCTAGCTAGGACTTCCAGTACTATGTTGAATGGAAGTGGTGAGAATGGCCATTCTTGTCTTGTTCCTGATCTTGCAGGAAAAGCTTTCAGTCTTTCCCCATTGAGTGTGGCGTTAGCTATGGATTTTTCATTTACGGGTTTTATTATATTGAGGTAGTTTCCTCTTATTTCTAGTTTATTGAGTGTTTTTATCGTGAAAGGGTTTTGATTTCTGTCAAATGCCTTTTCTGCATCAGCTGACATGGTCATGTGTTTTTTCCTCCTTCATTCTGTTAATGTGGTATATCACATGTATTCATTTGTGTATGTTGAACTTTTCTTGCATTCAGGAACAAATCTGACTTGGTGATGGTGTATAATTCTTTTAGTAGGCCGTTGAATTTGGTTTGCTAGTATTAAGTTTTTAAAAAGTGGAATGATGAAGTTCTTTGTGAGTTTTAAACCCCTAAAACTGCTGTGGGGAGTGGGGGGATGACTTCTCCAGTGAAGTCTGAGTCTGTTGGTAACAGTGGAGTTGTATGTATGTATGTATGTATGCTGAAGTCTCTTCTGTCTAGAGCGTCTGCATCAATCTTTTTGTTGTTGATTTTTTTTTTTTTTAGGTTTTTTAGGTTATCTTTATACCCATCGTGGAGCTCGAACTCATAACCCTGAGATCAAGAGTCACACGCTTCACTGACTGAGCCAGCCAGGCGCCCCTTGTTGATTTTTTGTGCTTTTTTTCCCCCTACTCCTCTTTTTTTTTTTTTCCTTCCAAGGAGATAGAGCATTCTGAAATGTGTATGCTTTGTATTTTCATGACCCTTTCATGTGGAGTCTCAGAAAAAATAAAATGTTTGCTGGCACAGATATTCTTATTCTGTTGTTACAAAAGTAGTACTTAACATTCATGAGCTTCTCTTGTCAGATTCTAAGTGGCGTAGTTACTATTATGGTACCCCTCTTATAGATGAGGAATCTAAGGGGCAGACACCTTAAATAACTTACTCAGAGTCTTTTGGCTAGTAAGTGGCAGAGAGATTTGAACTCAGCTTGTCAAGCTCAGAACTAGTTCTCATAACC
The DNA here is from genome assembly GCF_011800145.1 of Mirounga leonina. Taxonomy (NCBI): domain Eukaryota; kingdom Metazoa; phylum Chordata; class Mammalia; order Carnivora; family Phocidae; genus Mirounga; species Mirounga leonina. Next base: position 34,547,786 of record NW_023270433.1, on the reverse strand, counting down.
ATCCTGAAATACTGTTTCTCAACTTTGTAGTTACTAGTCTCAAGAGAATCATAGACTCCTCAGTGGGAAAGTGACCCCTACCCCAAACTTCTTTTTGTGTCCATTCACTTGGGAATATTATCAGACACCCCAACTTGTCAAATTTACCAAGACTACAAGTTAATTCTCCTAATTCATATTATTGTGCATCAGCTTTTTTACTCACTTTAGGTGTCACTCCTGGCAGAGCAACTTAGGTGGGTCCTCATTTTCTTCAGTAGTGTTAGGGCCTTGCAGTCATCAGTCATTTCAAGGTCCATTCCAGCTCTGAGTAGCTGTAAGTTGTCTGACTTCTCTTTGTTCACATTTGGGTTCCTTTGTTTGTTTCAGCCTAGCATTTCTGTTGAAATTTTGAATCTTGATTCTGCTCCCATGAAATATCAGCTGTCTCTCCCAGCATTGTGCCACTTTGCATGTTTCTTAAATATCTCTAATCCAAGTTGTCAATTAAAAAACTGAATAGAATAGGTGTTTTGAGAATTGGGTTTTGGTCTCTATCAGGTACACTTAACCAAGGTTTTGTGGTCTTATCCACAAAGATAAACTGAGTGACTGTTAATGCCTTACGGAAATTGAACTACATTAGATCCTTGGTGTTCCTCATTTACTGGCTTAACTTTAAGCTTTGCTTTTTCTTTCTTTTTTTTTTTTTTAACCTGTCTGGACCTAGGTTTCCATACTGCCTATTTGCCTTCACTTGCTGTTACTTCAAGTTCATATTCATATGGCAGCCATGGAATCAATGCCCTTGATTATTAATATATTATTTCTCCAATACAAGGTGAATGTACCAACATACAATCTTCAGTGTTCTCTACATTTATTTGTTTGTATCCTTTGTGGGGGTATTTCGATATTTTTGGTAAATCAGATATTTATGCAGTGGAATGAATATGGTAGAAAATATCTAATTCTTGTTCAGTAGAGATTTAACCTTCCTAATTAATATTATTTACTAATACTGTAGATTCTTTGTTTCTCCTACTCTGAATTTCATTTTTTAGTTTTTCATGTATTTGCAAGTTGAAAATTGATTCAAATTAGGACTTTTATGCATTATTGTGGAATTTAATTTCACACATTATAGATTTTGAAATTTATTGTAATCTTGGCTCAGAACTATTGTTCCGAGGCGCAGTGTAATACAGTCTGCTGGTTGAATCTAATTAAGGTGTCGTATCACTTGCATGCAGTATGTATCTTTGCCTAGAATGTTCTAAAATTCCTCACTTGGGAATAACACTTCCTTCAGTTCTTCTTGGTCTGATTGAAAAACCCAGCAATATTTGACACACAGTGTGTAACTCTTGTTTAAGAGGCAGACTGTGTTTATCTTTTGCATTTGCTGACTATTTTAACCAAAATGCTCAATCACAGTTTCTAGCATGATTACCAACAGATTGGGTATTAATCTTATTAATGTCACCTATATTCATTTACCATCACTGCATTCAAAGACAAGCATGACTGTACTCCGGTTCTGGGTACACAAATACTAAGGAAGTATAAATAATTTTAGTAAATGAAAGTTGAATAGCTTGCAAGTAAAATTGTTTTCTAACAAGTGTAATTTATAATTTTAAAGAAAATTGGCACATTATCTTTTTATGAGATTATATTTTACAATTATTGAGTTGACTATATACTGTAATTATCTGTTGGAGAGATCGCCTGCCTTTCTTAGCTTTCAAGCTCTCTAGAACTCCCAGGATTGTCTTGCTTAGCCCACAGGGGTTTTTTTCCCCCCTCCTGCTTGGTTTCTCTATTATCCATTTCTCGCTCTCATTTGCAAGGTAATCGTCCCTTAAATAAACAAGAATTCTCTAAAGACTGAGCAGAAACCAGGGTTAAGTTGCACAGCCCTGGTTGACAGAGGGCCTTTTATGGAGATGCTCTTCCCCAACAGAATTGCTTGTTTCAAGGTCTTTTCCATTAGATCTTTGGGTATACTTCCAATATTGAAATAAGGAGCCTTTCTCCCCATTTACCTCTAGGCTTTCTTAGACTTTCCAGCACAGTACAACAGAAAAAGTACCGTATATCTCTTCTAGTCCCATGTCCACCTCTTTTTTGCTCTGTAGCAATGTTTTTCAACTTTGGCACTATGACATTTTGGACTAGATAATTCTATGTTATGGGAGCTGTCCTATGCATTGTAGGATGTTTAGCAGCATCCCTGCCCTGTTACACTAGATGCCAGTAGTAGCTCCCAAGTCACGACAATAAAAAATGTCTCCAGTTGCCAAGAGAGTAGATCTTAAAAGTTTTCATCACAAGAAAAACACTAAGCGAACAAAACTTGTAAATATGTGTAGTGATGGATACGCACTAAACTTACTGTGGTAATCATTTCATAATATATACATATAATAAATCCTTTGTTGCACACATAAAAAGGTCTCCAGACACTGCTAGATGTGTACTGGGAAACAAAATCACTCCCAGCTGAGAACTACTGCCTTATAATATTGAACAAGTGCTTGATTTCCCTGGCTGAGACTTAGTTTCCTCATCTCTGTAATGTGGTTAATAATCCTTGCTTACGGCACAGGATAAAATATTTGTGCAAGTGTTTTGTGTATTTTAAAGTAGTATGTACAAGTAAGAGGTTGGGTTAAGCCTGGCAGTAGAACTCAGCTCTGAATTCTATTACTGTCAGTATCTCAGTGCAGAGAGTGAAGCTGAGGATGTCGGGCCTTGGTGATGGGTCACAGGCCTCCTGACTTACTGTAGATGGTACTCTACAGGGCTGTTCTGTCCAAACAGGGAAAGTGGGTGGGTACACTTTAGGATGTAATGGGAGCAGGGCTTGACTAGATGGTATATTCCTTACCAGGCAGTCCTGAGGCAGCTGCAATGGGGGCATAGCTCCATTGGGAGGACATGTGGCATTCCTCAGAATGACTCTAGCATTTCTTACAGTACTGAGCATTTAGCATTCTGGCATGCATGGTTTTGGCTAACATACCCATCTCTGGTCTGTTACTATTTTGGGCATCCCTCTCTCCCACCTGTTTCTTTCAGATTCAACAAACATTTGTTGTCTCTTATGTGCAGGGCATTGTATTGAGTGCTTTCACGTACTCTCTTTTATTCCTTTTAGAATTCTCTCGGTGGAATTACTTGTTTTACAGATAGCAACGATAGTAATAGTAATAGTAGCATTAGTCATAGAGGCAGCAGTAATAGAACTAACATGTGGAGTTCTTACTTTGTGCCTGGCACTGTGCTCAGTGCTTTATATGTATTAAATCACTGAATCCTAGCATAGTAGGTACTATTATTTTGCTTCTTTGTACAGATGAGGAAACTGAGGCACAGTGTGATTCAATAGCTCATCCACATGACTAGGAAGTGGTAGATTCTGGATTTGAATCTAGGAAATTTGTCTCCAGAGACTGCTGTCTTAGGAAACAGGTCCAGAGTCATTAAATAACTTGTACAAGTTCATGGAGCTACTAAGAAGCAGGCTGGGATTCACACGTAATGTTGACTCCAGTCCATCACTCTTTCCAGTGTGCAAGGACCATGCTTCTCATTGACCCATTCTTGCCTCTTTCTGGCTAGGATAGCTTCGGTGGTGCTAACTTAATGGGGGAACTTAGGCTAGCCCGGTAGGGGGATCTATTAGAAGATACATCATGAATTCAAGATGGGATGATAAAAGGGGTGATAAAATGAGGCAAAGAGGAACGTCTGGTGGAGCTTTTCTTATTCAGTACTTTGTTCTGATTATTTCTTTTTACATCTGGTTTCTGTAGAATACTGCTTCTTTTAGTTAAGAGTACTTTTGTCTTGGGTGGTACTTTCTGAATTTGAAGGCATAACATTTCTTTTATTTTGATAGATCTGGTGATGGGCCTATTATCTGTGTTGCAGCAGACCAGAAAGGGCTAGAACCTAGAACCAGACTTATCCTTGGGGTGGGCAGGTGCTGGTGGGAGAGAAGTATGTGAGGAGTTAAACCCTTATAGATGGTGTATTAGTTTCCTAGGGTTGTTGTAACAAAGTGTACTATAAGGCAGTGCCTTAAAACAACAAAAATTCATTCTCTCACATTTCTGGAGGCTAAAAGTCCAAGTCAGGTGTCGGTCGGGCCATGTTCTCTCTGAAGGCTCTAGGGGAGAATCCTTCTTTGCCTCTTTCTAGTTTCTGGTGTTTGCTGGCAATCCTTGGAAAGCGTTGAATTGTAGTTGCATCACTCCAGTCTCTGCCTCTGTCTTCACATGGCTTACTTCCCTGTGTTTGTGTCCCTGTGTCCCAATTTCCCTCCTTTTAAAGGACACCAGTCATATTGAATTTAGGGCCCACCCCTACTCAGTATGACCTCATCTTAACTTGATTGCATCTGCAAAAGACTCTATTTCCAAATAAGAATGCATTCACACGTTCTGGGTGGACATGCATTTGGGACTGCACCCAGTGCAGATGGTGTCCAAAGAGTAAGCAGCAAAAGGCTCCACTATCAGCATGAGGGGAGACTCCCAGAGTTCGTGGGGATTCTGACCAGTGAATGAAACATGACAGAGGACACTGTAGGTACAGGTTGTGATTGCAGATTCAGGTAGGTCATAACCATTTGATCAGTGTAAGCAGGTAGGAGAGTCCTTACCCCAGGCCGGTCTCTGCTTTCTCTGGGACTCTGGCAAAAGCAAGCCAAATTGTTTGAGAGAGCAGGCAAATGGTCAGGTTGCTAAGAAAGAGAAGAAGTTAAAAGACCCAGGATTTGAATGATGAGAGGCCTTGATCTCAGGAGTAAGGAGAAGCTCAGATAGGAGGGTGGGGCCAACTAGGTCAGGACCAGTCAAACAGCAACTGTGACTTACTGCTCAGGCCCAGAGAGTTGGTTGAAGCATCTAAAAATGCCCCCTTTCTAGGGATAGGCCTGCACAGAGCAAGGAGAAGTGAATTAAAGGCTTTCTCACTGTAATTCAGTTTCCAGCACTGGCTAGTATTAAGGTGCACTGGCAAGGTGTAAATAAGAGCGGGCTCTCTGGATGATATTGAGTGCTCTGGATAAAGGAGATTGAAAAATTTAATAACATTAAATGTTATTTGTAAGTGAAAGAAAGCTGTTGCCCTTTCTGGGAAACACTGTGTAGGCCAGCCTCTCTGCTCTCATCAGAGAGGCTGAGTCAGAGATTGAGTTGTTTTGACATTGACACCTTTTCTTTTTAAATTTATTGCTTGATAACGCTTCTTTGGAACTCTGCTTATTTCTTTAACATAATCAAAATCCAAACTGCCATGTAGTCCTAGGACTCTGAGCAACCCATATGTGTTTGTTTCTCTCCTCGCCTTGGAACTGGGCTGATTTCTGTGAGAATGATGTCCTAGACAGTTTATAAGAACAGAGAACCCCAATGCTTGGGCTAGTCGATGGCTTCTCCATCTACCTGTCTCCACCCTTCTAGCCTTCTTTAACTGCTGTAGGTTTTATGCATGCATGCATGTGTCCATGTGTGCTTATCCTTGTCTCCCTGGACCTATACTCTATTTCTGACTCAGGAGCCTTATTCAGTGCCCTTTGTCTTCCATCATTAGTTTTGGGGACCCTCTGGAATTTGCCAGCAGACTATGTTCCTTCGTTCCCACAGTTATCACAAAGAATTCTGTGATGAATGTTACTGTTCATATATTTTTATATGCCAAATTATTTGCTTAGGATAAATTGCTGAAGTGAAATTGCTGGATCAAAGATACGTGATTTTGAATGTTTTTTATGTGTATTTCTAAATTATTCTCCAGGAAAGCTTATATTCTCTAGTTGTATATATAAGCACTCTTGTCCCTGAACTCTTATTAACACTGGATAATGTTTTTAAGTTTGTCAGTTTGATAGACAACAGATGGTATCGTATTTTTGTTTAAATTAATTACTTTTTTATTACTAGATTAGTTGGACGTACTTTCATGTTTATGGCCATTTAAAAGTTCTTGTTTTGGAAATTATCCATGAATATTCTTTGTTCATTTTCTTTTGGTGTGTTTGCTTTTCATCCCATTCCTTTATTTACTACATAAATATTAATTGAATACCTTTTTGCTAGGGCCAGACACTGTTCTTGGAAAACAGTACTGACAAAATCCCTGTGATTAAGGAGCTTATGTTCTATTGTAGTAAGGCAGAAAATAAATAAGTAAATATGTAATATGATGAGTGGGGATAAGGTATGAAAGGGAGGTAAAGAATGATTGTGGGGGATGCTATGTTATAAAAGCAGTCATGGGAGTCCTCACTGATACCACTAGTGTATAGTGGAGACCTGAAGATTAAGGCCAAAGCTCTGCTGGTGTTTGGGGAAAGCATTATAAGGCAGAAGAAACAAACAGTGCAAAGGCCCTGAGGTTGGACTGTGTTTGACATGTGACTGTAGTTTGGTGAATGAGGGGAAGAGTTAGGAGGTGAGTCTGAGAGGTAGCAAGGAGTTGGATGGTTGTGGGGATATGGAACATGCATGCAGGGCCTTGGAACCAGAATAAGGTATTTGGACATTATTCTGAGTGATCTGGGGAAGCATTGGAGAGTTTTGAGTGGTGAAGTGGCATGACCTGAACCGATGTTTTAAGAGAACATGGGTGGTGGTGAGTGGAGACTAGCCTGGGGGTCGGGGAGGGTCAGTAGTGGAATCTGGAACATCAGGTAGGAGTCTCTTGCAATATGCCAGATGGGAGATGCTAGTGGCATGGTGGAAATAGTGACAAGTGGTTTTGGATAGATTTTTAACATAGAACCAATAGATTTTGCTGATGGATCAGGTGTGAGGTTCTGAGAGAGAGGAATTAAAGATGACTCTGTTTTCTGGCCATTAGTAGAGATGGGGGAAAATGTGGGCAGCACAGGTTGGCTGGTTGTGAAATTTTAGTGATTTATAAGAGCTTTTTATGTGATGAAGTTTATTAATATTTAGTCATTTAGGTGGAAAAATTTTCTTTCCTCTGTTTTTAGTTAACTTTGTTAGTGCTGTTTGCTATATAGAAATGTCAACTAGTCTTTATAGTTTTTGGGTTTGCTGTCATGTTTAGAAAAATTCTAAAAATAATCACCTCTTCTTTACTTAAGTACTCTATGGTTTTGTATTTCCATTCCCTCTTTAATCTGGATGAAATTAATTTTGGTATAAACTGAATTAAAGTTCAATCTTAATTGATTGAACTTTCAATAATTAACCTGTTATCCTAGCACCATTAAACAATTTGTTCTTTGTTAAGAGAAAATGGTTGTATCATTTCCTCTGAATTGTGAAAGAGGGGTATGTGGCAGGTTGCGTAAAAAGATATGCTATTACGTATTAGTGTTTAGCAAGCCTCTGGTTTTGTCTTTGGTTGATGACTCGGTAACTATAATTTCTGAGTATCCTAGATTGTAAACATTTGTCTCCTGAACCTCTTCCATTCCCAAAACATGTACTTGACTTAGAAAATGGCCTGCATCAGTTTCCCTCAGTGATTGTGAATTCTGTCCTATGGATGATATGTAACCTGTTTTTAACCACAGCCTATGTCCTGCCACCAAATGTGTTTTCTGCTACTTCATTTTGTCAACTGATAATTGTTCTGAGATAATAAACTAAAATTTGCTTTAGCAATATGAAAATTGACTACAGTGGGTACTGGCTGTCATTTATTCACATTACAGATCCCAAAGCCCTCCACACTTATGTATTCCAGTCATATTCTCTGTGCTCTAGTCCTTCTCTGATATGTGGATAATGTAGAGGTGACGATATGTAATTTGTTGGATTTTCTTCTTTAGGGCAAAAAATATGTTTCTTATGTTGTTAATAATGTTTACCAAATCTTATATTTGGGTTAAGTCTTCAAGCTTGGAAGTAAACCTCCAGCATTTTGTCATCTTAGAAATTGATGCCAAGGCTGATTGAACCTAAATCTCTTAAATGTTTCTTGTTTTTTGTAGAGAGGGAAATATGAGGTTCCTAAGTGGCTCTCTTCCAGTAGCATTCTGCTTCTTCAACAAATGCTACAGGTAAACTTTGTTATTTATTTTTTAAATAATAGAAGTCTACTGCAGTTGTTTGATCCAACCCTAAGATGACTGTGGTCCTGCTTCATTTGGAGGACAGTGCTGTTTTTCTATTACCTTAACAAAATTCCATTCATTATATCTACCACCCTTCTCTAGATGCTGTCTTAATTGTGTTGCAAATGCATTGTCTTCCATACCTCCACCATATGTCTTTGCTGATGTGGTTTTCCTTCCTTTTTTTTGAGCATCGTGTGTTTTCTCTGACCAGCTCTTGCTCTACACTCTTCCCCTTTCTTGCTCCCACTCTTGCATGTTAAGTGTAGAGTAGACAGGGAGTACATGCTTGAATGAGCTGATGGATAATCGAGTGGACCCCATGACCTCATGCAATGGTTCTCAAACTGTAGCATGTATCAGGATTGCCACATGGGCTTGTTAAAACACAGATTGCTGGGTGCCACCCCGAGAGTTCCCGATTCAATAGATCTGGGGCAGGACTAGGGGATTTCCCTTTCTAGCAAGCTTCCGGATGTTGCTGATGCTGCTGGTCTTGGTACCACACTTTGAGAACCACGGATTTAGGGGAATGGCCTCTGAGGGCTAAAGGTAGGAGTGCTGAAATCTAGGTATCTACCCTGCCAATCGGTAGGCATGCCACCTAACCTGGTTCTGATTTGTCAAATGGGGATTCTGAACCTGGCCTCACTGCTATGTAGTGTTATGAGGATAAAATGAGATAAATAGGAAACACTTTGAAAATATGAGTACCTTATTAGTGCAATATTTTTTTTCATTATTATGTATTCGGAGTATCTTCCAGTTTTCCCATCTGTTAACCCATCTCCAATTTTTATTCAGAATTTACCTCAGGCTCACCCACCTTGATTAAGTAGGGCCAGACCACCAAATCTCCATAATGAGATTGAAAACACCTCATCCTTTCTTCTAAACTCCAAAAAACTTAATTTTTGTTGATTAATTTTCCTCTCCTCACATTTGAAAATTATAAATGGAAAAGAAAGGTGTGCTTTTCAACTTGTTCTATGTGATTGTAAGCTCATCGGAGGTAGAGATTGCATATTCACTATGAAGGCCCTGCATTGTGGCTGCTTGAATATTAAATTGGTGAATATTTCCTGTGAATAGGTTTTCCAGCAAAGACTATTACATCATACAATAGATTGACTGAACTTCATGAATAATGTTCATACCAATGAAGTTCATGTTTGTTAAACATTTATCTTCTAAGCGCGTGTTGGTTCCTGTAGTTTTCTTACCTTTATTGCCTTCTTTAAAGAATTTATTCCAAGGCTATTTTAAGGTCTTTGACAGCATTATTGTGATGAAGTTTACATCTGTTCTGATGAATTTTGAGTTCTCAGGAGGAAAGGAGTTCTGTGTTCCCTATTTGAAAGGTTAATCTCTAGCTACTTCTCAACGGCCACTAGGTGGACCCAAAGAAACGGATTTCTGTGAAAAATCTATTGAGCCATCCCTGGATCATGCACGATTACAACTGTCCTGTTGAGTGGCAAAGCAAGAAATCTGTAAGTAAAATGAAGTCCAGGAGAATTTTTCACAAAAACTTTGTTTGATCTTTGTGTGGATTCAGGACCTACAGTGATGGTTTAAATATAAAAGAAAATGTATTTTGTAGACTTACCAGATTGGGGTTTGTGAGGCTTGTAACCTAATTAATTATACATTTGCCTGTTAATCTCTAGGACAGTGGCTCTTAATTTGGGCTGCACATGAGAATCATTGAGACCTTAAAAAAAAAAAAAGCCTGTGCTGATCCCAGAACAATTAGTGGTTAATTTTAAAAGCTTCCAGGTATTTCTTACATGTAGTCAGGATTGTGAACAGTGCTCTGGAAATCACAGGCAAGTCACTTAACTTTGCCAAATCTATTTGTTCGTCTGTAAAAAGTAGATTAACAGTTCTGTCTACTTCCCAGAGGAGTTATGAAGTTATAACGGTTCTCAAACTTTTAAGTCTGAGGACTCCTTTACACTCTTAATATTTATTTATTGATTCATTTAAAAGTAACAGTAGTAAACCTATTACATTTTATCTCAAGTTAATTTTTTCCTGAAAAATAACTTTAAAAATAAATTTAATGAGAGGAGTAGCATCTTTTCAAATTCCTTTAAAGTCTAGCTTGATAGAAGACACTAGGATCTCATGTGCTTCTGTATTCTTTCTGTTTTGATATGTTGTTTGATTAAAGTATATGAAGAAAAAGCAGCCTCACACAGATATGTACTAGGAAAATGGATTAACACCTTAAGAGCTTTTTAAGATAATTAGGGATATTCTATGATAGTCTATTAATACTTGACAAATAGTGGTTTCTTAAGGGTTAGTTGCTTGTGGAATCAATGAAGTTATTGTACTCTATTACATTAAAATCCATTGGTCTTTCCATTGGATCTCTTCCCCACGTAACATTATGAATTGGTCATTTGGAAAATATTGTTTCGCTGAGTTATTCAGATGTTCCAAAAGTTAACACCTTTCATTATACATTAGAAAAAAACCCTCACATTCGTTAAAGTCACTATTGATCTCATTAGAAGAGTCTTTAAGAATTGGAAAACTGTAAAAAAAAAAAAAAGAATTGGAAAGCTGTTAAACTAATGGTGGCAGGTACAAATTTTCCAAAATCCTAATTTTCTTTTTAAAAATTTATTTCTTTAGGTGGGGAGGGGCAGAGGGAGAGGGAGAGAGAGTCTTAAGCAGACTCCACGCTGAGCACAGAGCCTAACGCAGGGCTCGATCTCATGACCCCGAGATCACGACCTGAGCTGAAACCAGGAGTCGGACACTTTAACTGACTGAGTCACCCAGGTGCCTCCCAAAATCATAATTTTTGGTTGAAAGTCCAAATTATATCATTAGCAACAAATACTGTCAGTTGTTTTCCTTTAAGTGACAAGTTCCTTTTGTTCATTTTTGAGAAAATGCTAAATACCCAGTGTAAATATATTTTGTCTTTCAATTGAAAATGGCATTCCAGGAAGAAAACAGGTGATTCAACTTATAACTCAGTCGCACAGGTGCTTCTCCTCTAAATGGCCACCATATTTTGGTGTGCAGAAGTGCTTTCTGCATGCTTCCCACTTTGTCACACAGAATATCAAAAACACGTGTCCTGGGGCACCTGGGTGTCTCAGTCATTAAGCGTCTGCCTTCGGCTCAGGTCATGATCCCAGGGTCCTGGGATCGAGTCCCACATCGGGCTCCCTGCTCAGCCAGGAGCCTGCTTCTCCCTCTCCCATTCCCCCTGCTTGTGTTCCTGCTCTCGCTATCTCTCTCTCTGTCAAATAAATAAATAAAATCTTAAAAAAAAAATGTGTCCTGAGTGGCCAAGGCTTAATAAAATTAGTACTTTTTACTACATCAATGATATTCTTAATTGAAACTAGCTTAAAAAAGTTTTCTTTGAACTGTAAGTGCATGACCAAGAATATGGTATCCTAATATAGTTTTGTGTCACTGCTTTGATTCATACTAAGGCACCAGCAGTGTTACTCATCATTGCATTTGCACCATCACCACAAATGTTAACATTGTGAAAAATGAAAAACAGTATTATTATAAAAATAGGTTTGATCTTGGAGATCCTCAGGGCTCTGTGGACTATACCGTGAGAATTGATCTAATATATATGTATGAAAAAACTGTAAACAGTCCTATATGAGTTTAAGCAGTTCTTTAAATAATTATTCTTGCATTAATGTTTAAATTTCTCTTTTTTTTAACAAATGGCAACTTGAACTTAGCAAAAGTGTGAATGTTACTAAAGGATATGTATATTTTGGTATTAGTTAACTATTACTGTGTAAAATGAAATCTCAGAATTTAGTGACTTAAAACAATAATAACTTATAATTCAGTGGACCAGCAATTTGGGCTGCCTCAACTGGGCAGTTCTTGTGCAGGCCTTATCTGGAGTCGTCATGTGACTGCAGTCATGTGGTGACTTTATCATAGCGGGATGTAGCTGTTTGGACCATCTGTCTGTTGGGCTACATTGCCGCAGGCTAGTCTGGGCTTCTTGAAATCCCGCCTGGATTCCAAAAGAGGCAAGAAAGTGGGCAAATTCTAATCCTTCATTTTTCAAGCATTTTTCAAGTCTCTGCTCGCATCATGTTTGCTAATAGCCCATTCACCAAAGCAAACCACATGGCAGAGCCTGGAACCACTGTGAAAGGTGTGTCCTTCTAAGTCAGTACAATTCATATCCCTAAAATATAGATAAGGAAATCAAGAAATGAAAAATAACAATTAAAAAAATAAATTTTGAAGAGTGGCATCACTTTACATCTTTGCAGATTACTTTTAAATCTGGCTTAATAGAAGACACTTAGATACTTACCTGTTTTTGCATTCAATCTGTTTTGCTTTGTTGTTCTGATCAAAGCATATGAAGAAAATGTAGCCTCACATAGATATGTGGTTAGAAAAGTAATTTAATACTTTAAAGGAGAAGTATTTTAATGCCCTTTTCAGATAATTGAGCACGTTCTCTGATAATCCACTAAAATTTCTGCAGTGGAAGGGGGTATGTGCATGGGTCAACAGAATAGCTTGGAGGTTTTTCAGACATGCCACAATGCGGACTTAGTAGAGCTGTGAGGTATTTGCTTTCTGGAATAATCACACTAATAAATACAAATAAATACTCTTCCCAATAGCCAACTAGTCTTGGAAAAACAGAGTAAGCTTGTTTTTAGCTCCTTCTCATTAGTCTGCCCACTGTTATGAAATCCCTTCTGATTCTCCTTTGACTGCCAGCTCCTAAAATTTCTTTTCCATATTCCCTTTGGTCCTCCATGACATCTTTAGTATCTATCGAGCAAATGCAGTTAGAGCAGCAACTTAATTTTTTTTTTTTAAGTTTTTATTTAAATCCCAGTTAACATAGTGTAATATTAGTTTCAGGTGTACAATATAGATTCAGCACTTCTATACATCACCTGGTGCTCATCAAAACAAATGTACTCCTTAATCCCCATCACCTGTTTCATCCACCCTCCTGCCAACCTTCCTTCTGCTAGCCAGCAGTTTGTTCTCATCAGTTCTGCTAACCATCAGTTTGTTTTCTAAGAGTCTGTTTCTTGGTTTGCTTCTCTTTCTCCCCTTTGCTTGTTTGTTTTGTTTCTTAAATTCCACATATGAGTGAAATCATATGGTATTTGTTTTTCTCTGACTGACATTTCATTTAGCATAATACTCTCTAGCTCCATTCATGTTCAAATGGCAAGATTTCATTCTTTTTTATGGCTGAGTAATATTTCAGTGTGTGTGTGTGTGTATACACACACACACATATATATACACACATACACCACATCTTCATCCATCCATCGATGGACACTTGGGCTGTTTCTATAATTTGGCTATTGTAGATAATGCTGCTATAAACATCGGGTGCATGTATTCCCCCCTTTTAAAAAATTTTTAAGATTTTATTTATTCATTTGACAGAGGGAGAGACAGTGAAAGAGGGAACACAAGCAGGGGGAGTGGGAGAGTGAGAAGCAGGCTCCCCGCTGAGCAGGGAGCCCGATGCGGGGCTCGATCACAGGAACCTGGGACCATGACCTGAGCCAAAGGCAGACACTTAATGACTGAGCCACCAAGGCGCCCCTATTCCCCCCCCTTTTAAAAGATATTTTATTTTTAAGTAATCTCCACACACAATGTGATCTCACAACCCTGAGATCAAGAGTTGTATGCTTCACTGACTGAGCCAGCCAGCCCCATTTTTGAATTAGTATTTTTGTATTCTTTGGCTAAATAGTGTGATTCTGGATCATAAGGTAGTTCTATTTTTAAGATTTATTTATTTATCTGAGAGAGAGAGAGAACACGTGAGCAGGGGGAGGGGGAGAGGGAACGAATTTCAAGCAGACTCCCTGCTGATTGTGGAACCTGGTGCAGGGCTCAATCTCAGGACCCTGAGATCATGACCTGAGCCAAAACCAAGAGTCAGATGCTTAATCGGCTGAGGCACCCAGGTGCCCCTTATTTTTAATTTTTTGAGAAACCTCCATATTGTTTTCCAGAGTGGCTGCACTAGTTTGCATTCCCACCAACATTGCAAGAGCATTCATTTGCCTTTTTCTACATCCTCACCAACACCTGTTGTTTATGTTGTTGATTTTAGCCACACTGAAAGGTGTGAGGTGATAGGCCATTGTTGTAGTTTTGACTTACATTTCCGATGATGAGTGATGTTGAGCATCTTTTCATGTGTCTGTTGGCCATCTGTATGTCTTCTTTGGAAAAATGTCTATACATGTCTTCTGCCGATTTTTAATTGGATTATTCATCTTTTGGGTGTTGAGTAGGATAAGTTCTTTATATATTTTGGATACTAACCCTTTATCAGATATATCATTTGCAAATAAATATATTCTCCCATTCCATAGGTTGCCTTTTAGTTTTGTTGATTGTCTCCTTCACTGTGCAGAAGCTTTTGATTTTGATGTAGTTCCAATGATTTACTATTTTGTTTCCCTTGCCTCAGGAGACATACCTAGAAAGAAGTTGCTATGTCAAAAAAGTTACTGCCTGTGTTCTTTTCTAGGATTTTATGGTTTCAGGTCTCACATTTAGGTCTTTAATCCATTATTGAATTTATTTTTGTTTATGCTATAAGAAAATGGTCCAGTTTTATTCTTTTGTATATTGCTGTCCAGATTTCCCAACACCATTTGTTGAAGAGACATTCTTTTTCCCATTGGATATTCTTTCCAGCTTTCTTGAAGATTAATTGACTATATAATTGTGGATTCAATTCTGGGTTTTCTATTCTGTTCTATTGATCTATGTATCTATTTCTGTGCCAGTACAATACTGTTTCGATTACTACAGCTTTGTAATATAACTTGAAGTCCAGAATCATGACTAAGACTTCTAGTATTATGTTGAATAAAAGTGATGAGAGTCAACATCCCTGTCTTGTTCCTGACCATAGAGGAAAAGCTCTCAGTTTTTCCCCATTTAGGATGATGTTAGCTGTGGGTTTTTCATATATGGCCTTTATTATGTTGAGGTATATTCCCTCAAAACTTACTTTGTTGAGGGTTTTTATCGTGAATGGATGTTGTACTTTGTCAAATGCTTTTTCTGCATCTATTGAAATGATCATATGGTTCTTATCCTTTCTCTTAGTGATGTGATGTAACATGTTGATTGATTTACGAATATTGAACCAGCCTTGCAACCCAGGAATAAATCCTCCTTGATTGTGGTTAATGATTTTTTTAATGTATTGTTGGATTTGATTTGCTAGAATTTATTGAGAACTTTTGCATCTATGTTCATCAGGGATGTTGGCCTGTAGTTCTTTTTTTTAGTGGTGCCTTTATCTGGTTTTGGTATCAGGGTAATGCTGACCTCATAGAATGAATTCGGAAGTTTTCCTTCCTTCTCTTATTTTTTGGAATAATTTGAGAAGAACAGGTATTAACTCTTCTTCTTTTATTTATTTATTTATTTATTTATTTATTTATTTGACAGAGAGATAGAGAGCACAAGTAGAGTGGCAGGCAGAGGTAGAGGGAGAAGCAGGATCCCTGCTGAGCGGGGAGCCCGATGTGGGGCTCGATCCCAGGACCCTGGAATCATGACCTGAGCCAAAAGCAGACGCTTAACCGAGTGAGCCACCCAGGCGCCGCCGCCCCCCCCCTTTTTTTAAGTATGCTCCACACCCGGCATGGAGCCCAGCATTCAAGATGTCAGCCTCTTGAACTCACAACCCTGAGATTAAGACCTGAGCTGAGATGAAGAGTCATATGCTTAACCGACTGAGCCACCCAGGCGCCCCTAACTCTTAAAATGTTTGGTAGAATTCACCTTTGAAGCCATTTCATCTAGTCCTGGACTTTAGTTTGTTGGAAGTTTTTTGATTACTGATTCAATTTCTTTGCAGGTTATTGGTCTGTTCAAGTTTTCTATTTCTTCCTGCTTCAGTTTAGGTAGTTTATATGTTTCTAGGAATTTATCCATTCCTTCTAGCTTGTCCAGTTTGTTGGCATATAGTTTTTCATAAATAATCTCTTATATTTCTGTGTTGTTGGTTATTTCTCCTTTGTCATTTGTGATTTTGTTTATTTGGGTCCTTTCTCTTTTCTTTTTGATAAATCTGGCTAGAGGTTTATCCGTTTTATTAATTGTTGTCAAAGATCCAGCTCCTGGTTTCATTGATCTATTGTGTGTTGTTTTTTTTTTTTAGTTTCTGTATCATTTATTTCTGTTCTTACCTTTATTTCCTTCCTTCTGATGCCTCTAGGCTTCCCCTGTTGTTCTTTCTCTAGCTGCTTTAGCTGTAAGGTTAGGTTGTTGAGCAGCAGCTTCATTCTAGCAACTATCAGTACTGAGCCTCAGAACATTGAGGGTGCAGGTATGTGAGCAGTGCAGTAGCAGGGCCAGGCAAGTGGGTATGTGTCCCTTGAGGGGGGGGAGTGGGTGGTGCAGATGCCTGTGTTCAACCATTGGGGGTCATCATTTCTCCATGTGTGGGAGGGCTTTGCATGTCTTCTCAGCCATGATCCTAATAGGATAGGATACACTACTGCTTGTGGGAGAACAGATGCCAACATGAAGAAAGTCTCTGATTTTACCAACACAAAAATTATTTTAAATTTGGGTGCAGTATAAAGTAAAATATATGGTTTTGAGTGTTCAAAAAGTATATAATTTTCCTTATATCTTAGTATAATAATTGCTAGTATTTACTGAATACTTACTATCATTGAATAGTGTGCTATTACAGTAAGAACTCTATATTATACTAGAGTATAATATAGAGCACTTAGGATATTCCTTTAAGAGTCAGGGGCTATTCTTTTTTTTTTTAAGGATTTTATTCATTTATTAGAGAGAGATCACAAGCAGGGGGGAGGGGTAAAGGGAGAAGCAAACTCCCTGTTGAGCAGGGAGCCCGATGCAGGACTACATCCCAGGACCCTGGGATCATGACCAGAGCCGAAGGCGGATGCTCACCCGACTGAGCCACCCAGGCACCTGAGAGTCAGGTGCTATTCTATGGGCTTTGTGTTTTTAATTCTTTTCACTCATTTAATCTTCATACCAACCCTCTGAAGTAGATACTGTTATTGTCTCCATTTTGCAGATGAAGCAACTGGGACACAGGTTGTAAAGTAACTTCCTCAAGATCAAACAACTAATAAGTGTAGAACCAGGATTTGAACCTAGACATAAGGGCTCCAGAATGTGATGGATCTGACAGGTCAAATCAGTCAAATCTAGGGCCTGCATCCTATGTAGCTGTGGCCTTTGGGATGAGGGTTGCTTGTCTTGTCTCTAGTAAGAGGTGACATTGTGGTTCGGTGAACAAACTCTGGGCTAGTAATGAAAAATGCCAGTCTTGGGCACATTGCAGGAACTTTTCCAAGTCTTCATTTTCTTACCTCCAATATGAGTATTCTGCTGTCAGCCTCTTATGTATGTTTGGGTTATGTTTGCCATTTATAAAGTGCCTTTATGTGTTATATCGTTCATCTGTCTTGCCTGCCTTACAGTACTGCTTCGGGGATCAAATGAGTAATATACAGGAGAACTATAAGCAATGATTGTTGCTTTTCAAAGTATTTGCTTTTCTCCCCTCAGTTTTCTGTTTCTTCAAGAGTGAATTATAAAAAATAATTCAGATTTAGTTGGATATTTAATGTATAGGTGCTATTCTATAACTCTATGCATGATCTCCTTCTATCATTTTCACACATAGCTCTAGTACCCAAGTATTGTATCAAATAGAAGTTATATTCAGTTCTATTTTCTGCCCTACTGAACAGGAAATGTAGTAGGCACGGATAATCCAAAATAATTGGTTAGCTTTTGGTATTCATTTTTGTACTTAATTTAACTCGAGTATGTGTGGCTGAGAATTCAGAGTACAGATCTTCCTTGACTTAAGGGGTTACATCCCAATAAACCCATCGTAAATTGAAAATATTGTAAGTCGAAAATGCATTTAATGCATCTAACCTGCTGAACGGCATAGCTTAGCCTCGCCTCCCTTAAACATGCTTGGAGCACTTACATTAGGTACAGTTGGGCAAACTCATCCAACACAAAACCTATTTTATAGTAAAGTGTTGAGTATCTCATGTAACTTATTGATTACTGAAAGTGAAAAACGGAATGATCGTATGGGTACAGAATGGTTCTAAGTGTGTTGGCTCTTTAGTCTCATGATCACGTGGCTGACAGGGAGCGGCAGCTTGTTGCTCTGCCCAGCATCACAAAAGAGTATTATACTGTATATCATTAGCCAGGAAAAAGATCAAAATTCAAAATTTGTAGTATGGTTTTTACTGAATGTGTATCGCTTTTGCAGCATGGTAAAGTTGAAAAATTTTAAGTTGAGCCGTTGTAAGTCTGGGACCATCTATACTTAAAGTATTGAGTCTCTTTGGAAAACCCAGCTTGAGATAAGCCATATGGTTCAGACTTTGGTGTCTTGTCCACCCCACTCTTTATTCTCTCCAGTTCAGGAGTCCAGCAAAGAAGCTAGCACCTTCTTCCTACGCTTCCCTCCTTTCCCACACACACCTTGTGGTAAAGGCACAAAGCAGGAGGCTAGGGGGAGAGAGAAAGGGTTTTTTTGTTTGTTTTTAGGAGAGTAACTTTTTTTTTTGAGATGGAGAGAGAGAGTAAGAGAGAGCAGATCAGGGGGAAGGGCAGAGGGAGAGGGAGAGTGAGAATCTTAAGTAGGCTCTACAAGTGTGAAGCCTGACACGGGGCTCAATCTCAGGACCCTGAGATCATGACCTGAGCCGAAATCAGGAGTCGGACACTTAACTGACTGAGCCACCCAAGCAGCCCTGTTTTTAGGAGAGTAACATTAAGATTATGGAGGGAACCCCAGAAATCTTCTCACTTGAGCAGTAGTCACTCAATTGGTGTCAAAGAAGTTGCCCAACTAGTGGTAAAGTGTCTGAGCTTCTAAGGCTGGGACTTTCCTGAAGGGGGAATTTACAATAGGGGGAACTGCTAAGGTCAAAGCAACACAGTGAAAACTTATCTTAGCATTTTGGACTTTTATATAGTACCATTAGTGTAAGTCTCTGTGGTCTCCACATTCTCCATAACCCATGAGGTTGTGCTTACACCAGCCAGTGATGCAGGTCGTTGTTTCTAGTGTTCCTCTGTGTTCATGATGGCAGCATGACTTTCTCTTGAATCCATTACTATAAGTGGTGTCCAGAACAAGGGAAGATTCATGATATCGCTCTGTTTTGTGGCGGGCAAACCTCTCCTGGTATATTATGTTTGGTTCTGAACACATCACGCTGAGGGCCAGTGACAACCTAAAGTGTGCGATCTAAAGAAAGGGTCAGAATGGTAAGGGGCAGTAATCATTGAAATGGTGGTTAAAGGAACTGGAAAAGAGAAAACTTGGAGAGGACAGGTTGTCTATAATAGGGATATTCAAATTTCTGAAAAGCTCTTATCCCAAAGAGGAAGTAAAATTATGATTGTTAGTAAAAATAGTAAACCATTTTTTGAGGGTCTACTCTGTTTAGATGTTGTACTAGGCTCTCCACATATGTTACATGTATTGCAAGGCAGGCTCTATTTCTATTTTACAGATGATGGAACTGAGGCTCCGAGAGGTATAATAACCTACTCAAGGTCATATAGTTATTTAGTGATTTCACAACTCAAACCATGGTCTCCCTAATTCCAAAGCCTAGATTGTACTGACACTGAATGGAGATCATAGGCAGACAGACCTTAGGGGGCAGGTGGGAGAAGCTAGCCATCCCAGTTGTTCTGTTCCTGGGAAAGGAGGACTTAGGGCAGAAAGTGAAAGACCACTGATTGGGGTTGTTGTGAAGAGAATTCATACATGGCAAAGATGAGTTTAAAATTACATTCCTTATGAATCTCTTCCACTGAAGTCTTCTGAGCTCCTGTTCCAGGTCCAGGCTAGGCCCCTTCGGCCTTTTGGTTCTCACTGATTCGGATTTGGTTCTCAGAACCTATTTTTGGCCCCTCATGCATGGGTCCGAATACTTGGATGATTTCTCTCCTGAAGCAAAATAAATCTTGTATAGAGACTATCTCACTTTTTAAAACTGCTTTGTCAGTACCCTCAGCATCGTGAGGACTCCTTGGATTGGTGCTAAACCCTAATGTAGCTTGAGGTGCGCTGCATTACAAGTCTGAGCCACTCTTTTGCCAGCCTGTTGTAGAGCCACTGATGTTAGTGCCTAGTGACTGTTCCTTGATGAAGATGCCATGCAGATCCCACTGTAGGCAATGGGAAGGAGGACAGAGTGCCTTGGCTACATAATTTTAACAATCAGGTGGTGATGGGATGTGAAGGGCTAGGCAAGAGCTCCTCTTCGTGAACTGCTTATTGTCACCTGCTGACATCTTTAAAACTTACGGAGAATGTTTATTCTCACTTAAGAATTTGATGAACTCATGTTGTTTTTACACATTGGTATTGATTTTACAAAGTAATTATGCTAACTTTAAGATTGGAAAACAATGAATATATTTGTAATTTTTTGTTAATAAAGTTTATAATATTTTTTTGTAGCTTATTCACCTCGATGAAGATTGTGTAACAGAACTTTCTGTACATCATAGAAATAACAGGCAAACAATGGAGGATTTAATTTCATCGGTAAGAAATACAATGTGAATTTGAGACTAATATCTCTTGTTTTATTTTTCTTTATGGATACAATAAATGTACTGGTAAAGTACATTAAAAATAGTATAGCATTTGTCAGACCTAGGATTTTATCATGGGTGTAAATATTATAATTATGTATGATTTTCACTCAATTTTTTTCTCATGTCTGCTGGATATCCTCTTAAAAATGACATTGATTAAAGAAAATTATAGTGGGGAAAAAATGAAGAAACAGAAGAAACTAGTCCACAGAGAATTGATAGAGTTCTGATTTTACTCCTTGAAATTCTCTAACATAGAACTATGATTCTGTTTGTAGGAATAGGTAAACACAAAGCACTTTTCTTCTTACCTAAAAGCAATCCTGTGGCATCACATCACCCGTAAGCTTATGAAACAAATACAGATATCATTATCATGATTTCTGTGTTGGATCATTTTAGCTCTTTCAGATGCTTAATCTCTAGATTTTTTTGTAGGGATGGAGGCACTCACAGCTGACCCTGAGTATAATCTAACCTGATAGGGATTACGCCTAACTTTGCTCCTGATTCAGTACTGTGTCTTTCATCATCTATGATTTGTGTTTTTTTCTCTTTTCTAATTTGCAAGGTAAAGGCCTTAAGCAAAATTTTTTTACTAAACAAAGCTTTGCTAAGCCACAATTCTTTTCAGTGAGGAGGTATTAAGGATTTTTTTGAATGACATAATAACCAAGGTTCTAGAATGTGTCTGGAAAACAGAATGATAATTTAGTTTTTCATGGATAATGCCTTTATTTTATTTTATTTTTTTAAAGATTTTATTTATTTGAGAGAGAGAGAGAGAGCATGAGTGGGGGGGGGAGGGGCAGAGGGAGAAAGAGAAGTAGACTCCCCACTGAGCAAGGAGCCCAATGCAGGGCTCCATCCCAGGACCCTGAGATCATAACCCAAGCCAAACGCAGATGCTTAACTGACTAAGCCACCCAGATGCCCCGGATAATGCCTTTAAAGAAATGGCAAGAATTGGGAATTGTTGCAAGGTCTTTTATAATGAAAATCTGAAGTTTCCATTGAAGTAACTTAAAAAAAAAAAGAATGACTTTTTCTTTAGGACGATCTTTAATAGACGACTATATTTCAGATACATAAGATTTCTTTTAAAATTTTTACAAGTTTTCAAACACCTACAAAAGTAGAATAGTTTAGGGCGCCTCGGTGGCTCAGTTAGTTAAGCAACTGCCTTCGGCTCAGGTCATAAATAAAATCTTAAAAAAAAAAAGAAAGAAAGAATTATCCAGGCCAGAGATGAGTAGTGTTGAGGTTGAGAAATCTTGGTTTAGGAAGTCCCAGAGAATTCACGTTGGTCCTAGGTACTCTCCAGTTTATTTATTATTTTTAAATTAAATTAATTAATTAAGATTTTATTTATTTTTTGACAGAGACAGCGAGAGGGGGAACACAAGCAGAGGGAGAGGGGAAGGGAGAAGCAGGCTTCCCGCAGAGCAGGGAGCCCGATGCGGGGCTCAATCCCAGGACCCTGGGATCATGACCTGAGCCGAAGGCAGACGCTTAACGACTGAGCCACCCAGGCGCCCCTATTATTTTTTTTTAAATTAATATATAATCTATTATTTGTAAATTAGTTTGTTATGGTAAAACAGCTAGCGTGATTTCTTTTTTTTATTAACATAATGTATTATTTGTAAATTACTTTGTTTATGGTAAAATAGCTAGTGTGATTTCTTTTTTTTAATTAACACATAATGTATTATTTGTAAATTACTTTGTTTATGATAAAATAGCTAGTGTGATTTTTATTAACATATAATGTATTATTTGTAAATTACTTGGTACTTTCCAGTTTAAATAGCCTCAGGGGACCCAGATTTGAGGTCATCTATGGTCTGTCACTTTTTCTGGCACTTTGGGAGCTTTGCCTTTATTTTGGGGGCTGGTTAGACTGGACAGGGAGAAATCAGTTTAGTGAGATCTATGCTGGTATGGTGCTGCTGATCTTTGTGCAGAGAGAGAAGCAATATTATTCTCAAATGTTTGACTCCTAGAACTCCCACTTTTATATCATATACATGACCACTCTTTTTTTTTTTTTTTTAAGATCTTATTTATTTATCTGAGACAGACAAAGAGAGCTAGAACAAGTGGGGTTAGGGGCAGAGGGAGAGGGAGAAGCAGACTCCCACTGAGTGTGGAGGCTGACTCAGAGCCAGACCCAGGGCTAGATCCCAGGACCCTGAGATCATGACCTGAGCCAAAGTCAGACACTTAACCGACTGAGCCACCCACGCGACCCTAAACATGAACTCTCTAAACTGCTTTCTATATGCAGAAGTTAGAGTTTCATATGTGTTATGATTTCAAGATATCTCACCGTAGCCCTCTTGAGACTCCCAGTAGTGGTGCTAGAGCTTCCTTCCACCTGATTGCTTTCCTTACTTTCCTCCTATTTTTCCAGCTGTGAGTGGCTGTGAATTGTGGGAGCAGCCAGTCCTCTGGTAGGAGGACTTCACTGAGGGTTACATGTGCATATGAGAACCTATTCGGATCAGTCCCCTCCTCCACCCCTGCAGTACAAATCCCCCTGTATTCTGGTGGCAGAAGTTTAAAGATTGAGGGCCTCACGTGCTCGCTTCGGCAGCACATATACTAAAGATTGAGGGCCTCACAACCAAGGTCAGGGGAAGGATAGTGAGCCATTCCTCAATTTCTTAAACGCTCTGTACCAGTAACTGCCTGCCCTCAGCCCAGGTGCCTGGGCAGTTCTTTAACATGTAGCCTGCGTGAGCAATAACTGGGGATTAAATTTTTTTTAGAAATGGAGTCTTCTTTATGATAGGTAAACCTATTGCTTTACTTTCAGACATTTGACTTTCAAAACAGGGAGCTGCTTAAAAGATGAGGGGGCGCCTGGGTGGCTTAGTCGGTTGAGCGACTGCCTTCGGCTCAGGTCATGATCCCAGGGTCCTGGGATCGAGTCCCACGTCGGGCTCCCTGCTCTGCGGGGAGCCTGCTTCTCCCTCTCCCACTCCCCCTGCTTGTGTTCCCTCTCTCTCTGTGTCTCTCTCTGTCAAATAAATAAATAAAATCTTTAAAAAAAAAAAAAAAAGATGAGGGAGACATGGGTTGTGTTAGACTTGGGATTGACGTCACCTGAAAGCGTAACTAATGTGCCGATTCATCTGTTATTGAACACACAACTCCCCCATGTATCTAATTGTAATAAGTAGTGTGAAGTGGCTATGGCAAAAAAGTTATTAAAAGGATGTCTTTTTGTTTAGGGATGAAGAGGGCTTAGAGTTTATAAAACTCCTATGCAGGTTTAGAGGACTCCATCTAAAACTGTCCAGGTATTGCTTACATTGCCTGGATTGTGCCATACTGTTGTTGATAAACAAGTGGCAACTTGTTTCAGAGCCATTGTTTGTAATCAATTTATGGCATCTCTTTCAAAAAGGTAGGACTGTCATAATGGAGAGTGATTGTGACTGCTTAGTTTTTACCCAGTTCCCAAGTACCTTCTTTTTTTTTTATTTTTTTTAATTTTTTATTCTTATGTTAATCCCCATACATTACATCATTAGTTTTAGATGTAGTGTTCCATGATTCATTGTTTGTGCATAACACCCAGTGCTCCATGCAGAATGTGCCCTCCTCAATACCCACCACCAGGCTAACCCATCCTCCCACCCCCCTCCCCTCTAGAACCCTGTTTGTTTTTCAGAGTCCATCCCCAAGTACCTTCTTTATGAAACTTTTTCTGCCCTTCCTTCCAACCCATCCTGTCTGGATTAAAGGCAACATTCTGTAATAATTTATCACAGTATTTTATACTTCTTCCACTAGATTGATAGGTCCATTATATAGATTTCAAAGCATACATGATGATTGTGGCCATCTAAAATATTAACAGATAAAATTTATTAATAAAAACAGTTTTTATTTACACGTTTTTGGTTGTAGGCCTCTTTGGATTATGTGCCTTGTGAGGAGATACATGCATTAAATATTATTGAATATTATTAAAATTTAACACTCTTGTAGGATAGAGAGTCACCTAGTCTTATGAGTCCATTATTTAGAAACTTGCAGTTATACATAGTGGATTGAACAGGTATGTTTACATCCAACCCTTCCCTAAAACCTCACTAAAATAATAAAGGGATAAAAAGATAAAAAAATTCACAAGGATGTTGAGGATATAAGAGGAGACAAAAGTAATGTCAATAAGATTTGAGGAATTATAAAATAGGTAAGTGGCATCTGACATAGCACTTCAGAGAAAGCTGAAAGCTAAATGCCTGCAATAGGAAAAGAAAATAAGCAAATTGATTAGAGCCCTAGGCTCCAGAAAGGCTTAGGAATCAGAGGTACTAGGAGCCTCTGAAGTTAGGGAAGTAAGTAGGGTGGAAAACAGGAAGATTGGTTGAAAGTCTGTACTAGAAGCAGTTGGACCCCAGGTTCCTTTCTCTACCTTGTGCTGTATGATAGCCACCTCTTCCTTACCCCAGCAGGAGATGGGAGACACTGAACAAGGGGAACTCGTGTACCGTACGCAGCTCTGGTAGGGGTGATGAGCCATTCTGAAATGGATGAATGGCCACATGCAGTCTTCATATTAAGTAGTGAACCACTATCTCTAACCACATTCCCTATTCAACTCTGAGAATGCTGGAACTAGGATTTTATCCTGTTTGCAGTGGGGGTGGGGAAAATATTGGAAGATTCAATTCTAGGGAAAAGCCAAGAGAAAGGACCTACTATACCAATGGTTGGGAGTTTAGCTTCCTGTCTGTTCACCATAGAGAGAAGCCCCCAAGGTGATGAGCAGTCTCAAATTATACACAGAGCCTTTAATTAACTGTGCTTTATAATTCCCCATCTTTAGGGACAGGCAGCCAAAGCTTATCAGACATTTGAGGAAAGCCTCTAACATGAAAATCAGAGATCAAAACAAATGGTGGGGGTGGTGAGGTGGGGGAGAAGGAAGAAAAGTAAAGATACTGAGGAATAAAAGATAATGCAGGGAGTGGAAGAAAATGGCTAGAAGTGATAATTAATATTCCCAGAGATAAGAGAAGCTATTTCTTTTTTGAAATAGGAATAAGATGACTAAAAAGGAACATTTCAAGAGATAGCTCTTGAAAATTTAAGATATGACCACAGAAATAAAGAGGTTAGTAGAAATGATTGAAAGTACAATTAAAAGAAAATCTCTCAAAAGTCGAATCTAAGGACAAAGAGATGCACAAATAGAAGAGAATGGGTAAGAAAGGTCCAACATACAAATAATAGTAGTTGCAGGAAGATAAAGCAGAAGAAAGAAGGGAAGAAATCATCAAAGAAATAATACAAGAAGAAATATTCCAGAACTGATGGTTTCTAAGTTAGTAGAACTGAGTTTTTAAGAATGAAGGGGCTTAGCCAGGGTTTGGAAATAAGGATGAAAATAGATCTACACAAGGTGAAATTTCAGAAAACCGGGGGAGAGAGAATATCCAAAAAGTTTCCAGGGACAAAAAAAAAGCCCCCAAAAGATCATAAAGGTTTGGAGTCAGAAAGACTCTGGATTTTTCAGTAGCCATACTAGAAGTGAGAAGACCATGGAACAATTTTTTCAAAACTGTGAAAATTATTGTCATCCTAGAATTCTGTACTCGGCCCAACCAGAATCAAGTGTGAGGTGGGAATGCAGTCATTTATCAGACATGCAGGATCTCACAAAATTTACCTCCCATTCATCCACCCTCAGGAAGTTATTGGAGGATATATTCCACCCAAACAAGAAAGTAACCAAGAAAGAGGAATATTTAGGATCTGGGAAACTGGGGATACATTGTAGAATAGAGGTGAAGAGAATCCCTAGACCAGCAGTTGAATTGTAGGTTGAGAAAGAAGCCAGTCCAGAGTGGAGCATGGAATGCAGACATCAGGTGGAATGTCTCCAAAAGGGCAATGGAGGAGGGAACAGATTAGCTGGTGTGTGTGGACATGCTGAGGGGAGGTGAAGAATGCTGGGGAGTGTGGAGTTGAATTAGTAAGACGAGCAACTGCCGCTTTTTTATTTTTAACTTCAGGAAAAACCAAGATACAAAAGAAGGAAATGCAAGGGTAGTACCCCGCGTGGTTTAGCTGCAGTTCCATACTGGTTGTTAAGATATTAGAATATTTATGGGGCGCCTGGGTGGCTCAGTTGGTTAAACTACTGCCTTCGGCTCAGGTCATGATCCTGGAGTCCTGGGATCGAGTCCCGTGTTGGCTCCCTGCTCAGCAGGGAGTCTGCTTCTCCCTCTGACCCTCCCCCCTCTCATGCTCTCTCTATCTCATTCTCTCTCTCAAATAAATAAAATCTTAAAAAAAAGATATTAAAATATTTATCTACTCATTAGTAAAGAACTCCTACTCTGAGTGCCCTCCCTGTTGTCCATTACCTCCCTTAGGTCCCCTGGGCACCTTCCTCCAGTCTCCCCTGGTGATTAAAAGTCGAATAATTTTCATGGTAGGGATGCCCCAGGACCCTACTCACCTCTCAGCCTCTGTTCTAATTGCATAGAATCAGGGTACAAATGAAATATTTTGAATATTACCCCTATTCAGTTGTGAATACTAATTTACATAATCATAATAGTGTAAATATTGATTTAACTAAAAATTGTGATAAAAGTATAGTAGGAGGATGCAAGGAGGAAGAATGTATGGGGCAGGAAGGAGTTGTAGTAGAGCTAAATCCTTATTTTCCATACTAGGAAATTCATAGACAATATCTGAAGCTGAAAAAAAAATTTAAAGCTGTATAAGCAACGGAGAAACAAAGAAGAAATAGCTAAAAGTATTTAAAAGTGGTTCCCTCTGAGGAGTAGAAACTATGTGTGTGAGAGAAAGAGAGAGAGAGTTGGTATAGGGGATTGCTTTTTTTTTTTTCCTGAATGGAAAAAAATTAATGTAAAATAAAACGTTATTTCTAAAAACAACTTTAGTCTTCTAAACAACTTGATTTTCTTTTTTCCAGTGGCAGTATGATCACCTCACCGCTACCTATCTTCTGCTTCTAGCCAAGAAGGCTCGGGGAAAACCAGTTCGTTTAAGACTTACTTCTTTTTCCTGTGGACTAGCCAATACCACCCCATTCACAAACATCAAGGTAAATGTTAGAATGGTTTTTGTTTTGTTTTTTTTAAGATTTTATTTACTTATTTGATAGAGACAGAGCACAAGCAGGGGGAGCTGCAGGCAGAGGGAGAGAAATGTTAGGACTTTTTGTGTGAACACCTACTGCTCTTTTTTTTTTTTTTTTAAAGAGGGGGTGCAGAGGGAGAGGGAGAATCTTTTTTTAAATTTATTTATTGTATATGTAGAGAGAGAGTGAGAGAGAGCTCATGGGGGGAGGGGCAGAGGGAGAGAAT
The DNA here is from genome assembly GCF_011800145.1 of Mirounga leonina. Classification (NCBI taxonomy): domain Eukaryota; kingdom Metazoa; phylum Chordata; class Mammalia; order Carnivora; family Phocidae; genus Mirounga; species Mirounga leonina. Next base: position 34,519,670 of record NW_023270433.1, on the reverse strand, counting down.
CCCTAAGCAGACTCCCCGATGAGCATGGAGCCCAACACAGGGATCCATCTCACAACCCTTAAGATCATGACCTGAGCTGAAACCAAGAGTCATACGCTAAATGGACTGAGCCACGCAGGCGCCCCAAACACCTACGGCTCTTGCCTTGTGCCTGCTGCATTCATGGGTGGATACACCACTGGTATCAAGGAGCCAGAGGCAAGACATTTTATGATTTAAATATTTTGGGGGGGGGAATAAAATTTAAATAAATAAAAATATATTTTTGGTGAGGAAAATGGGAAATTCGGAACTTGAACTCTAAAAATTTGAATGTAAACATAGCATTGAAATAATCCTCTCCTCCCCTCTGTTTTTCACAAAAGTAATTTGATTGTTGCAGAAAAATTTTAAGCCACAGATAAGCCAAAGGAAAATAGAACTTATCTATGAACCTACTGCTTATAGGTTTTTTTTTTTTACTGTGTCTTTCCAGTCTTTTTTATAGTATGCTTATTTATATAATTTATGTATATTCAAGTACTTTTAAAAGATACCGTATTATTGGGTTGTAGATAAAAATTTTAAATATTGTTGGGACTAAGATTTCTGAAAGAGGATATATTCTACTTCATATGACATGAAATATTTTATTTTTTAAAATATTTTATTTATTTATTTGACACAGAGAGAGAGAGAGTACAAGCGGGGGGAGCAACAAGCAGAGGGAGAGGGAGAAGCAGGCTTCCCTCAGAGCAGGGAGCCCGATGCAGGGCTCGATCCCAAGACCTGGGATCATGACCTGAGTCGGAGGCAGACGTTTAACCGACTGAGCCACCCAGGCGCCCCAACATGAAATATTTTAATGAATATTTTGATACTCATTTATGTTGATTGTTTAGGTTTGTTTTGAGCTTATGTAACTCAAATTCCTTGTATGAGTTTGTTGTGACCATATAATTTTTTTCTATTTTTATCTTCTTTGTCTCATTTTTCTTTGTCATGAGCATTTAGAATGGTAGAGAAGCTTTACATTTAGGGAAGCACCATGTCATTCCTAAGAGTTCACATTAGTCTCTGTCTTCTGTCTGATTCTTTGTTATCAAAATTCTGCCTTCTGAATCCTTTGCTGGCTGGGTGTGGAACTTTGTAATACAATAAGCCTTCCCTTTGATTAATTTAGGTTGCTATTTAAGTTATTCTAGCACTAGGAAATTGTATTTTTATTATTCTCAGAGAGAGGTAGTTAGCTCTCTTTACAGAATCCAGTATAGCCCAAATGACTATGTAGGTGAAGTGATTTTATTTCTTTAGGTTTCAAACCTCTGTTAAAAAAAGCCATCTTGGGGCACCTGGGTGGCTCAGTTGGTTAAGCAGCTGCCTTCAGCGTGGGTCATGATCCCAGGGTCCTGGGATCGAGCCCTGCATCGGGCTCCCTGCTTGGCGGGAAGCCTGCTTCTACCTCTCCCACTCCCCCTGCTTGTGTTCCTTCTCTAGCTCCCTCTCTCTCTCTGTCAGTTAAATAAATAAATAGGGCGCCTGGGTGGCTCAGATGGTTAAGCGTCTGCCTTCGGCTCAGGTCATGGTCTCAGGGTCCTGGGATCGAGTCCCGCATCGGGCTCCCTGCTCCTTGGGAGCCTGCTTCTCCCTCTGCCTCTCTCTCTCTCTCTCTGTCTCTCATGAATAAATAAATAAAATCTTAAAAAAAAAAATAAATAAAAGATAAAATCTTAAAAAAAAAAAGCCATCTTTTTCATGATCTTGTATTGAATCTCCCTCTGACCCCCCTGAATTCCTTTACTGCTTCATTTAGATCTCTTTTTGGCACTTGTCAGTCATGTGCTGCAGATATAGGGGATTTTATGTTCTTCCCAGACCGTGCCAGTCCCTTCTTCCCTCCCTAGTTGATCTCTTAATCAAACTAAGCACTAAAAGTATCAGTAGCTGTTATGGAAAGGAATCTCGAAGTGAGATAATGTCATTCCTGAGTTGGTTTTCTAGCCTGTTCTTGGAGAGTTTTATTGGATTGGTGAATACTCCATACCCAGACAGATCTATTACCCATGGACTTCATGAATTGTCCTGTCACTCATCCTGCCCACATTGCCAGACCCTTTAAACTGAAGTGAATACCTTTAGGTCCAGGAGGACACAAAATCATGAACTCTTTTTCTGATCAAGGTAGTTTCAGAAAGGAATTAGATAAGTCTGTATTTATAATAAACTTTAATCTTAAATTATATATAAATTATGCACATTAAATTATAATAAACTTTATTAATAAACTTTGGCTAAATTTTTACATTTATGATACCTTAGTTAACAGGCCTGAGACATTTTCCTAAGCCATTGAATTTTCTTACATCTGGATTGGCCTGATCTCAATTTATCTGCTTATAACATTTATGAAGTATTCAAATGGAAAAGATCTGGGAAGATACTCACTCTTCTCTCTCTCTCTCTTTTTTTTTTTTTTTAAGATTTTATTTAGGGCGCCTGGGTGGCTCAGTCGTTAAGCGTCTGCCTTCGGCTCAGGTCATGATCCCAGGGTCCTGGGATCGAGTCCCACATCGGGCTCCCTGCTCAGCAGGAAGCCTGCTTCTCCCTCTCCCACTCTCCCTGCTTGTGTTCCTGTTCTCGCTGTCTCTCTCTGTCATATAAAATAAATAAAATCTTTAAAAAAAAAAAAGATTTTATTTATAAGAGAGAGTGAGAGTGAGAGAGAGAGAAAGCACAAGCAGGGTGAGGGACAGAGGGAGAGAGAGAAGCAGACCCCCGCTGAGTGGGGAGCCCAGTGCGGGGCTCGATCCCAGGACCCTGGGATCATGACCTGAGCTGAAGGCAGATGCTTAACCCACTGAGCCACCCAGGCACCCCTTACTCTTCTTTTCAACTAATGAGCTTTGACCCTGATCATGTAATTATTTGGGTATTTATGTTATTTAATCAATTTTTATGATAGGTAGACATTTTAATGACAAAAAGTAGAGCAGAAATAAAATTTGGGATTGTTTTCTGATTTTATGCAAATCATTGAAGCTTGAAACAGGGTTCCTTTGTACTCTTCTCCCCCTTGATAGATTCATCTCTTATCTCTGGGGTGTTGTTTATGAGAAGGTAGGTAATCCTGAACTATTAATCAATAGATGGCGTTTTCAGTGAAACAATAATATAGTCTGATCCAAGAATCATAAAAGACTACATCATCAGGTGCCTGGGTTGCTCAGTCATTAAGCGTCTGCCTTCAGCTCAGGTCATGATCCCAGGGCCCTGGGATCAAGCCCTGCATCGGGCTTCCTGCTCTGTGGGAAGCCTGCTTCACCCTCTCCCACTCCCCCTGCTTGTGTTCCCTCTCTCACTGTCTCTCTGTCAAATAAATAAATAAAATCTTAAAAAAACAAGAAGACTACATCATCAACATATCATTAGCATTTTCAGGCCCATGCTTGCTCTATAACAGTTAAGTTGAGGCAAGACATACATAAAGATAGCACTACCCTGGAATAATAGATGATTGGTGCCAACAAGGGACTAGAGGTGTGTTTTAGTGGCTTTAGGAAGGGAGTGATCACCATAGGTGACCCAAACTGGATCTATAGTCAAGTCTAGAAAAAAATGGAAAAGAAGGAACACAGTATTCAGGGCAGGATAAATGAATTAGCAAAATCTCAGGCACCTGAATGTGCTTGATATATTCTGTTGGCAGTTGTTAGACTTTGGTTAAGATGGAGAGGTCAAGTAGGGAAAAAGTGAGAGGAAGAGAAGGAGGAAGTGAGCTGGGGGTAGGCGAGATCTAGATTGTAGAGAACCTTGAAATGTCATGTCAGAAGGGTTAGACTTTATGCTATAGATATGGGAGCCATTGATTTTTGAACAAGATAGGATAAGTCACTTGCATGACTGTAATTTTGGAAAATTTATCCAAATTTGTTCAGTTAGGGATGTGTGTGCTGTTACTCCCTTCTGCAGTGCCCATGACAGCCATCATTCATACAACACTGTTCTTTCCCTCACTGAACCTAGACTTAGCTTTAGTATTTTTCTCCACCTAGCACTGCATGTAGGTAGTTCTGGTTCATGATAACTGGAGAACTCTGTCATTTCTGGCTGAGAGGGTAGAAACATTGGTGGCACAGACCATACCATCTGTTTGGATAGTTCAGGTCTGAGAAGATGTGTTCATGAATTAGAGCAACGGCAGTGGGACTGGAAAGTAAATGATGAGAGATGAAGAATTCAAGTAAAATTGTCTGGCCAGCTAAACTCGATGTTGAGGGGAAGGGAAGGAAGGAGAAATAAAAAAAAATCCAATTATACTCCATAGACTTAGGATTTAGGGTGTGTCTAGTATACCCTTAGTTTGTAGAGGGGGAAGAATGAGGGAAGATAACTAACTCTAGTGGTATTGTTAGCACAGGACCCCAAATATCCTGTCCCCAGGAGATGTTTCATAAAGCTAGTTTATTTTTAGGAGAAATTGCTGCATACTCTGTATGTACTTACAACGAAGAAACCTATATTTCAAAGTCATTTCCCTTCTGTTTTCTACTTTGTCAGAGCTTTTTTTTTTTTTAAAGATTTTTTTTATTTGAAGGGGGGAGGGGCAGAGGAAAAGGGAGAGAGAGAATCCCAAAGCAGACTCCCGCTGAGCGAGGAGCCCAATGCAGGTCTTGATTCCAGAATCCTGAGATCAGGACCTGAGCCAAAATCAAGAGTCAGACGCTTAACCGACTGAGCCACCCAGGTACCCCATCAGAGCTTTTTATTTGTTATTTGTCTGGTGGTACAGTGATTATCTGATAATAATAAGCTAAATAGTATGGCATATAATGTAAAAATGTTCCAAGACATGTTATTTGAGAGTCAAGAGATTCTCCTATGTAGTAATTTGTATTAGCATTTTTTTGACTTCCTATTTTCTGTCCTGGATGGTGAGCTCCTTCAATACACTATCTCTGCTTTGTTTCTGCTTCCAGGGCCTTGCCCTGTGCCTCAAACATACTCTTTTAAAAATTGAATCATGATGGTGTTGTCTCTAAGTTTTTCTGTTTTTCAATAGTCACAGAATCTGAGTCTAGAAGATATGACGACAAGTGATGAAAACTATGTGGCTGGGTTGATAGACTATGACTGGTGTGGAGACAGTTCATCAACAGGTGTGGCCACTCCTGAAACACCACAGGTTGGTTATTTGTATTACTGTTTTGTTTTTTTTTTAAAGATTTTATTTTTATTTATTTGACAGAGGGAGACACAGCGAGAGAGGGAACACAAGCAGCGGGAGTGGGAGAGGGGGAAACAGGCTTCCTGCGGAGCAGGGAGCCCGATGTGGGGCTCGATCCCAGGACCCTGGGATCATGACCTGAGCCGAAGGCAGATGCTTACCGACTGAGCCACTCAGGCGCCCCTATTTGTATTACTATTTAAAGCAGTGTATGTTGTCTTAGTTATAAAAACATCTAGACTCTAATGTGAGTATGTGTAGTAGCTCCATGTAATATGCAGTATTGTGTATGTGCTTGCAAATCTAATGAATTCCTAATTCCATTGAAAACATTAATGAGAGATTGTTGGAATATGAATGAAAGAGAAGCCAGTTATTTCCAAGTTGAAGAAAGCCAAGATTCCATTTTGGAGTACTTTACTCCTCCTCGTTTCGCTTTTCTTGTCCTTTTTTTCTTCCCCTCTTCCCCTTCCCTCCCTTCCCCTCCCCTCTCCCATTCCAAAAATGAGGTACAGCTTACATGTAGTTAATTATTCACCATTTTAGTGTACAATTCTGTGTGTATACATACAGTCATGTAACCACCATCAAAATCAAGAACATTTCTGTTGCCCCTCCCAAATTCCCTCATGCTTCTTTGCAGGCAACTCCATATTCCCCCCAACTCAGAGAAACAACTGATCTGTCTTCTTCTCCTTTTGATAATCTTTTGTTCTTTACATAAGCCCAGTTTACTATTTTTTTAACACATTGCTGGGCTTAGTTTGCTAAAATTTGTTTAGAATTTTTGCTTCTATGTTCTTAGATGAAATTGGCCTGTAACTTTTTTCTTCTGAAAATTTTAATTTTATTATTACAGAAGTAATACATGGATACATTCATCCTGCAAAACATTCAAACAATATAGAACAATGTAGAATAATGAGTGAAAGGCTTTCTTCTCCTTTTCTTGCATTCCATCCCATTTTGTATTAATCTTATCTGATTTTGGTATTGTGATTATATTAGTCTTCTAAAATGAATTGGGTTGTGTTCCTTTTTTATTCCCTGGAATGGTTTTTTAAGAGCTAGGGATTATATTTTCCTTGAATGCAGGTAGGACCATGCAGGTAGTATGAATTTTGTTACCAAACCTATATGAAATTATAAATTATTAAAGGAGACTTTTGCTTCTCTAGAGCCAAGGCCAGGACAGACACATTTTTGTGCCAAACTCCTTTCCAAGGCAGATTTATATTTAATTCACCCTTTCATTTTTAGTTAAAGCCCCTTCTGGCTTTTCTTGAGAGCTTTGGTTCTAGGTCTAGGGCTTCCATGGCTGTTGAAACCCACGCTGTCAGTTTTCCGAGATAGTAGGTAGATGCCCTTAGAGCAGTGGACAGTTTCAGCCTTCATTACATCTCTGGATACATGCTCCTCTTTTTAGTTTGGACTCTGAGGATTTTCCTTACTTTTTGGCAAGCTCAACCATAAATTCAAAAGGATTAATAAATATTTTGTATCCAACATTTCTTTCTTTCTTTTTTTTTTAAAGATTTTATTTATTTATTTGACAGAGAGACAGTGAGTGAGGGAACACAAGCAGGGGGAGTGGGAGAGGGAGAAGCAGGCTTCTCGTCAAGCAGGGAGCCCGATGTGGGGCTCGATCCCAAGACCCTGGGATCATGACCTGAGCCGAAGGCAGATGGTTAACGACTGAGCCACCCAGGCGCCCCAGTATCCAACATTTCTTTTAGAGTATTTTAACATGGTTTTTCTGCTCTAATCATTGACTAAGCTTTTATTTTTTGGTACATGTTGAGACAAACCATGGCAATCTAGGCATGGGAAACAATTCTTAGGATTTATTTGTGGCCATTCTCAGTATTGCCTGAGATCTGGGTATGTTTAACATTTAACCTGAAACATGTTGAAATGATCTGTCAATAGAACAGCCTAAAGTGATCTACATGTACTACAGAGAACTGAATATTCCATTTTCAAATTTCCTGATATTGCCAATAATATCCTTTTGAGAGTATTTCATTTTAATAAAAATGGTATAAGGTAATTTGCAAATGATTAAAGCATGTTGTAGAGAAATTGACTTTTCTTCTTCGTCAGTGTGCTTTATCCAGGAACTTTTTTTTTCCAGTTTGTCAAGCATTGGACAGAATCAAATGGTCTGGAATCTAAATCATTAACTCCAGTATTATGCAGAGCATCTGCCAATAAATTAAAGAACAAAGAGAATGTATATACGCCTAAGTCTGCTGTAAAGGATGATGACTGCTTTGTATTTCCTGAGCCAAAGACTCCAGTTAATAAGAACCAGTATAAGAGAGAAATAGTCTCTACACCAAATCATTACACTACACCCTCAAAAGGTATTTGCTATGTGGACTAATCATTGGTAAAATACTTTAAATTCCATTCTTCTTACCATCTAAATAAACATAACAGGTCAGAAATGACTAGCATTGCTCTCAGAAATTTCTGCTTTTTTATCGTGTGTTATTTGCATTGGTTGAAATGAAAGCATATTAGTCAATTTCCAATTTTTCTTAAGTGATATTTTTTCTCTTTTTCACATATATAGAGTTGAATTATAGCATCATAGAATATCAAAGCCAAAAGGCAAATTAGAGCTCATTTCATCCACCTGCCTTTTTCACAGCCCAAAAACCTGAGACTCAGACAAGTGATTTGCCCAAGGTCATATATCCAGGTTTAGACTTTGCTTTCTCCTTTCCCCCCACTTATCATGGTTAAAGCTAAAGGGTCTGCTGAGCCCTTCTTACTCATGTAGATATCCAGTTCTGGTATCTGATCCTGCTCTTGTCCATATCCCAGCAGACAGGTGAGACCTGTGATGTCCTTCTAGATATCTAGATCTATGTCTGGATATTACAACTTTCTCATTGCCCTTGGTTTCCTCGTCAGCTCAGTCAGCACCAATTATGTAAGCTGTTTCCTTTATGACACCTCAGTGTTTTCTTGCTGGCCTCATTTGAGCACATTCTATTTTGTTAACGTGCCTCTTAAAACACAGTGCTTAGGACTGAACCCAGTTTTCTAGTACTGGGTCTCATCCGGATAAGACAGTAAGTGTTGTGAGAGTAGAAATTCTATCTGCCATGCTCATTGCAACATTGTATAGTATGTAGTAGGGGCCATGTTTATTGTCTGGTATATAGTAGGTGCCCAATGCATTGTGTATGGTAGGGTCATATCTATTGAATGCAAGAATGAATAAATTAGAGCTTGAGGGGTTTTATTTACCATGATATAGTCTATGTCACTTTTTAAAATGACCCCTAAACATTTTTGGCCTTTTTTCCAGCAATTGTGATATATTCTTTTTTTTTTTGAGAGAGAGTGTGAGCCCACGTGTGAGTGGGGAGAGGCATAGGGAGGAGAGAGGATCTCAAACAGGCTCCATGCTTAGCCTGAGATCATGACCTGGGCTGAAATCAAGAGTCAGAGGCTTAACTTTCTGAGCCACCTAGGAACCCGACCTCCTCTTGTTTTATGTTAAGAGCCTCATGAACCGAAATTCTGAAACATTGCCATGTGAACTGCTGCTAAATCACATCCTGCCATTGTGCTTCCAGTTTACTAGTGGGCCTGATAGCCAGTTTCAGAGCTCTATTTCTTTCTTTTTTTTTAAAGATTTTATTTATTTATTTGACAGAGACAGTAAGAGAGGGAACACAAGCAGGGGTAGTGGGAGAGGGAGAAGCAGGCTCCCCACAGAGCGGGGAGCCCGATGCGGGCTCGATCCCAGGACCCTGGGATCATGACCGAGCCGAAGGCAGACGCTTAACGACTGAGCCACCCAGGCGCCCCTCAGAGCTCTATTTCTTATACAGATAGTATGAAAAGCTTTGTCAGAATATTTACTGGAAGTTCTATTATTATGTTAATGGCATTCTCTCGTTCATCAACTCAAACAATACTTTCCCCAGAATTGTGAGGCTAGTTTTGTGTGATAAGCATTTGTGGCTGCCTGGGGTTGTTATGAGTAAGATAAGTCTGGATATAGTGGCACCTTAGTAGTAGCTGTTATTGCAGTTTTTCTTAATGGGGTTGTTTCTCTTCTGTTATTTGTTAATATAGCTACAACATCCTATGTGAGTCAGGGAGTTGGGTAGGGAGGTAAGTGGACTTTGGCTCATTGAGGGCTTTTTTTTTTTTTTTTAAGACTTTGATGCTTATATCCCTTCTGTTACTGTGTGTGTGTGTTTTAACTTTAAAATTTTTTTAAGGATTTATTCATTTATTTTTTAGAGAGTGTGAGTGTGCATGTGTGTGTGTGTGTGCGCGCGCGCGCACGCGCGTGTTGGGGGAAGGGGCAGAGGGAGAGAGAATCCTCAATAGACTCCTTGCCGAGCACTGAGCCTGACATGGGGCTCAATCCCAGGACCCTGAGATCATGACCTGAGCCGAAATCAAGTCGGCTGCCCAGCTGACTGAGCCACCCAGGTGCCCCTGTGTTTTTTAACTTTTTATGTAATTCTGAAGGTTTTGACATATGGATAGTTTGGAATTTATAGTGTTAAAGTGTCATCAGTTTGCGTATCTTGTCCCTGTGAGAAAGATTGTATTGGTCAAAAGGAATTATTGGCTATTGAGAGAGAGTGAGAGCATGAGCAGGGGGAGGGACAGAGGGAGAAGCAGACTTCCCGTTGAGCAGGGAGCGGGGTGTGGGGCTTGATCCCAGGACCCTGGGATCCTGACCATAGCCCAAGGCAAACACTTAACCGACTGAGCCACCTAGGCGCCCCTGGTTATTTTTCTTTAAACATAAGAGCCACCTATGGAAGCTAGTGGCTGAAGCCTCAATTGATAGCTTCCATTAGTGCTTTGCATTTGACTTTGACTCTGAGTCATTTTTTATATTAGCAGTAATCACTTTACTGAATCTTGTACAATCCAGTTAGTGACAATTTGTCGAAGAGTATAACTGTGTATAGTAGTAGATACTCTTTGTGTACAAAGATGAAAACTATTTTCAGAGATACCCATGAGTGATCTTATTTTCTTATTCTTATAGAACCAATGAAAACAGTGCTGAATAGTCATAAACAAAACAACACCTCTAATGTCTTTTTAAAAACTTGATATCTTATACTTATTATAAAGTGTTATTACTTCTAAAGGGCATGTAACTTTTAGATCATGAACAAAAAGTTAACTAATCAGTGGTAGCCAGATTTGTTATTGCGAATTTGTCCGGACTGGATACAAACACCCTAGTAGAATCAAACACAAAATTCTAGAATAGGGAATATAAAAATAACCAAAGCTCACAGCTGTTTAATAACTTTTGTCAAGACTTCACAGGGACTGTTCTCTTTGCCTAACAGGAGTTGACTAGGACTAGGAATTGAATTAACACCTCTCAATACTGTTTCACTTAAAAGCATAAATTGGATCCTTGTATAAATACAGATCGACTTATTTATAGAAAGGAGAATCAGTAGTCATAAAATCTGTATTTATATGATCTTTAAATCTGTCATATAATATTAAGCATGGCCTCAGTTTTTCAGTGAAGGAAAAAGAAGAGCTACACATGCAAAGCAAAATGATTTTGTTTTTATTATAAATCACATGGAAACATTTCTTTACATAATTAGAGCCTTAACAGCACTGGCCAAGTGATTACAGTATTTCTGAGTCAATGAATAAGTGATGTATGCGTTATTGATAGAAGTTTTGAAACCGTAATATGTCACCTGCATGTGGTTTGTGTTTCTTGTTTTTCTAATAGCCAGAAACCAATGCCTGAAAGAAACCCCAATTAAAATGCCAACAAATTCAGCAGGAACAGAGAAGTTAATGATAGGTGTCATTAGCCCTGAGAGGCGGTAAGTGTTCTGTTTTTTAGATTCTTTGATCTTCAGTATATGTAACCAGATTTCCTTTTTTCATGTATGATAAACCCCATTAAGGTATAAAGCCATTGTATAAATTATGTTGGAGACTGTAGAAATGTCTAGCTGAATGACGATGGTCTGTGTCCATTCCTGGAGCTGTTGCTGCTGCCTTCCTCATGGGGTAGAATTCTGAAACTCCTCAGGAGTAGGACTGGCACCTTACCATATGGCAGGCTGGGAAGACAGTGGCCCTGGCCCCAGCCACATAGTACCCTTTCTGAGGCCCATCTCTTCCTATGCTTCTGCCAGTAGAATATAGATATCCACTAACAGATAGCAGTTACTCAAATAGTAAAGATACCAACGGGTGCTTCAGAGAAAACTCATTCCTCTTGTGTGGACAGTTCTGCAGCATTGGTGACCCTTCCTTGTCTTTTATAGCTATTTTTTTTAAAGCAGTATCCATTTTGAGGACAGCTGGGGAAATTAGGCCATGAACTAGATATTAGACAGTACTATGGCATTATTATTAATTTTCTTGATGTCATGTTGGTATTTTGGTTATGTAGAAAAGGTCCTTATTCATTGGTTATGTATGCTGAAGTGTTTCAGAGTGTAGTCTCATGATATCTTCAGTCAGGTTACTTTCAGATGGTTCAGCAAAGATGCACATATATTTAATGTATTTACTTATCTATATACACAGAGAAAGCAAATGTGGCAAGATATTAACAACTATTGAATCTAAGAGGATATATGGTTGTTCGCTGTACTATTCACTCAACTTTTCTGTATATTGACTTTAAAAAAAAAGCGAGGGGAAAAATAATTTTGCCAAGTGGCAGTTGGCCGAGGGGAGGAGTGATGACTATGTTCCAGTGGGAGATGGCTTTTGTACTCCCTGGGGAGTGAGGTGGTCCAGCCTTGGCATGCTCAAGTGGCCTTTGAGGGCCCCAACTGGCAGGAGGCCCAGCTTTACTCATGGATTTTTTTTTTTTTTTTAAGATGTCGCTCAGTGGAACTGGATCTCAACCAAGCACATGTAGAGGATACTCCAAAGAGAAAAGGAACCAAAGTGTTTGGGAGCCTTGAAAGGGGATTGGATAAGGTTATCACTGTGCTTACTAGGAGCAAAAAGAAGGGCTCTGCCAAAGATGGGCCAAGAAGACTAAAGGTAAGTGGACTGGAATTCTTTAATATGGATTTCTGAAGCTGACTGCTAACTGGGCTTTTTTTTTTTTTCTAAGAGAAGTACTGAATGAATGAATTGATTATTTTTTATTTTATGCATTTTGATGCAGTGGGCTTTGAGAGTGCAGAGGTAAATTACATATACTTGCTCCTTTCAAGGAGCAAATAACTATAATTAAAATACTCAGAGAGATTAATCACAGAGGCAACATGGAGGTGGGGAAGCATGGGTATAGATGGGGAACTGAGAGCTGCCTTGAGGATGGATACTTGAGCTTAATTGTCATATCTCTGATTGTAGGAGAGTCCCTGACACATGGATACCTTTGTAGGCCCTCAAAAAATATTTCAATGCATGAGAAGTGAATTTGAACTTTGAATGTGGTATATGTGAAGAAAATAGTGAGCAGCAGACTGGGAAGGTAGGCCAAGAGGTCCTCACAGGCCTAAGAGATTTGGACCTTATTTGATAGTCCTGTTACGCTTTAAAAGGCTTAATGTGTCAGTGATGTGGACAATATGGTAAATATTGGTAAAGGAAAGGAAAAAGAAGTTATTAGTGGATATAAAATACTTCTTACTCTTTCGGATTCTCTCAGCATTCCTTCAGACATCTAATGAATGACATGTTTGTTTGGGGGAAGTAAGAGGTAAAAGTATGAATAAGACACAGCCCATGTCATTGAGGATCTCGTAGAGTGGCAGTGAAGACAGGCAGGGATGTTGCTCTGTGCTGTGAGAAAAACATGTCCCAAGAGGTGTGGGGCGCGAAGGAGGGCAGAGAAGATGGCAATGTTCCCTGTGGTTTGGGGAGTGGGTCTATGTTTAGTTTTTGCACTGAGAATCTCATTGAGAGCAAATCTAGGCAGGTTTAGGGAAGGAAAATGATGAGCTGTTGGGCAGAAGTGTGTTTCAGGGGAGAATGTTCGTTTATGTCCTGGTTAAAGTGGAAGAAGATAGGACTTCTCCATTAATATTTGTTGCCTTGTTGAACTTGTATAATGCACTGAGAAGTTTTGCATTGTCCTTTTGTTCTAAGATTTCTCTAGATGGAGACAGTTATGAAATATTTCAAACCCTGACATTGGGATTAAGAAAACCATAGTGTCATTTCTCTGAAAAACATTAGGTAAAATTAAGGAAACATGTCCAATCATATACATTATTGAGAGGCTAAGCAGTATCAAATACTGATGGATAATATGCCAAAAGTGTTCACCTGTGTAAATTGTTATGGAACCCGAATGCATTTTCCAGTAGGAACTGCTGTGTTGGTTGGCTTTCCATGTATTCCCTAATACTTCCAGGATATAGGTTGGAAATGAAAAGACCTGGGTTCTAGCCTCAGCTTCGTACTGTGTAGCTTGGATAAGTCATTTTATCCTTGACTGCCTCAATTTCCTCATTTGTAAAAATGAGATAATTTCTACCCTGGCAACTTCACAGAGCTGGGATGTGTAAACAAAGCTGTCTCTATGAGACGAACATGAAATGCTCTATTATGAACGGTGCTCCAGTGTTGAGTAGCATTGTTTCTATCCATGTTGAGCATTTTAACCCCAATGGAGCAGAACCACAGTCCTAATTAGTACACACCTAACACTGGAAACTTGACTGACTTCGGATCTTTGACTCTTTATGATGCTTTAAGTTTTTGCAGAACTGCAGAGCTTGCTTTAGGAAATTAGTTTCATTTTTTTCTTCCAACCTCTTGTATTAAAAAATTATAAACTTACAGAAAATTTAAAAGGATGGTACCTGGTACAAAGAACACTTTAGGTTGTTAAGAGAGCAAATCATATGTAGTTAAGCCCTCTTTGTAGGAAGCAATCTGTAAAAATCTGAAATTTAAATAGATTAGGATTAATTCTTTATTTTACAAAAGGAATCACTAAAATTGTGATTTAGAAGTGTTCTGCTTATTATCTTGACAAAGCCAATTTAGTTTGGTGAAATAGCCCTGGATGGGAATCCAGCAGACAGAGGGTCCTATAACTTGAAGCTGGGTTCCTAAATTCCAGTCATTTAACTCACCTTCATATTGGCATATCATCTGCACTGTTATTTATCTGGCATTTTCTTTATATTGACTCTTTAAAAAAAGACAAAAAAACAGATTTGGTGTGCCTGGGTGGCTCAGTTGGTTAAGCCTTCGGCTCAGGTCATGATCCCAGGGTCTTGGGATCGAGCCCCGCATCGGGCTCCCTGCTCCGCCGGGAGCCTGCCTCTCCCTCTCCCACTCCACCTGCTTGTGTTCCCTCTCTCACTGTGTCTCTCTCTGTCAAATAAATAAATAAATAAATAAATAAATAAATAATAAACAAACAAACAGACTATCTATCTATCTATCTATCTATCATCTATCTATCTATCTATCTATCTATCTATCTATCTATCTATCTATCTTAAAGAAAAAAAAGCAGAGGGAGAGGCAGGCTCCCCGTGGAGCAGGGAGCCCGATGCGGGGCTCGATCCCAAGACCCTGGGATCATGACCCGAGCCGAAGGCAGACGCTTAACGACTGAGCCACCCAGGCACCCCAAGATCGCTAACTTTTTAAAAACTTGAGTTTATTTTTATTTTTTAAATTTTATTTTTTTAAAGTTTTTATTTTTGACAGAGAGTGTGTACAAGTAGGGGGAGTGGCGGCAGAGGGAGAGGGAGAAGCAGGCTTCCCGCTGAGCAGGGAGCCCGACGCGGGGCTCGATCCCAGGACCCTGGGATCACGACCTGAGCCAAAGGCAGACGCTTAACCATCTGAGCCACCCAGGGGCCCCGAGTTTATTTTAATTTTTTTATTATTTATTTAAAGATTTATTTATTGTAGAGAGAGAACATGTGTGTGCGAATTGAGGGGGGCACAGAGAGAGAGAAAGGAGAGAGAATTTTCAAGCAGACGCCCTGCTGAGTGGGGAGTCAGACGTGGGGCTCGATCTCACAACCTTGAGATCGTGACCTGAGCTGAAATCAAGAGTCGGACGCTCAACCGACTGAGTCACCCAGGCGCCCCTTGAATTTATTTTTAAAGAAACTGTATATTATTAGTTTTTGCTAATTATGTTTTTCCAAATCAGATTGGAACAAATACATAAATACTAAAATAAAAATACAGTTGACCCTTTGATCAACATGGGTTTGAACTGTGTGGGTCACTTATATGTATATTTTTTTCAACAAATATATAGGAAAATTTGGGGGGATTTGTGACAATTTGGAAAAATCAAAAACCACATAGCCTAGAAATATCAAACAAATTAAGAAAAAGATATGTCATGAATGCAAAAGATATATGTAGATATTAGTCTATCTTATCATTTACTGCCATAAGATATAAACAAATATATTATAAAAAGTTAAAATTTATCAAAACTTATGGACACAAACATACTGTACATGGCACCATTCACAGTTGAGAGAAATGTGAACAAACTTAAAGGTGCAGTATTAAATCATAATTGCATTAAAATCACCTGTAATACATCTTGTACTACTATAATAATTTCATAGCTACCTTCTGTTGCTCTTGTGGTGAGCTTGTGTTTTGAGTATCTGCTTAAAATGCTGTGTGATGTGGGGCACCTGGGTGGCTCGGTGGGTTAAATGTCCATCTCTTGATTTCGGCTTAGGTCGTAATCTTAGGGTCCTGGGATTGACCCCTGCCTTGGGCTCCCTGCTCAGGATGGAGTCTGATTGTCCCTCTCCCTCTGCCCCTCCCCCTGCCGGTGCTCTCTGTCTCACATAAATAAAAAAAATCTTTAAAAAAATAAAGTTAAATAAAATTCCATGAAAAACACTGTGTGATGCTAATCATTTCCATGTGAGCAGTTCGTCTCTTCAGTAAATTGCGTATCATAGTAAAAGATGATCTCTGGCGGTTCTTGCATATTTTTTCATCATTTTATTTTATTTATTTATTTTTTAAAGTTTTTTAAAGATTTATTTATTTATTTATTTATTTGAGAGAGAGAGAATGAGAGACAGAGAGCATGAGAGGGAGGAGGGTCAGAGGGAGAAGCAGACTCCCTGCCGAGCAGGGAGCCTGATGCGGGACTTGATCCCGGGACTCCAGGATCATGACCTGAGCCGAAGGCAGTTGCTTAACCAACTGAGCCACCCAGGCGCCCTTTTTTCATCATTTTAGTGTAATGCCATAAACCTTGAATAACGCTAGGGGACCCACATGAAATGCTGCTAGTGATGCTGGAAGTGCCCCCAAGAAGCACAGAAAAGTCATGACATTACAAGGAAAAGTTGAATTGCTTGATATATACCATAGATTGAGGTCTGTAGCTACCATTTCAAGATAAATAAATCCAGTAAAAGGACTATTGTTTAAGAAAAAAGGGAAATTCGTGAAGCCCTTGCTGCAGTTATGCGAACAGGCACAAAAATCTTGCACTTTTTGCAAAATGCTTTTTTTTTTTAATCGCATATTGAAAATGCAGCTTTTATGTGGGTGCAGGATTGAAAGGCAGATAGAAAGGCATACCTATAAACTTTAATATGATTTGAGAAAAGATGAAGTCTTTATGACAACCTAAAGCAAAACAAAGGTGAAGTATCTGAAGTTGGAGAATTTAATGCCAGCAAAGGATGGTTTGATAATTTTAGAAAGAGGTTTGGTTTAAAAAAATGTCAAGATCACAGGAGAAGCAACTTCTGCCCACCAAGAGGCAGTAGATACTGGTTCCCAGATGCCATTAAGAAAGTCATTGAGGAAAAAGGATATCTTCCTGAACAGGTTTTTAATGCAGACAAAAATACCCTATTCTGGGGGCGCCTGGGTGGCTCAGTTGGTTAAGCGACTGCCTTCAGCTCAGGTCATGATCCTGGAGTCCCTGGATCGAGTCCCGCATCGGGCTCCCTGCTCGGCAGGGAGTCTGCTTCTCCCTCTGACCCTCCCCCCTCTCATGTGCTCTCTCTCATTCTCTCTCTCAAATAAATAAATAAAATCTTAAAAAAAAAAAGAACCCTATTCTGGGGAGAAAAAAATGCCACGAAAGACATTTATTAGTAAGGAAGAAAAATGAGCACCAGAATTTAAGGCAGGGAGGGATATGCTAGCTCTATTGTTTCATGCAATGCAGTCAGGATTATGATTAGGACTGCCCTTGTTTATATAGCTGCTAACTCCCAAGTCTTGAAGGGAAAAGATGCCCACCAAGTTGCCAGTACAAGAAGGTCTGGACGAGAATCCCTTTTCTGGATTGATTCCATCAGTGCTTTGTCCCTGAAGTCAGGAAGTACCTTGCCAGGAAAGGAGTACCTTATGAAGTTCTTTTGATATTGGACAATGCTGCTGAGTCACCCAGAACCCCATGAGTTCAACACTGAAGGTGTCCAAGTGGTCTGCTTGTCCCCAAACACAATGTCTCTAATTCAGCCTCAAGAAAAGGGGGTCATAAGGACCTTTAAGGCTCATTACACCCAGTACTCTCTGGAAAGGATTGTCAGTGTTATGGAAGAGAATGTCATGAAAGTCTGGAAGGATTTCATCATTGAAGATGCCATTGTTGTAACAGAAGAAGTCATGAAAGCCATGAAGCCCGAAACAATACATTTCTGCTGAAAAAAACGGTCTACATGTTGTGCATGACTTCACAGGATTTACGACAGAGCCAGGCAAGGAAATCATGAAAGAGTTTGTGGATATGGCAAAAAAAGATATGTGTGGGGAGGGTTTCAAGATATGAGCCTTGGAGAAATTCAAGAGCTGATAGACACTACACCAGAAGAATGAGCAGAAGATGAATTGATGGAGGTAAGTGCTTCTGAACCAGTGGCAGATAATGAGGAAGAAGATGTAGAAGAAGCAGCGCCAGAAAACACATTGACATTAGGCAATCTGGCCGAAGGGTTTCCATTATTCAGGACTACTTTGGATTTCTTCTATGACATGGACCCTTTTATGATATGAACACTGAGACTAAAGCGAATAGTAGAAGGAGGATTGGCACTGTACAGAAACATTTTTAGCGAAATGAAAAAGCATAAAGTCAGACAGAAACTACGATGTATTTCCAAAAGTTCCACCAAGTGTGTCTGCCCCTCCTGCCTCTCTTTCTACCTCTTCTACCTCTGCCACCCCTGAGACAACAAGACCAACCGTTCTTCCTCCTCCTCCTCCTTCTCAGCCTACTCAACATGAAGATGAGGATGAAGGCCTTTATGATGATCCATTTTCACTTAACGAACAGTAAACAATCATCATGCCGTATAGTTAATAAACTTACATATTGTGTATGTGTGTGTCTTTGTGTGAACATCTAATAGCTGTACAAGGATCATGAGACATTTTTTGTCATCATCATTACCTAAGTATTCATCATGTAGAACATTGTGTGCAGGACTCACAGAAGTGGATTGTCTATCTTTACTTAGACATAAGGTGAGTGATACTTAATATAAAATTAATAATGTATTTGTTTTCTTACTGTTGTATAACTTTGCTTTCAAAGAATTATGTTACTGTTCAGTATGCTTCTGTTGTAATTGGAGAAACTGCTTATCAGCCTATCATCACCAGCAGGTAGTTTAAAAAAATATCTAACAAGTTTCTAATGCTGTATTATGAATATGACTTTATTACTGTATCCCATAAAATTTGTAAGACCATTTATTCATTAGTGTATAGGCTAAGCTACTGTGAAGCAATCATATTGATTACACTAGGCCACCATGAAGCAATCCTATTGCTGCTGCTTTGTTATCAATGCATGAACCACTATACCTGTAAATAAATACAACTTTGTTTTTCACATCTTTTCATTTTTGATATCCAGTGTTAGTAGTACATATAATATCTATAGTGTTTTGTGTCATATAAGACTATTGATGTAGGTACTAACAGATGATAGAAGATTCATCTTGTAAACATACAGTGTAAACTTACAATATTGATAAATGTAGTACAGTACTGTAAATATATTTTCTCTTATTATTTTCTTAATAACATTTTCTTTTCTCTAGCTTACTTTATTGTAAGGGTATAGTATATAATGCATATAGGGGCGCCTGGGTGGCTCAGTCGGTTAAGTGTCCAACTCTTGATTTCGACTCAGGTCATGAACCTCAGGGGTCGTGAGATTTAGTCCCGCGTCAGGCTAAGCCTGCCTGGGATTCTCTCCTCGCTCTCCCTCTGCCCCTTCTCCCCCCCAAGTCCATGTTCACACACTCTTATCTCTCTCTAAAAAACAAAACCAAATAAAATAACAAAAAAATACATGTAACATACAGAATATGTGTTAATTGACTTATGATATCTGTAAGGCTTTCGGTCAGCAATAGGCTATTAAGTTTTGGGGGAGTCCAAAGTTATATGTGGAGTTTTGACATTGTAGGGGGTCAGTGCCCCTAACCCTTGTGTTGTTCAAGGGTCAACTATATGTACAAACCACATTTCCTAGGGCATTTGTTTCATTTCCCACAGTTTACATTTTAGGACTATTACTATCTCTAGCATAGCATGGGAAGGGAGAAACGAGCAAAGCTCATACAGATATAATAATTAATATTTATGTATTTCTTTAAAAAGATTGGTAGGAGAGGAGGATGGAAGGTTAAAAAGGATGATATGGATGGAGTTACTAGTGAATATTATTTCTCCAAGCTCTTCAGTGCCATCTTATTTCAGCTTACCAAGAGTTGTTGGAAATTGTTTCTGTATTTTTCTGGAAATGTTTCCCTTTGAAGTGGTACTATAATGAGTTTGTGAATCTCTCAATTAGGTAGAATGGTCTTTGTGTTGATGTAAAGATTTACTTCTTACCCCTTCTTTTTCTTTTTTAAGCTTCACTATAATGTGACTACAACCAAATTAGTGAATCCAGATCAACTCTTGAATGAAATAATGTCTGTTCTTCCAAAGAAGCACGTTGACTTTGTACAAAAGGGGTAAGAAGCACGCTTAGAGGCTGTTGCATTTATTGCTTGATGTCTTTTGAACTTTGAGAAGACATGTATTGATTCTTCACTTCTCTTTTTAAAAAATATTTCTCCCACCTCATTTTCATCAAAAAAGCTTTTATGCTAGTGTCATTGTTCATAATTTAGTCTCGTTGGTGTTATGTGAGCTAGCGCCATATTGTCACCACTTTCAAAGTTAGACTTTTCAAAATAGGAAAAATCCGAACTTCTTCCAGTTTTCTTTTCAGTCCTCTATTTTCCTCTGATGTTTTCAATAATATTTATAAACTGCAATCTAAATTTATGAGATACCTCAAACCAATTAGGGATTTATGTAGAACCCTTTCCTTTATGACTTGCTATTGGACAGGACTGGGTTTTCAGCACTTTATCAAATTATTTCACCTGAACTCTCTCCCACTGTTGAGTGAGCTGCCAGCAAAGCCTCCGTGGCTGTGATCTCATGGTCTGAATGGCCAGACCTCTTCTCATTACCTAAGATGTTCATATTTCTAAGCATTTCCAGTTATGTCTCTTTAAAATTTCATTATTAAGGCAGATAAAAAGAGCCACTAATAGATATAACAAAATATTTAACTAGAATATTCAATGTAGAGTAAGATTTTAAGAAACAATCTTTTGCAAAAGTAATTTTATTTTTCATTATCTGTAAATGTTGGTAAGCATTCCTTACCGGAACCCTGGCTTTCTTCTTTAGGCGTCATCAGAACACATATAACTCATTCTGGCTCATTCTTCATGCTTGGGCTTTAGTGATGCTTCCAGAACCTCTAGCCAAATCAGAAAGCTTTCAATAATCTTTCCTTCAGCATATAATCTCTCTTTCCGATCACCAACTAGCTGCTAGCCAATAATTTATTCTTCTAACTTCCTGATCAGCTGCAAAGTCTCTGCCTTGATCCCTTTTTTTCCCTTTTTAACTTTTCTGTTTGTTTTTAACTACTTTGTGAAAAAGCAGAGCAATAAAAGCTAAGTTTTTTAGTGGTGTGATCTTACTAATCTCGGATATATTCCCTTATGATCTTTTTCCAAGCCAGAAGAATTGGTTTTTCTCTTCCATAGACTGAATTGCTCTATGCTTCATCTTCCCATCAGGAACCTTAACTATAGGGCACTCCTTTTGGTACTCCTATTTCTGATAATGATTGCTCATTTTTAAGAGATCAAGACCCCAAACACAGATCTAAATTAGTAAGAAAAAGGATGATGTTTTGTGAAACCTCATAACAGATACAAGTAATTTGTCTACACTTCTGTGGAACACTGCCTAGTCATAAATATTTAGGGAACTAAAATTTAAAATTGATCTATTATTTTTTATTTATTGGAGATTAGTAAGACAAACTAAAATATCATGCAAACTAATTAAAAAATTGATTTACATGAATTCAATTTATCTAACTTTGCAGGTACATACCTATTTCTTAAGATGTGTTTAAGGCTTCATTTGGACTGGGCCCTTCCATCATCAGAGTTGTTATGTTGCAGTTCTAGTTATATTTACCATGTGTTTCAACCATGGGAATATACCATCTCCATGGGTTTTCTGTTATAATTCTGCCATAAAGTGTAACCATGCTTCCAGATATTAGTAATAAATTCTTACTACTATTAGAAAAATCTCAAAAACATATGCCGTTCTGACAGGTTGGTAGCTTCAGCTTTATTTATATGAAAGACAGAATTTTCCGATGAGGTGCCCACAAAAATATATTCTTAATCTTCCCTGCACTTTCCTTTGTTGTGAACATTGTGGAAATGGCCTAATGTTCAAAGATTACACTGTTGAAAGAGATGCACAAAGAAGGCCAGAAGATTTCTTGAGCATGAATGGCATGGGTAGCTATTAAATGAAGGGCTTTTCTTTGGACAAGGGAAAATTCTGATAGAGTCTTTCATCTTTATTCTTTCTTGAGATCCTAGTTCAGCTTCTGGGAAAACACCAGTCATGCTCCATGACTAAGGTATAGCTAAATCATTTGGAAACTGTAAGCAGTAATAGATTGCTTAATGTGACATAATGGTTCATTCTCTCCACTGGCCTCCTGGAGGCTTGGAAATCTCTTATACAGGATATTCATGATGCTCCTACTAACTGGTATCTTGTTTTTCACAGCTATACACTGAAGTGTCAAACACAGTCAGATTTTGGTAAAGTGACAATGCAGTTTGAACTAGAAGTGTGCCAGCTTCAGAAACCCGATGTGGTGGGTATCAGGAGGCAGCGGCTGAAGGGTGATGCCTGGGTTTACAAGAGATTAGTGGAAGACATCCTGTCTAGCTGCAAGGTATAATTGTTGGATGGCTCCCCCCCGCCGCCAGTGGGTGAATATGGGTGTGATACAGCCTATATGGAGACTGGTGTGCTTGGCTTGATTTTTAAAGTTCTTTGGAACTACAGACTTGTTTCTAAAGAGCTGTCTTAAAGACCAGTATCTTTTTGTTTTTAAACAAAAGATGTTTTGCAGATGAATCTCAGGTGTGCCCATCTGTCATTATCTATTACTGTCTTTTTTAATCATGTGGTTTTGTATGTTAATAACTGTTGACTTTCCTAGATTCACTTCCATATGTGAAAGTAAGCTCTTAACTATGTCTCCTTTTAAATGTGTAATTTCTTTCTGAAATAAAATCATTTGTGAATATAGCAGGCTTCTCCTCTTCTTTGTATTTGATTTTGATCCAAATAAAACCTCAAATGGCTTCCTGACTATTAAGTAGAGACTATTTGGAGATGTTTTATCTGTTATCAAATATGCCTTGGGCAGAAAAACAGATAAGAATTCATTTGCATAATTTTTTCCCCCGTCTCTGATTTAAGTAGGATTTATTGAGATCGTTAACTAAGTCACAGCTGTGGTTACCAGAGTTAAACAACACATTTAATATGTTGAATAAAAGACTATTGACTTCAGTAAGTGTGTTCGGTCAACAATAAGTATCTGAACTATGAACCCCCATGAAATGTTACTTTATGGTAATTTTCCTTAAGTCTTGATGTTGGCCCCAAATTTGTATTTTTATTTCATTTTATTGGTCTCTAAAGACTAGCCCTCAAGTTTTATTTGTATGGATTTTACCAATTAAACTAGTTGGAGAAAAATAGCACTACTTCTAGTCAGTAGTGAGGGAGTATTTTGTCACTCATTTATTCAGTAAACATTTATTAAGTGCTTACAAACATTAGGTTCAGGGGCTGAAGATGATACTGTCTAGTAAACTCAGGGAGCTCAGGATCTATTAGGGGCAGATGCATAAACTAGTATTTATAGCATAGAGGGGATGACCAACTTTGTCTGGAGGAGTAAGGGATAATTTGTTCTTAAAGGATATATAGGTGTTCATCAGAAAGAGAAGAGGGAATATGATATTCTTGGCAGCAAGAAGAGTATGTGCAAAGGCGTGGAATTATGAAATGTCATACCTTGTTTAGGGTGGAGGCAGAAGGTGGTGCAAGGGGGAAATAGCTGGAGTTGAGGGCTGAACATTTAGCTGGAAATAAGTGATGGAAGAACTTGAAGGAACTCAAATGCTCCACTAAACTGTTTTGGCAAAGGGAAGCTCTCAAAGGGTTTTAAATTTTTTTAGAACAGCTTAGTGAAATATAATTCACATACTATAAAATTTACCTCTTTAAAGTATATAATTCAGTGGGTTTTATTCACATTTGTGCAACTCTCACCACAATCTAATTTTAGAACATTTTCATCACCTCAAAGAGAAACCCTGCATCTATTAGTGGTGCTCCCTGTTTGCCCACCTCACAGTTCCTGGTTCCCACTAATCTACTTTCTGTCTCTGGATCTGAGTATTCCGGACATTTCATGTACAGGGATTCATACAATATTGTGGCCTGTTGGGTCTGGCTTCTTTCACTTAACATAATGTTTTCAAGATTCATTATGTTGTAACATGTGTCAGCACTTCATTCCATGTTACAGCTGAATAATATTCCATTGTATGGATATATCACATTTTATTTACCCATTTATCAGTTGATAGATATTTGGGTTGTTTACACTTCTTGGTTATTATGAATAATGTTGCTATTAACATTTCCATACAATTTTTTGTGGACATGTTTTCAGTTCTCTTATGTTTATATGTATCTTGGAGTGGAATTGCTGAGTCATTTAACATTTTGAGGAACTGACAAACTGCTTACCATTTTATGATCCCACCAGTGATTTATGAGGGTTCTAATATTTCTACATTCTCTATAACATTTGTTATTGTCTGTCTTTTTTATTTTAGCTCTATGAAGTGTTATCTCACTATGGTTTTGATTTGCTTTTCCCTAACGACTAATGATGTTGAGCATCTTTTCATGTGCTTATTGGTCATACATCTTTTTGGAGAAATATCTATTCAGACCCTTTGCCCATATTGAATCTGGTTGTTTGTCTTTTTATTGTTGAGTTGCAAGAATTCTATAGTCCTAGCTGTAAGTCCCTTACCAAATATATGATTTGCAAATATTTTCTCTCTTTCTGTAGGTAGTCTTTTTACTTTCTTGATGGTGTCTTTGAAAAACAAAGTTTTGGGGCGCCTGGGTGGCTCAGTCGTTGGGCGTCTGCCTTCGGCTCAGGTCATGATCCCAGAGTCCTGGGATTGAGCCCCACATCGGGCTCCCTGCTCAGTGGGGAGCCTGCTTCTCCCTCTCCCACTCCCCCTGCTTGTGTTCCCTCTCTCGCTGTGTCTCTCTCTGTCAAATAAATAAAATCTTAAAAAAAAAAAAGAAAAAGTTTTAATTTTCTAAAGTCCAATCCGGCTATTTTTATAAAACATAAGAGAAGAATCACTCTTGTATTCCTGTGTCAGATGGGTCTGGAACAAAAACTTTTGACCATGAACCACAGTAAGAAGTCTGTTTTACTTTGGGATGCATCACACATAAATATAAAACACTGCTTAGCCTTACTATAAATGTGATACTATTTTCTATTTTCTTTTGTAAACATCTAGTCTGACAATTGCAGTCTTTACATTGGAGTTTTTAGTATACTTACTTTAAAAATTTTTTAAATTTAAATCTCTTTTTTGGGGATTAATTCAGCCTAGAAATGTTATTATTGGCTCTACTACCCATCAGACTGGATCAAGTAAAAATAGGTACCCTGACTGCTATTTAAACTAAATCTTGCTTTTCTTTTTTCTTTCTTCCCTTTTTTTTTTTTTTTTAAGATTTTATTTATTTATTTGACAGAGACACAGCGAGAGAGGGAACACAAGCAGGGGGAGTGGGAGAGGGAGAAGCCGACTTCCCACTGAGCAGGGAACCTGACGTGGGGCTCGATCCCAGGACTCTGGGATCGAGGACCCGAGCTAAAGGCAGACGCTTAACGACTGAGCTACCCAGGTGCCCCTAAATTTTGCTTTCCTTTAAGGACAAATAAATGTTAATGGTTGCTATAGCATCTAAAATCTATCACTTAGCTCTAATTTTATAGAGCCATTTGGAAAATTAAAGGGGTATAGTTGGGAGTTGTAAATGAGGCTGGGGTAGTTCCTAAGAGGCAAATATGGTTTAGATTGTTGACACTAAACTAAATCTGCATAGTTTTAAGTTGGCTTCCCTTTCCATTGTGCAGCCACACATGGACTTCTTTGGAGGGTGTATGTGAATTTTATGTCCAGAGGATGGCAGTGTGAAGAAGTGATGAAGGAACTTGTGAAGAATGGTTGAAGGAATTGAAAGTTTGGAACCTGGAGAACACTTAAGGTGTTAACCCTCAAATACCTAAAGGTCTATCATGAGGGGAAAATAGGAGACTTGTTTTGGTGATAGTAGCAGGCAAAGAAAGTCCAGTGAGAAGTTGGAGGTAGAGGTCATATCTTATTCATCTTTGTGTTCCTAGCATTTAGTAGTGCCTAGAATACAGCAGGGACTCAGTATATACTTATAAAGTTGAACCATATTGAAGTTAAGCTCACAATAAAGAGCTTTCAGAAAAACTCCAAGCTACCTGACAAGAGAGGGTGCCCAGGAATATAGTGGCTTCCCTGTCATTGGAGGTGTTCAGACATGTTGGACAGCCATTCATAGGAAAGGTCATAGAAGGGATTTAAGTACTGAACTGAAACCAATAGTCCTAAAGCTCCTATCTGTCCAGTAACAGTGTGGAAGATAATCAATTGTTTGGATATTGGGAGTAGAGTGACCGCAGAAGCTTTAGCTTCTGCATTTTAGGTAATTTTGTATATTTTGCAAATTGGGGATGATAGAATGGTGAGTGAGTTGAAGGAGCAATAAAAGGTTGTGTTTCTTGGCTGTGATAGAGAGAAATAAAGTAATGATCATAGTAACTACCTAGGATTGAACACCCACTGTGTGCCAGACACTGCACTGGATGATTTATATCAGGCATCATCAAACTACGGCCTGTGGACCACCCTGTAGCCCTGTAGTCTTTTTTGATAGTTTTATTGGAACACAGCTGTGCTCATATTATCTATGACTGCTTTTGTGTTAGAGTGGCAGAGTTGAGTAAATTTGACAGAGACTGTATGACCTGCAAAGCATAAAGTATTTACTATTATAAAGTATTTACAGAAAAAGTTTGCTGACCCCAGATTTAAATAAATGTTTTCAAATCATATACATATTAACTCAGTCTTTGCACTAATTCTGCAAGGTTGGTGGTACCCCTTTTTACAGAGGAGAAAGCTGAGTATCAGAGAGGCAAAGCAATAACTCTCTCAAGGTTATAAAGCTTGTAAGTGTATTGGCTTTGAATCAGGGATGACAGGCTCCAAAGTGCATGTTCTTTCCTATACTAGAAATAGGTGTAATACCTCTCTCCTGAAATTGTGCCATATAGAAAAGCATGATTATATATTATACGCATCAAAAGATTGCTTTTTTTAAAGCAGCAATCTTACACAAACTGGTTAAGATGTAGGAAAACTTCACTAGTCCAGACCTTATCACAGTTGAGTTTGTTGTGTGATTCCTAATGAAAATAAGAAATTCAAAGTGTCTTCCTCTGCGTAAGAAGAATATAGTCTACCAAGGAAATAGGAATTGAAAGACTGTCAGCTTCTTGGTTCCACAGTGATTTTGTACATTTTAAAGAGCTTATTTTTATGACTATGATTATTATGTAATATAGGCTTATAGAATTATATATTTAAAAGCCTTTCTGTAGGCTCTGGGTTAGGGTCCATTTCCTTGCTTTTTCTAATTTCTGGAGGCTGCCCACATTTCTCAGCTCATAGCCCTCTTCCTCCCATCTTCACACAAAGGCAAGTTGAGTCCTTTTCACATCATATTACTCTTTCTAAAGTCACATTTCCCTCTGACTCTGAACTCTTCTCCCTCCCTCTTCCACTTTTAAAGACTGTAATGATTACATTGGGCCCACTCACGTCATGCAGGAGTATTTCCCTGTCTTAGGGTTAGCTGTTGGGCAACTTTAATTCCATCTGTAAGCTTAATTCTCCTTTGACATGTAACAAATCATATTCATAGATTCCAGGAATTAGAATGTGATGTCTGTGGTGTGGGGGCATTCTGCCTATCACAATGATCAACTGATTTTTGACAGATACCAGGACAATTCAGTGGGGGAAAGAATAGTCTTTTCAACAAATGGTGTTCAGGGGCGCCTGGCCAGCTCAGTCGGTAGAGCATGCGATTCTTGATCTTAGAGTTCTGAGTTTGAGCCCCACATTGGGTATGGAGATTGCTTAAAAATAAAATCTTAAAAAAACGAAAACAAATGATGTTCAGATAATTGGATATCCATAAGCAAAAAATGAAGTTGGACCCCTCCCTCACACCATATAAAAAATTAACTTAAAATGGATCAGAACCTAAATGTAAAAGCTAAAATGATAAAATTCATTTTAAAAAAGTGTGGGAGTAAATGCAATCTTGGATTAGGTAATGGTTACTTAGACATGACATGAAAAGCACAAGCAACAAGTGGAAAAATAGATATACTGGACTTCACCAAAATTAAATACTTCTGTGCTTCAGAGGATACCATCACAAAAAAATGGAAAGACAACCTACAGAATGGGAGGATATTTGCTAAATATATCTGATAAATGACTTGTAACCAAAATATAAAAAGAATTCTTAAAACTCAACCAGAAGAAAACAACACAATTTAAAAAATTGGCAAAAGATCTGAACACATTCTTCACCAAAGAAGATACACTGATGGCAAATAAATGTATGACAAGATGCTCAACATCATTTGTCATTAAAGAATTTGAAATTAAAACAAGATACTACTACATACCTATTAGAATGGCTAAAATCCAAGAAACTGACAATACCAAATGCTGACAAGGATGTGGAGCAACAGGAACTCTCATTCATTGCTGGTAGAAATGCAAAATAGCGTATCCACTTTGGATGACAGTTTGATAGTTTCTTACAAAGCTAAACATAATCTCACCATATAATTCAGTAATTGTGTTCCTAGGTCTTTGCCCAGTGGATTTGAAAACTTAGGTCCACACAAAAACTTACGTGTGAATGTTTATTCATAATTGCCAAAGATTGGAAGCAACAAAAATATTCTTCAATACATGAATGGTTAAACTGTGGTACATCCATACAGTTGAATATTTTTCAACAGTAAAAAGAAATGAGCCATCAAGCCTTGAGAAGACCTAGAGGAACACTAACTGCATATTACTAAGTGAAAGAAGCCAGTCTGAAGAGACTACCCACTGTATGGTTATAATTAATATGGCATTCTGGAAGGGGCAAAACTAAAGAGACATGGAAAAAAATCAGTGGTTGCCAGTGGGATGGGAAGGAGTGTTGAATAAATGGCCCATGGGAATTTTTAGGGTGGTAAAACTATTCTCTATGATACAGTAATGGTGGGTACATAATATTATGCATTTGTGAAAGCCTATAGAACTTGACAGCACAAAGCATAAACTCTAGTTGTCTGAATCTGTTTAGGCTGCGATAGCAAAGTACCACAGACTGGGTGGCTTAAAGTTCTGGAGGCTGAGAACTCCCCAAGATCGAGGGACTGGCAGATGCCTGCTTCCTGGTTCAGACAGCTGTCTTCCCACTGTGATTTAACATGGTGGAAGAAGTGAGGGAGCTCTCCGGTCTCTCTTGTAAGGGCACGAATCCCATTCATGAGGGCTCCATCCCTCCACCTGATCACCTCCCAAAGCCCCACCTCCAAATACCATCACATTGGAGATTAGGTTTCAGCATATGAATTGGGGATAGGGGGCAGACACAAACATTCAATCTGCAGTATTATTGTATGTGAATTAAATCATTTAAGAAGTTGGAATTTCTCAAGGAGGAATGTATACTGTGACAAGAGACTCTAGCTATTAAAAAATGTATGAAATAACCTTACTGAAGGGGGAGGGGGAAAAGTTGCTGACCTGAGTAACTTTGGAAATGAAGAGAGTGTGTAAGACTCAAAACAAAAGGAACCACACATAAGCATTGTACTCTAGGTAATAAAATTGTTTCCCTTGAGAGGACAAGTTAACAATTCCAGTGATTGTATACTGGAATTGAAGTAAATGGATGGTAGATGGTAGAAGCTAGATCTCTAACTGTTGGAGTGGGAATTTACAGATAAGCAGGAGAAGGAGGCTAGAATGATCCATGTCCATGTGGTGATGGATTAGGGAAGGAGACATCAGTAAGAACTCATTTACTTTTTTCTTTTAAGAGAGGGAGAGTGGGGGAGGGGCAGAGGGAGAAATAATCTTAAGCAGACTCCACGCCCAGCGAGGAACCCAACACTGGGCTCAATCTCACAGCCCTGAGATCATAACCTGAGCTGAAATCAAGAATTAGACCCTTTAACAGACAGAGCCACCCAGGCTTCCCAGAGCTCATTTACCTTAATATAAATACAGATGGTTACATATAGAAATGTTTATAGATATGTATATATATACAACTTAGTATCAGCACATGTATTTCTTTTTTATTGTCAGCTGAGAAGGTCTGAAAGATACCCTGGTAGCAATAAGCGGACGCAGTGCCCAGATCTTGTTTCTAATACCATTACCATTCTCCAATAAAAGGAACCAGGACTCCTTGGAGAAATAGCTGGTTCTATCTAGGACTGGGACAGGAAATATGCAAGATGAGTCTGAAGCATAGTGCCAGGAAGTAAGGAAGTGCTAACAACAGCCACACTCACAATGATGGGAATATGTCGTCGAGTGGAGAGAACTTGGAGTTGTTGGCAGATTTTTTAAAATCTAAGTTGTTTGAAATAGTAGTTATTGTAAAAGCTTCGTTGTGTCTGAGCAGAGAGACTTTGGGCACTTGCTTGGCTTTTGAAAGCTTCAGGTTCTCAGCTGTTAAACAGAAAAAACAGTGCCCTCTTCAGGGGGAAGTTGTAAGAATTGTCAGAATATGTGTGCACTCATGATACTGGGTCTGTCCAAAGTCAGCCCAGAAGATGAGCTTCATGGTATCCTTCTAACTGGGCTCTATGTCGAGTGGTCTTGTCAAGACACAAATCTTATATGTATGCCCAGTCCTTCCGCTACTAAACCTAATGCCCCCAAATGATTAGCCAGTTGACACAAGGCCATTTGTTGAATATGTGTTCATTCTTGACTGACTTTTAACTTCATTTAGTTCAGTTACTCAGTCAACACTTGTTGAATTAGAACTTCATGTTGGTGCTAAGTGAGATATGGGAAAGAATACATGTATTTTCCTGCCATCAGGGTGCTTAGGGTCTCAATGAGAAATCTGTTGGGCAGCAACAAGATGCATTGAAGTTCACACATGGGGTTTGGCGGGGGGTCACTTTTCCACGTGATCCTCTAAGCCAACTTTCCAAGAGGCAACTGTTTCTCATAGCATATGAGAAAAAGGGTCTAGGGTATGACCTCTTATTCCTACTTTAATGCACTGTGAAGACTTAGCTAAGTCCAGCTGTAGCTTTTTGTATCACTATCAGAAAGACTGTGCACTTGAGCAGGAAGAGTGCTGGATTCTGGGACTCAGGCCTTTGGACTCCCAAGCTGATTCTGTTTATGACCTTGGGTAAGTTACTGGCCATCTCTGGGTTTGTTTCTATAAACATAACACACACATGCAAACATATACAAACCTCTTTTAGGGTCTCTCCTAGCTGATACGACAAATGATGTTGAGGTTTGATGTATAATTAGGAGTGATGGTTTCAAGTTTTGGCTAAGATAAGTAGCTCCAACAGAGTAGCTACAAACACCTCACCATGTGACATAAGTATATACCTAAAATACAACACTCCTTACAAAGGACACTGGCCTGGACAACACTTCCTCTATATTTAGGTGTTCATTCTGCTGATCTGCTGATCTGCTTGGTGTTCTGAATTCCCAGTCTGGTTTATACACTCTGAGAAGCCTCAGGCATTCACTTGATGGAGAGAAATAACTTGCACAGAAAAATATTTAGAATTACCAAGCAGAGTTACAGAGCGGGAAGATTTAATTCCAAGGGAGACTTGGAATTAAAGTTTGGTGGTTAATGGGAAATTTCTTGCATTTGTCTTAAAAGACCTAAACCATCCAGAAGGCCAGGGTGTAGTCAGAGGTGAGAGTGATACACTTTGATATTTTCGTGTCAGAGGTGCAAAGAAAAGACCTTTGAGGAAGGGGATATCTCTCAGGATTTAATATTTTTATTTTTATATTTTAATGTATTTTTAATGTTAAATTTGATTCTGTTTTGGGCTAGATATTAGAATGAGGAAATATTGATTTATACAATTTCAGAGCTGAAAAGGGCCCTTGAGATAAAAGACTACTGCCCCTCTCTCCACCCCACCCTGTCCCTGCCATGTCCTTAGCTGAGAGGAGGATCTTTTTTTAGAGAGAGAGATGGAAAGAAATCACAGGGGACAAGTCCAGGGTGACAAGATCCACCATCCATCATGGCTCCTGACCACGAACAGTTGGAGCCTTTCTCTTTACTCTGTGGTTTTTTTTTTTTTAATTAACCTTTTTTCATTTTTCCTACTTTAGAATTTCACATTATAGTCCTTTGTTCATTCTCCTCTTTTCTCTCGATAATGAAAATGGATATAATATGAACTTAAACTCACTTGCCCTGGGTCATTGCCAGTGCTTAATAAAAGTGTATTAGTATTTGTAGTAATGATAATAACCCACAGATAATGATGTCGCTAAAGACCAAAGGGTCCCCTTGCAGAGAAGCCCCCCCTTCCAGTCTCCTAGCTTTGCTGGATTTAACGGAGACCTTGACTGCTTCAGATAGTCATTGTCCCTTTTAAATTATCAAGGTTTCATGGAGACAAGCATTCTTCACTTAAGGGTTTTCCGGACTGTCTGATGTGCTGGGCTCTGGATAACCTTGTTCCTATGTCATCATATGTCATGCTGCCTCTCAGAAATTGTTCCCTGATGTTTGCAAAAATGAACTACTTAAAGGAAAACCAGAAGAAATTCCCTTTGTTCACTTACACACACACACACACCTTCACTATTGGAAATGGTTACACCTGGATAAGTGAGTCAGGATCATGAGGAGATTTGAAGCTGTGTGATGTGAGGAATGGCAGGAGGAGATGAGACTGAGGAGGAGATGTGACAGGCATGTTCACAAATCTGAAGGTACATGGAAGACGGATTTGAACTTTTCTGGGTAGTCCTATCGGGTATAAAGAAGACCAAATTTATGGGTATAATAAGCTGGATTTGGTTTGATATGAGGTAGGCCTTCTTAGCTGTCTAAGAAGGAAACATGCTTGCCCAGGAAGTGGCCAATCCCCTATCCCTGGAGTGCTTCAGCAGCAGCAGGGGAGTCCCCCAACTGGGACTGTTGAGGAGGGATTGTAAAGATTAGATGATGTCTGAAATGAATCACTTGAGGCTCCTTTCTAACCTCAAGGGGCAATAATTCTATAAGGTTCTTGATATGAGAATCCTTGATCCCATTTCTACATTGTAGAGTGGGAGTCCCCGGGGGTTTCTTGATAGAAAGCTCAAGTCTAGGATCTGGCTTTAGGAAGGGGAAAATGGCCTTTTCCAATGGCCCAGCATCTCCAGCTGGCCCCAGGGTTATATGAGTGGCTCTAAGCCCCAGGCAAACTTCAGCCATTGTCAACTACACATCTGAGGAATAGGTGAAGGAGCTGGAGACAGGAGAGGAAACAATTAGTCATCAAAGTTAAGAGAGGAGGCCTTTGAAAGAGGCATAGACAGCAGTCCTGGAGGCTGTTGAGAGGTCAAGGAGGCTAAGGAATGAGAGGGGGAATTGGATCTTTCAAGTAGGAACGCAAGAGTATGCTGGGGCAGAAGCTTGACCTCAGGAACACAAGAGAATTGCTGAGAAGTAGAGGCAAAAAGGTCAGATTCCATGCTTGTGGATTTAGCTGCAAGAGTGATGGGATGGAGGCTAGACAGGTAAGACCTATGAAGATGAAGGTCGAAGGCAGATGGGGATGGGAATAAAGAGGAGGAGAAATAGCTGATGTTGGAGGAAGAAAGGATGTTGGGTAGGGGAGAGGGAGAGCGGGAGAGAGAGAGCGAGAGAAATAACTTGCACAGAAAAATATTGAGCAGCATCTCTGTTTCTCAGATCTACAAATAGACTCCATGCAGATGGGACTAGGTTTAAAGAGAAGGTGAGGGTGCCTGGGTGGCTTAGTTGGTTGAGCGACTGCCTTCAGCTCAGGTCATGATCTTGGAGTCCCGGAATCGAGTCCCACATCGGGGGGGTCCCTGCTCAGCAGGGAGTCTGCTTCTTCCTCTGACCCTCCCCCCTCTCATGTGCTCTCTCTCTCTCTCTCTCTCATTCTCTCTCTCAAATAAATAAAATCTTAAAAAAAAAAAACCTTAAAAAAAAAAAAGAGAGAAGGTGAGAAATCTTTTGGTTTACTAGGGATATTGAAGTGTGGCTGTAGAGGGAACTGCCCAGAGGTCAAGTCTCTAAGGGTACCATTATCATGCTTGTAGCTGAACTCGATGATTGTGTTAGCTCTTCCTGGCCCCTGACACTGTTATCCATTTCCTCCATTTGGAACTCTCTCTGCTTTTGATTTTATTCCCTTCTGGTTTTCCAACCATGCCTCAGCTTCTTCCTCTGTCTGCCCCTTAGATGTTAATTCCAGGCTTCTGACTCTGGCCTACTTCTCTTCCTGCTCTTCACATTTCTCTAGATGTTCTCATCTATCCTGTGGCTCATGATGGCTCCCAAATCTGCATCTCTGACCCAGACCTCTCCTCAGCTCTAAGTCCTTCTACTCAGTCCACTTTCACTGTACAGCTCCATTTGGATGTCCCATAGGCACCCAAAAGGCAACATATCTAGACCCAAACTTACACCCCCTCGGACTGTTTTTTCCCCACTGTTCCCATCTTTAGGTTGACCATACATCCCTGGTTGCTGAAATAGTCTCAGTTTAAGCCTGTTGTCCCAACATAATTATTAATAATCTCCCTTTTCCTCTCAGAAATGTTCTGGTTTGAATGATACCTTATAAGGTCACTTTATCCATTTTGGACAGTAGCATGACCAGTCACTTAAATGCCCATGCCAGAAATTTCATATTTATCCTACACTTAGGATAAATTTGCTTAACTCCCACATTCTGTATTGTTTGTCTCATTCCAGAGGACTGAGCCCCTGGGCAGCAGGGACAGAGTCTTATCCGCTGTGATATTCTAGTGCCAAGCACAGAACCTGGTCTATAGAAGATGCTCAATAAATGTCAAGTAAAGGACATGAAGATGGAGTTAAGGGATGGAATTAGAAGCCATAGAATATTAGAGCTGGAAAGGGTGGGCCCTTAGGCCTATCCTCTCGTTTTATAGATAAGGAAATTGAGGCCCAGTATGGTGCATGGACTTGACCAAAGTCATGACCAGTTAGTGGCAGGTCAGTACTGGACCCCAGATCTGCCAAAACCTATCAAAGGCTCTTTTCTAGGTGTTTTAAATCTTCTTCATTAAGTAGAGGGACAACTCAGCCGTCTGCCTTCATTAGATCCTTAGTGTGTGTGTGTGTGTGTGTGTGTGTGTGTGTGTGTGTCCCCTGAGGGTTTGGGGATGTGGTATGGAGGGGAAGAATCGATATTCTTGCTTCCAACAGTGTTCAAAGAAGCCGAGGAGACCCGTCAAGGCTTATTTGAGAGGCATTATACCACTTTTCTCTTGGAGATATTTTCACCTTCTTTTTTTTTTTTTTTTTAAGATTTTATTTATTTATTTGAGACAGAGAGAATGAGAGAGACAGAGAGCACATGAGAGGGGATAGGGTCAGAGGACGAAGCAGACTCCCTGCCGAGCAGGGAGCCCGATGCGGGACTCGATCCAGGGACTCCAGGATCATGACCTGAGCTGAAGGCAGTCGCTTAACCAACTGAGCCACCCAGGCGCCCGATATTTTCACCTTCTTAACATTGCCAGACCAGGTTAAAATAAAATCTGATCTGACAATAACTCAGGTGGTGTCTTTTGTTATTGTTTTTAAATCAAGATGAGAATCAGATGCTGTGAAACACAGCCTCAGCAAGCGGGTCATGGAAGGCTAGCATATCGTTTACTGCTCGATCTGACATCTTGTTGCTGGACATGAGGATTCTGAAAAAGAGGCCACCTGCCTTCAGTGGAGTCTTTCCTCCTTTTAGTTCACCTCCAATTCTTCTCTTAGCCTGGTCTTGGCGAAGAAATCATTTGATTTTGAAAAAAGGATCCCTTTTTCTGCTCTTTATGTTCCTTATTTGTAAAATAAGTAGGCTAGAGACTCTCATCGCTGTGTCTAGCCCTGAGTCCCATCATGTTAAGGGTCCTCTGCCCATTGCTTGGAACAGACTTGGACATTCATATCTACCATAGGTATTTCTAATATAGATACATTTACGCTATCAAAATCCAGGTATCTGCTTTGTTCTTGGCCAGACTGAATCTCTCTTATACATGATACTTAAATTCATCATTCCTTAAATGTCCAGTCCTCTTTCTTTTTAAAACACTCTAATATGCTTATTATTTCAACCATTTATATTTAACATTAAAGTTTAATCATGAAGTTGTTAACCATAGAAAATTATTAAATAAGTGAGTTTGGAATGAGCATGGAACAGCTGAAAAAAAAATGAGTGAGTATTTCAGAATGAGCACTTTGGAAAAGAAATTTATGCATAGAAAACAATGGAGAATTACAATTAAGAGCTCTGGGGATCTCAAACTGATTTGTCCAGCTATTACATAGTCATTTCAATTTAAATTAAAATTGTAACTATTTTCTAGTCTACTAAAAATATGAGGTGTCACATTAAGAGTTTTAATGGTGCGTTCTCTGGGGAATGCAAAAATGCAAGATTGTAGCACATAAATAACTATATAGAGAAAAGTGAATAAATTCTCTGCCAAAAATGAATATGATAAAAACAGAAATGACAGTGGGTTATTTTATTCCCTCTAGTGAAGCGCAGCTCACACATTAGAGCAAAGAAACAGTTCATAGGGTGTCTAATTCTGTATCACTTTGTCAGAGCTGATGAAAAGAACAACACAAAAAATTTTAACTGGTTGATGAACTCAGGCATAAATGAGGCCATATATTTTGTTCCCAATGTAAAAAAAAATTTAGCCATAGGAAGTAGGTTGATATTAATATTTGATAGCCCTGGTTCATAGAAAATTGGATTAGTCAAGGTTTTAACCACTGTAGAACATGTTTAAGGCAATCAAAAACTTCTGGAGGGGAAAAAAGATTAAAGTCAAAAGCAGGAGATGTAGCTACCTGGAGTAGGCTAAATCCTGATGTGTGTGTGTGTGTGTGTGTGGTCGTGTATGCTAGAATGGCTGGACAGAGTGGTTGGTAGAACACCGAAGATTTGGGATTTTATTGTAATACATGTGAATTATAGATAAAAGAAGTGGTATCTGGACATCTGGATAATGGAGAGAGTTAACTGACGTAAGAACCAGGTGCAAGAGAGTTACTATAAGTTTGGTTGAGCTTCCAGGTAGCCAGGAGAAAAAGGAAATTGGTAGGTTTCATACATCTTGTTGTCATATCAATGTCTTCCTGTTCCTAAGTTCTTGGAGGAATTTGTTGTTTGGAGCAGTAGTTCTCAAACTTGAGTACACTTAAGAATTATCTGGCCTCTGGAGATTCTGTTTAACTTGTCTAGGATGGGATGTGTGCATCAGTATTTTTTTTAAAAGCTCCTCAGGTGGGTTTGATGCACAGCCAGGCTTGTGGGTTAGTGGTGTAGAACCTTACAGAGAATAAATGACTAATCGCTGTTCAGCAGAAGATACAGAAACTCTTTATACAACCAATTATCATATTGATTCTTAATATAAGAGGAGTATTGATTTGTAGTTCAGTGAAGGCATTTCTAAAACAATTCAAATCCAGTTTTCCTGCCACATAAAATTACAGGCATCTGTACTTTGAGTAATCCATTCCTGAAAAACCAGACATTTTGCATACACATGCTAGCTGGGAGCCAATTTTTATTATTTTATTTTATTTATTTATTTTTTAAAGATTTTATTTATTTTTTGACAGAGAAAGACAGCGAGAGAGGGAACACAAGCAGGGGGAGCAGGAGAGGGAGAAGCAGGCTTCCTGTTAAGCAGGGAGCCCGATGTGGGGCTCAATCCCAGGACCCTGGGGTCATGACCTGAGCCGAAGGCAGACGCTTAAGGACTGAGCCACCCAGGCACCCCCAATTTTTATTATTTTAAATAGGAAAAAATTACAATGTATTAAATGCAACCCAAATCCCTCAACTAAATTTTACTGAGACAGTCAAATTCCTTTATAAACTTAAGTTACAAATAACCACATTAGGATGTAAAAAGGCTTACAACATTCCTTCCTGTCATTAAATGATACATAGGTTTTTAACGGTCATTTGTGCGCAGTGACAAAGCTTCTTTTAGGACTAGCCCCATCTGAGACACACTTCCTTTTTATTGTTTCCTGATGCGCTGTTCAAATTTTGTTCGATTCTGATGGTCTACCATTTATAGTTGGAAGAAACTTGAGGCTTTTCTCAAACACAATGTCACAGTTTTTGTGATATATTTTTTAATGAATGAAAAATTTTTCCTTTGTGAATATTGGCTTAAATATTATATTGAAAGATATGTATATTCTATGATATTTGGTCATTCCTATTCTGAGGGGCATTCTAGCAGGGAAATGCTAAACAGGGAGATATTCTACTTAAAAATGCATTTAGGAGGTGCCTGGTTGGCTCAGTTGGTTAAGCGACTGCCTTTGGCTCAAGTCATGATCCTGGAGCCCCAGGATCGAGTCCCGCATCGGGCTCCCTGCTCAGCGGGGAGTCTGCTTCTCCCTCTGACCCTCCCACCTCTCATGCTCTCTCTCTCTCTCTCATTCTCCCTCTCTCAAAAAAATAAATAAAATCTTTAAAAAAATGAAAATGTATTTAGGGTCACCTGGGTGGCTCAGTCGCTTAAGTATCCAACTCTTGGTTTTGGCTCAGGTCATGATCGAGCCCTGCGTCTGGCTCTGCACTCAGTGCGGAGTCTGCTTCAGATTCTTTCTCTTCTCTCTGCCCCTCCCTGCTTGCTCTCGCTCTCTCAAATAAAATCTTAAAAAAAGAATAAAAATAAAAATGCATTTAAAAAGTCCAAGGTGGATAACCAGGCTTGAGAATTGAATTAGTAAGGATATTTTTTGGCTGCAAGTAACACAATACCCTCCCTCATTAAAGTGGGTATTCGTGGCAAGAAGTCCAGAGGTGGATGGTCACAGAGTTGGTCCAGCAGCGTAATGTTGTAATCAAGGGCTATAGCTATTACCACCTGCTTGATGCTTTACTCAACTCATGGTGTTGGTGTTGTCTCCCTTCATGGTCACAAGATGACTACAGCAGCCCAGATACCATGCCTTCTGTCAACAGAGTCCGGAAGTAGGAAGGGATGGCAGTGAGAGAACTCCTCTTATTCAGTCTCTCTTTATATCAGGAGCAAAGTCCTTTTCACAAGCCTTCAAGCAGAATTCTAACATCTCATTAACAGAAATGGGCTATATGGCCATCC
Source organism: Mirounga leonina (assembly GCF_011800145.1). Classification (NCBI taxonomy): domain Eukaryota; kingdom Metazoa; phylum Chordata; class Mammalia; order Carnivora; family Phocidae; genus Mirounga; species Mirounga leonina. The sequence goes on along the minus strand of NW_023270433.1, from coordinate 34,480,490 downwards.
ATAGCTATAAAGGAGGCTGGAAGAATGGTTATCTTGCATCTACAACCTCCATCATGCAGGGAATCTGATGGGGGAGAAGAAAGGCTGGTGGGAAGGTCAATAGAGTCTAGATTCTCTCATTAATGAGCTGTGTGTCCTTGGGCAGGTCTCTTGCCCTCCATAAATTGATAGGGTTTCTGACAGAGCACTTCTGCTTGCATTTTAAGATGTTACTTACAAAGGTTTGTCTTGATTGGAAAAGAGAATGTCTATGGAGATTGCCAGAGCACCTTGGCATATAAAAATTGCTAACAAGTTCTACAGCAAAGAGAACAGTTTACCTATCCAACCCAGTGTTCCCAAGATGTATTTGACCATAGAACCTTTTATATAAACCAGGAACTTGTGCATCCAGTATTCTGTGGAACTCTCCAGGAAACACTGCCCTGTTAGATTGAAGTTTCTTAAAGATAGGGTCTTCATCTTTAAATTTCTCAGAGTACTCAGCAGAGTTTCCAGATACACACTGCTCATCCTTCATCAAGGCTTTAACTTCACTTCCTCAGGGAAGACATCTCATCCATCCAAACTAGGATAGAAGATACACATGTATATTTCCTGACCTATTTTGGCATGTATCCTGTATAAATATATCCTATTTTCCTCCTGTAATGTATAGATACCTCAATTGCAAAAACTTGTAATTTGTTATCATGAGTATATATGATCTGTCTTGCCAATGGACTTGTATTTACGTACAAAGTGGTTTTGAGGATCAAATGAGTCAGGAGGCGTAAATGTGCTTTAAAAACTGAAATAGAAGGAATCTTTTCAATAAACCCAAAATATGCAGTTGGATATGGGGGGAGGTAAAAGCCTACAAAGAAGCCAAACCACAGGCATTACCATGAAATCTGATGGCCATCATTCTGCAGCCATCATCATCCCCTCCAACACCCAGACCTCTCCTGCCTTCCCTGCAAAGAGCACTCAGTCCCATGCTGCCACAGCACCTGGCTCATCTGCACTCTGCAGGTGTGTTCAAAGTCATTTCGCTCCTTGTTCCTTATCTGCCCTACCTGGAGACACTCAGACTGTGTGAAGGACATTATCAGGGCCGCTGTAGGGTGACTCTGGTGACTGAATAATGCATGAAACCAGCAGTGGCCAAGGAGGAGCCTCCCCAAGTGGGTGGTGGGTTGAGGACAGCTTCTGGTCTCCATCTGTGGGGACTCGACTTTCCTATCGTGGGGTCTTTCAGATTGATGGCTCAGTCCATATGGATGAAGTTCCTTTAGTAGGTTTCTTGAAATGTTTATTAGCTGGAAACAGGTATGGACTGACAAATTAGACAACAGTGCTTAATGGTTTACAAAGGGTGCCCATGTCCTTCCCATTCATTTCACTGGGGCCTCACAAATTGCTCTGGGAGGTAGAGGGGTCAAGGGTTGTTATCTATCATCTATTGACAGGGAAACCGAGACCCCAAGAAAGCATGATTTGCCCAAGAGAAGATCAGTCTTCTGGGCGACTTATTATTTTTTTAATGTTCCTAGATTAACTGAATCCACAGTACTTTTCTGTTCTTCAGCCAAATTGGAACGTTTCTCCTGCTCTCCTATTCCTATTTAAAATAAAAACATGGGGGGCACCTGGGTGGCTCAGATGGTTAAGCGTCTGTCTTTGGCTCAGGTCATGATCCCAGGGTGCTGGGATCGAGCCCCACATCGGGCTCCCTGCTCAGTGGGAAGCCTGCTTCTCCCTCTCCCACCTCCCCTGCTTGTGTTCCCCCTCTCGCTGTGTCTCTCCCTGTCAAATAAATGAATAAACATCTTTAAAAAAATAATAATAAATAAAATAAAAACATGGAGCGCCTGGGTGGCTCAGTTGGTTAAGTATCTGCCTTCAGTTCAGATCATGATCTCAGGGTCCTGGGATCGAGCCCCTCATTGGGCTCCCTGCTCAGCGGGGAGCCTGCTTCTCCTTCTCCCTCTGCCATTCCGCCTGCTTGTGTTCTCTCTCGCTCTCTTTCTGTCTCTGTCAAATAAACAAACTCTTTAAAATAAAATAAAAACATAACAAATTTATCATCTTAACCATTTTTATGTTTATGATTCAGTAGCATTAAGTACATTCACAATGTTGTACAACCATCACTTCTAATTCCAGAACTTTTTCATCGTGTCACACAGAAACCCTGTACATTAAACATTAACTCCCAACCTCCCCTCCCTCCAGCCCCTGGCAACCATCATTCTACTTTCTTTTTCTATGAATTTGCCTATTCTAGGTACCTCATATAAGAGGAATCATACAATATTTATCTTTTTGTATCTGGCTTATTTCACTTAGCATCATGTTCTCAAGGTCCATGCATGTTACAGCATGTATCAGGATATCCTTCCTTTTTAAGGCTGAATAATATTCTATTGTATGTACACACCACATTTTGTTTATCCATTCAGCCATTGATGGACCCTTGGGTTGCTTCCATCTTTTGGCTATTGTGAATAATGCTGCTGTGAACATGTGTACATCCTGTTAAGAGTCCCAGCTTTCAGTTCTTTTGGGTATATGCCTAGGAGTGGAATTGCTGGATCGTGTGGTAATTCTATTTAACTTTTTGAGGACCCGCCATACTGTTTCCCTAGTGGCTGTCCCATTTTACATTCCCATCATCCTTTTCTATTTTTAAGCCAAAATTCATCCTCTGCCTCCAGCATCTCCCATTCATCTCCACTCCCCAAACATCCACCCTGTGTACAAAGCGGATGTGCCTGTCCCACTTATTAGAGGAAAAAAAAGTTGCATTAATAGTTAAAAGTGTGGTATTACGCCGGGTCTGGCAGTAGGTGATTGATGGCCTCCATTACACCCCATTAGATATTTTATTCTTGTTAAATGAAGAGCAGCCAACTTTGTCAAGTATTTTTAGTTCCCTCTGGTCTTATTGGTCCGATCTATTCTTCAGGACGGCCTGTAAATGGCCACATATGGCTGACTGTCTGCAGGACGGATGGCCATGCAGCTGGCGTTCATTGGCCACCAATTTACCCCGGCCCCCTTCATTGTGAGCCTGACAGCGCTGGGGAGCCTTGTAGATCTAACCAAATATATCTATTTTCTAATTGTCTATTTATCACCTTCTGGGGATTTGTGGGCCTCCTATCTGAAGGCAAAGGGGGGATGGCCTTGAACAATGATCCTTGTCAAGGCTCTCGCTCGCTCTAAATTAGGGCCTAGTTGCTAAATAACTAATTTAGTCCTGCTATCAAGCTGAAAAAGTGGGTATTCAGCACAAAGTGCCAGCTGGGGAATTGATTATGTCTTCTCTCAGCGAGTGTGATAAACCTGCTGCTGAGCCACCGTGGAAGGCTGGAGATGGCTCCCCCAGGGTGGCGGCGTTTCATCATGGAGAATTGGCAGGGGTGCCAGGTCCACTGCCCACGTGGCAGCTGAAGTCTGGGGCACTGGACCTGCCCCGCCATGGCACCTGCGGGGAGTCTGGCCAGCACGGCACCTTCCTGCTCCTGTGGCTTCTGCCTGGAGCCATGGGGATGGTGGCATCTGTCAGAGACGGGACCAAGGTGAGAATTGGGGAGGGGACAAGAAAGTCATCCTGACAGTCCCAATTCCAATTAGACTGAGATTATTGAAGGGAGCTCGGCCTGGGGTTGGGGAGGTGGGAGGGAATAAATGGGAATAGGAGGTTCTTAGGAAAGTGTATTAATAACAACTGCCAGATTTTGAACAGAGAAGGGGGCAAGAGACTTATGGATTACTGCCTGAGAAATCTAAGGACAACAAAAACAATAACAGCAATCAATTACTTAGCCCTCCCCTGGGCCAGGCACTGTACGAGGAGTCTTCAGATCTTTGATCTCTTTGAACCTTCTTAGTATCCAGGCATGTCAGGGTTCCTACCCCAATTGGTACTTGGAGAAAAGGAATTACAGAAATGTTACCTAATCAACTTGTTGAAGGCTGAACTCTGCCCATAAATTTCTCCCTGACCCCAGTTTTTGTTTTGTTTTGTGTTGTTTTTTTTTTTTTTACAATGCCCAAAATGCCTCTATCATTGCTTTACTCAACTGGTCTGGGTGCTGGGGGCCAGAGTGGAGATTCAGTCAGACCAGGCCCTGCCTTCATGGAGCTGATCTGTCAGAGGGGGAGTCAGACAGACCACACGAATACAATACAATTCACAATACAGTCAGACCCAAAGGCCCCTTTGTAACTCAAATCTTTTGAATGGCTCCTTTATCATCCTAAATTAAATTCACAGATAATACATTACACTTATTTGCATAATTAAAAAATCAGTATAGCATCTTCACTGTAATTTAATGAAGAAATGAAAGTAATTGTAATAAAATAATATGTATTTCATTATTCAAATGTTTGGTCATAAGTACATGAGAAAGCATCATGAAACATTCGGATGCTCATACTTACTTATAATGAATGTTTGAATTTAAGAAAAAAGAGATAATGTCCAACTGAATGTTGACGACTTTTTCTCTTTCTCGTTGACAATTTGAAATAGGGCTAAAAAAAAAAAAGATATTGGTCAATATACTTAGAATTGCTTGGAATGTGAAAGCTCCAAGTGCAGACTGATACAAGACTCAGATACCATGAACGGTGCCACCGTGGGTGATGTCATTTTCTGAAATGAGAAAACTCCGAATTGAAGGAAGTAAAATAATCTTTGTGTTTCAATAATGGTTGCATTCCTGGGAAAGTCAGTGTAAATTAAAACCAAGCATGCTGTCCTTTGTGAGTTTGAGTCTAGATTGAGAGGACTATAAATGTTTTTGACCCACACAGATGTCTGGTTAAAATTCAGATGTTGTAAGTTTGCAAGACAACCTATGCCTTTCCTCACTGGGGGTTGGTTTTGCCCTGCTGAGAATCACTGGACTATATAAAAGACAAGTAAATAAACAAGAAAATGATAAATCATGATAACAACAATCAAAATAAAACTAGGTGATGGGTTAGAGAGTATCTGAGGAACTACTCAGATTGGGAGGCCAGGGTTTCTGGTTTGGGTTAAGGAGTCCTTCTAAGGCCTGATGTTCCTGGGGGACAAGAGGCAGAAGAGACACAATCATCCTTTGGAGGATTCATTACTCCATGGGGGCAGCGGTGGGGAAAAGAGTATCAGGAAATTGGTCCGGCCAGAGGCCCAAAAGACCCAGGTTGGGAGCTGCTCTACCAGTTACTGAGCGACCTTGAGCAAGCCACTTTTTTCTTCATGAGCCTCAAGTTTTCTCACCTGTCAAATGGAAAGAGTGATGATCGCATTGCCTTCTTTCCAAGTTAATGAGAAGATCCAAAGTGATGGGAACAAGTGCTTTGTACACCATAAAATTTGAACAGGCTTTAGTCTGTGATGGGAAACATTAGAAACTACTCAAAAACCTCCAAAGAAAGGGGACTGGAAACAAAGGCATGCCAAATCACTTAAGAAAGCATTATGTAGGTGCCCTTACTAGACATGGCACTGGCCAGCATGTTGGAGAGGCCGCTACCGGTGAACGGGCTCGGGTTTTTCGGACTCGGGGGTCGTGCAGATCTGCTGGACCTGGGTCCAGGGAGTCCCGGCGATGGGCTGAGCCTGGCCATGCCCAACTGGGGTGTCGCGAAGGAGCTGAGAATTGAAATGTTTCATGGAACCACCACCCTGGCCTTCAAGTTTCAACATGGAGTCATTGTTGCAGCGGACTCTCAGGCCATAGCCGGTGCCTATATAGCCTCCCAGACAGTAAAGAAGGTGATAGAGATCAATCCCTACCTGCTGGGCACCATGGCTGGGGGCGCAGCGGACTGCAGCTTCTGGGAGCGGCTGTTGGCTCGGCAATGTCGAATCTATGAGCTTCGAAACAAGGAACGCATCTCGGTAGCAGCTGCCTCCAAGCTGCTTGCCAACATGGTGTATCAGTATAAAGGCATGGGGCTGTCCATGGGCACCATGGTCTGTGGCTGGGATAAGAGAGGCCCTGGCCTCTACTATGTGGACAGTGAAGGAAACTGGATCTCGGGGGCCACCTTCTCTGTAGGTTCTGGCTCTGTGTATGCTTATGGGGTCATGGATCAGGGTTACTCCTATGACCTAGAGGTGGAACAGGCCTATGATCTGGCCTGTCGAGCCATCTACCAAGCCACCTATAGAGATGCCTACTCAGGAGGTGCAGTCAACCTCTACCATGTCCGGGAGGATGGCTGGATCCGTCTCCAGTGACAATGTAGCTGACCTACATGACAAATATAGTGGTTCTACCCCTTGAAGGAGGGTGGATGTGGCTGCTTGCATTTCATGGGGGGGCTATTGCTGGTAATGTGGATACAGCTCCCTATCCTCCAGGGGAGGGGTCCTCAATTGTATTGATAATTTTTTTAAGCACTGGTGCCATTGACCTCTATGTGTTACTAGTTGTTAATGACCTGCTGCAGAGGTGATTTTACTTTCTTGGATGTTAACATTACACTACTCGAGCTCAAAAACAAACAAAAAAAAAGAAAGCATTATGTAATCATTAAAATGTTGTGAAATAATAGTTAATGTGCAGAAAGACGTCCACAGGGTGAGAAAGCAAGTGACAAAATGATACGGAGAGTATGCTCCTTTGTTTGCAATTAGAAGAGGAAGAGCAAGCAAACAAAACAACCAACAAACAAACAAAAAAGAATTGGAAGGATGTATACCAAAGTACTAACTGATGTTATCTCTGGGAATTAGAGTTGATTGTAATTTTCTTTTTACTCCACTGTATAATGAACTGTATCATTTTTGTAATAAGAGAACCAAGCCACAAACGTGGATTTTAAGATGCTTGTCACACACCAAGACCATGCTAGAATCACTGGTGCTGTGTGTGGCTGGGGGGCCAGGGTACTGTCTTTCTTGGCATTTCACAAGAGATAAGCATTGCGGCCGCTTGCCATCCAGGGAAAGCTGTGTCTTTCCCAGGAGCAACTGGTTCTCTTTTTGTATTACCCTCTCTACCCTCAGAGCTTGAGTCAGGCAGCTCCAGGTTCTTATAGTCAGAGCTTATGATGATGTCCCAGATTCTGGGCTGGGTACCATTATTTGAATCCTCACAATAACTATGAGGTAGATATTATCACCTCCATTTTATAGGTAAGAAAAGTAAGACCAGAAGATTAAATGAATCACCACTTGTCATATATCTTCTAAGTGGAAGGACAAAGTTTTCAACCTGGGATTTCTAGTTCTGAGCCACTGGGCAGACATTTGTAACCACTTGGGAGATTAACTATTGGCAAGACAAGTTTCTGTGTCTCTATAAATGCAGTTGAAAATGCCTAGAGTTTCTATTTTCTATTGGCTAAATGTGGGTAAACACCCACCTCACAACCTGGCTGGGAGACAGGGTATTGGAGGAGAAGGCTGCAGTCCTCTGTGTGTACAGAGGAGGGATGTGGTTAACATGACTTCCTTTCTCTGGCTTTGGGCAGTGTTGGAATTACAGCCCTGCCACCCATCTCCCTCTGCCCAAACTGGAACCCATCATCCTGGTGGGTTAGTTGGAGGAGATTCCAGTGAAAGAAACTAGGGACCTGGAGGGTAGCCCCTATTGAGCCCCAACCTTGGGGGGGTGTCTTGAATTCTAAAGACTCCAGTATCGCACTGTTCATCCACCCAGCCACTCACCCATTATCATCTCTCAGAAAAGGGAGATTTACTTTCTGCTCAAGTCCTTCCTAAGTTTCTCATGTTATGGGGCTTGTTCTCATTTAATTTTGACCCAAAAGCACTGTTTGGGGATGACCTATTCATCCCCAATAACTTCAATCAATGCTAGGCTTCCAGTGCTTATAAAGGTCACTTCCTGGAGTAAAAATGGAGACAGAAACACTAAGCAGAGATTTAGTCATTTTTCCATATATTGCAAGTGTTGGGTGTTATAAACAAGCCTTTTAAAGATCACTTTAAAAAACAATACACTAAGTGTTTCCTTTGCAGAGCTCATGAATAGAGAATGGATACTTGGGGCTAGGAGTGTAATTTCCAGTGACAGCATCATCCACGGATGCAAAACATCCTGTAACTTAAATGATTTGGATGGAAGTGAAGGTGATGTGCTCTGGAAAGTGGTGTTAGGTGACTTGCGAAGTGGCTCTGGTGATGACAAAGATACCAATGTCAAAGAGGCATGTGAAGAGGATGAGTATCATTGTTTCCTGGATTCCATGTGAGCATGAAAAAAGGCAATGTTTCTAAATATCCTTCCAATTAATATGAGACTTTATATTAGTATGTTAAGTTTCAATTAACATATGACTTATAATTACTACATTGGTATACTAATATATTTTATATACATTACTTTATGTGAAATTAAAGTTTTAAATTTATTAAATAGGAAGACCTTTGACTATCCCATCTATATTCTTAAAAGTTGATACATGCAAGTTGGTCAAAGCTTTGTTTTGGAACTTTCTGTTGGCAAAAGGCAGATCTCTCTATACTTGGGGTTTAGGCCTCCTATGTGCCAGGCACAGTGTGGAGGAGAAACCAGAGTTCTAAACCACACCTGAGTCCTGAGGGTCTGTGTGGGAAGAGGCCTGATGGAACCCCTTCATCTTCACCCTCCCAAAAGGTGTTATGTGCTCTGCTGTGGAGAGGATGCATCCACTTGCTGGAGCAGGCTGGTGTCTAAAATGGGGTTGAGGGGCTCCTGGGTGGCTCAGTCTCTTGAGTGTCTGACTTTGACTCAGGTTGTGATCCCGGGGTCCTGGGATCAAGCCCTGCATCAGGCTCCACGCTCAGCGAGGAGTCTGCTTCTCCTTCTCCCTCTGCCCCTCCCGCTGCTTGTGCTCTCTCTCTCAAATAAATAAATAAAATCTTTAAAAAAAAATAAAATAAAATGGGGTTGGCATCAGTGGGGTTAACCATTTTTGCTCAGTGTTCCCTAAAATAATCTATGTCCCTACTTGAACATTTTAATGTTGACATCTAGACTATAATAAACCATTTTAAATAATTTTAAATATACAGTTTTAAATAATTACAAAGGATATCATGTCTGGTATATTATAAATATATAAATTGTGAGATAAAACTCTTCACATCGCTGTTTAAATGTGTCCAATAAAATACACATATCATAGCAATTTGATACCCACCACCATCCTTTTAAAAAATACACGAATGAGCTCTTATTTAACAGTAGGAAATTGTATTTCCAATCCACTTCCCCCACAGAATTTTATTCTAATGTAATGTATTTTTATGCTTGAAAGTCTTTTATTGATTTTCCTATCATACTTCTCTGCAACAAAAAAGATGTATATAAATTGAATTTTTTAATTTCCTATGGCCATAAGCCTCTAAGAATAAAAAAAAATTCTTTTGGATTGAGTTATCATTTCAACTATCAGTAATACAAACCTGATAAAAATAACATGAATGTACTGCAAATTTTGATAAATAATTATTAAAGAGTTAAAAATTATCAGAAAAGCTTCTCTTAATGAGATGGGTGGGGGCATATAGCCATGTTGTCGTGCACTACAAAACTCCAGGGAGAGATGTTCACATAGACTGTGATGTAGATGGCAACCCCTGGAATTATGCAGTGAACAACCTGCACAACTGTATGTGGTGGGCCTGGATTTGGACTGTGGTGGTTATAGTGCCTTGATTAAAGGTGACATTGAGAACACCATTTGTTGAATTATCCCTTTATTTGATGCCCCAGAATTTTTGACTCAACAGGACAACATAACCATAGTAATATTCAGGTGAAAAGATAACATGAGTCTGTTTATACAGTAGAAGAAGGATTATAGAAGGGAGGATGGGAATGGAAAACTGGCATGATGTTTCCACCAAAGGCAGATCAGTTTCAGGAAAGAATTCACATGGAAGGTGGGAACCAGGAAATTGATTCCCTGCTGGATATTCCCTGGAAAGTTTTTATACCCCCAGAGGGCTGTGAATCTCTGGGGTATCTCCACAGTCCAGCCAATGGTGCCTGCAGAGCTCTTTGTCGTGCTGGCCAGACTGGAGGCATTCTGCCATTAACCAGAAACTCTGCCTCTTGGTCTTGGCAGGCCCTCTCAGCCAGGATCCCCAAATCCATTGAGCCCACCACAAAGCCCAACCCTGTCTGTGGGCCTGGTAGATGCCTCATACCATCCTAAGGAAGAGCATAATATAGTACCCACTTGTTTAGAACTGAGTAAATTCCAGGCAGTATTCTCTGCATTTTACTAATCTCATTGAATCTTCCCTCAAACCTAATAATGTAAGTTCTATTATTCTCATTCTACAGACAAGAGAACAGAGGCTTACATCTATGAAATAACTTGCTCAAAGTCACACACATATACATGGAGAAGGGAGCTTTCAGACCTAGTCCAGGTCAGCGAAGTTCTGAAGCCTGAGCCTTTTCCTATCCCACCATGTCTCTTTAAAGCATGAAAAGAGAATGGAACTATTGTATTGAGGAACCTACTAGGAGCCAGGTGCTTTGCACATTATCACATTTAAATCTCACTACCATCCTGCAAGGTAAATACTGTTATCTTTTTGTTGCAGACGAAGAAAATGAAGCCCAAGATAATAAGCAGGAGAGCTGGAGTTTGACTCTGGATCTGTCCATCCCAAAGGAATAGCCTCTTTCCCCTCCTGTAGGCAGTTTCCTGGGCTGGGATGCCAGCTCTTCAGCCACTGCCAAGCCCATGACTGAACAGAGTCCATTACCTTTCCTCTAAGCTCCTTGGTATGTACTACCTTGGATTTCCCTACAAAGAATAAGGGATATAAAGACTATAAAACCACTGTTAGAAAATTTGGCCTCTGAGTCCATCTGGCCCAGCCCCACATTTTCCACGATTATTTAATTTAATGCTGAGAATGCTTCTGAACCCTGGCCATGTGTCAGGTACCCAACTAGATGCTGCTAAAGACACTGGGCACGAAGGGAAAAGTGGTCCCTGGCCTCAGTTATTGCCACTTGACACTCGGTCTTGTCTTAAGTTCCATAAAGACAGTGGTCACCATGGGGTCACAGGAGGTGGAGGAGGCAGTTGATTGTGATGGGGGTATCAGGAAGATTGTATGAACATGGCGGAACTTGAGCTGGGGTTTCACTGCTGTCTAGTTAATTCAGTCAAAACAGGCGACAAGGTCTGAAGAATCTAGAGAGATGTGGCCATATGGTCTTAGCCTGGAGTGCCTGAGCCTCTCTGACGTGCTGACTGGGAGTTTCTAGCTCATGTCTGTGTAGAGCGCTGAGCATAATAGCTCATTGGGCAGTATACTATGAAGCTCTTCACAGTATTATTTTGTGAAAATAATTTCAGCTAAATACACTTTGGCTTCTCACAGGAATAGGACAAGAATTCATTTTTGACTAGGCTTCTCTTCTCATTTCCCTTGCAAGTCGGATTACTTAGGGGCCTCTGCCGAGTGGAGTCACTTCAGGGCTCTGCAGACCTCAGGAGCCCCAGAGTGTTACCTCACTTGACCTCCACAAAATCCTATGCCCTAGCCAGACAGCCCCTCCAGGACTGCTCCTGAGCCAGCCCTGGGAGGATGGTGCCCCCTGGTGCCCCCTGTGGTGGGAAGTGGAGCCTCCTCACCAGGGCCCTTCCTGCCCTTTTTCTGTGAACCACACCCAGATAAGTGAGCCCCATCCCCTGCAGAGTGGGAGTGGCCAGTTACAGGGGCCAAGTTCTGTAGAGGCACCCTCGTGGAGGTCCTAGTCCTCAGGAGTATCTCAAGAACCTAGCTGGGAAATAGATGCTAGCACTTCCTCAGGCAAGGCCCGCTGTCTGAGTGTATTGTTTCTGCAGTCCTGGGTTATTTGACTTCTCTGAGGAAAGATAAAGTGTTGGACCACACTTCATTCTTAATTTCTTTCTGTCAAACTTCTAGTTCTGTCATGATTTTTTTTCCCTTTTATTGCCATTAATTTTTTTTTTTCTTTTTGGGTAACTGTAGATTGTAAGGTAATGGATTTTGGTCATGCCTATGACATTAGTGCCATTTATTGAGTTCCTACCAAGTACTAGGTACTTTTCCTGGGATATCGCATTTCATTCTGCAAAGTAGGCAGTATTGGCCCCATTTCACTGATGAGACTGAAGTTCAGAAAGCTGGAATGACTTATAAGATCACAGCTGGTAAGTGGTAGGGTGAGAATTTGACTCCAAAACTCTAGAAAGTGTGTTTTCTGCACAGAGAGTCTTGAACTAGGCTTGTCTCCTACCTGCCAGCACCCTCTAAAATAAAGCATCTAGGGCACCTGGGTGGCTCAGTTCGTTAAGCGACTGCCTTCGGCTCAGGTCATGATCCTGGAGTCCCAGGATCAAGTCCCGCATCGGGCTCCCTGCTCAGCAGGGAGTCTGCTCCTCCCTCTGACCCTCCCCCCTCTCATGCTCTCTCTATCTCATTCTCTCTCGCAAATAAATAAATAAAATCTTTTAAAAAAAATAAAGCATCTATCACTAAACACAGCTCAAAGTAGATGGAACCGCAGTTAGATCCACATGTGGCATTAATGCAACATAAAGACCGGTAGCCACCTTGCTGTGTGGCCTTGGGCAAGTCACTCACCCTCTCTGGACCTGAGGTTCCTCAACCATAGAGAAAGAGCAAGGAATGGATGATTTCTCAGGGGACTTTGTACTTCCAAAATCCTGTGCTTCAAATGCCACAGTAAATTTAGGGGCTTTGTGGAGCTGCAGCCCACCTGATAGTCTCCCCAATTTGACCTTTTCTTAAATTCATTTCATTAATTCTCTTATTCATAAGAATGCGTTTTCATTTCATGGTTCCTATGTTTAGTGCTTTCTCCTGATGATGCTTCTCTTCCCCGGTATAATTTTTTGTTCCATTAATTTCCAAGGACCATTTTGCCAGATCAGAGTGTTAAGAATCATTCACACCTCTTCCATTTGTCTAACCAACCGCTCATCCATTTCTCTCCAGAAATAATTGTATATGGTTCAATAAGTTTATTGTTCAAATCTGTTTACACTTCAGGATGCATCTCATCAGGATTTGCTATAAAGGGTGGAAGCCAGTTTCCAATTATCATTATTATATCTGTTTCTCCAAGTTTTCCAAATATACTTTTTCTTCATCTTCAGGAGCTCTTTTAATTTTTTTTTAAATTTTATTTTTCTTTTATCCCAAAGACAGACTTTAAACAAAAAAAACACTAATTCTTTTCAATATTTCTGTGCCTCTATTTCCCTGACTCACCAGGGCTAGCAAATCACCTGGGTGTGATGGTGGGCTTTTTCTCTCTCCAGCACTACTCTGCCTTTATTTTGAGAAGTTCCCCATTAAGGGCTCACCGGGTCTTTATAACTCTCTCGGGCTGCAGACACTGTGGGCAAGGGAGGTCTGAGAGGGAAGAGAAGAGAGAGAAGAGAAAAAGAGAAGCAGAAATGGAACTCTAGGAGCAAGAACAAGAGAGAATTTGCAAGTGAAGACACTGCCTGGACTCGGGACAGGCGGCAAACCAGTTCCCAAAGCAGCCCCAGGTCTAGCTGCTCCCGAAGCCTTCCCGAGGCAGAGGTAGAACTTGAGGGCTTGAGGGCTTGAGGGCTTGGGGCTGGCAAAGTGGAGTCCAGAGCTGTTCTGCCAATTAGTAGCTCGGCAGTGTGAGTCCATTCCTTTAACCTCTGCCTCAGTGCCTCAGCTGTAAGAGTGGGGATAATAGTTCTTGCTTCGTAGGTTAATGTGGGGATCTATTCATATATCCATTTATTCAGTTATTTCTTAGGTTCCTGCAGTGTGGCAGACTGTACTGAGAGCTGAGGAGAGAGTAGGGAGCAAACCCCAGGCCCCATCCTTGTATTTACGGAGTTGGGCTCAGGGTGGGGTGACATATATCAACATATTCATTACTCATGTAAAATTTACCAGGACTGCAGAGAGTCCATGATGCGCTTCGGGGCACCCTGGGGGTGTACTGGGTGAGGAGAGGGGAGAGCACGGTAGGCAGAGGCAGGTGTGGCTGCAGGGCAAACAGCACGGGGAGCCCAGGTCCCAGGGAAGCCGGTGGGACAGAGCACCGAAGAGGCCTGCCTGTCACAAGTAAAGAAGCGCTCAGCTCTGGTAGCCGCTCTCCTGAGTACTTGAACTGTAGCTGCAGGCTTCCCAGGGGCCACAGCTGTTGCCCCCTGAGTGGGAAAGGAGCTATTTAATGCTCCTATCCAACCGTGGGGAGAGCGCTGATAGACTCAGGAGGAAAGAGCTGGGGTCAAGGGTCCCACGGGCTGGGGCACTCGGAGTCTGGACCCACCTGAGTGGGGGCCCAGCTGCAGGAGAGCTTGGCGTGAGGTGCCATGAAGCAGGGCCGTGAGATTTTCTGTCCCTGTCCTCAGCTGCGGTTCATCACTCAGCATGTATCAGAACCACCAGAACTGACTTCAGAAGCAGACGTCTGGCCTCCCTTCCTGGAGGCTGGTTTATCAAGTTTACCAAGGCTGGTTACAGGGTCACAGCAGCCTCCTTCCCAATTCCAGGAAGCGCTTTCTACCAGTGAGACTGCCTGGCTGGGGGGTGCAGCCCGCACTCACTGCCAGCCTCCAGACTGGGAGGGTAGTGACAGGTGTCAGAATTCCATTGGGATTGGATGGGAACCAGTGAGAACGTCCTGCCTTCTCCATCTCTCTGTTCCCACGGCGGTGGAGAAACGCAGGTGTTTCCCTTCATTGTCTGGTCTCTTTATGGGGAAATGGCATCAGCTGGCCTCAAGAACTGATCCGTAGAACCCTAACAGCACCCCCCTACCCCTAGAGTGCTGATCATCTTCCTGAAGAAGCTCCTAGAAGGTCAGGTGCTGGGGCGTTTGGCCGTGTCATGAGGGAGATGTCAGGGAGGGTGCTGGGTTTGACCTTGTAGCTCTGAGTTAAATGCTTTGCTGGGTAGGGGGAGCCCCAGACTGAGAACGCTGTTTGCTAGGAGAGCGGCACAAGGCATTCAGGGGCAGCTTTATGTAGTCTCATTAACGGACATGGATGCCGGCAAAGAGGGAAAGCGCTCAGTGTGGCCTGAGAGTGGAGCCACCCTTGGGTCTCTCCTGCTGAAAGTCTGGGGTGGTTGTGGGAGCAGGGGGACAGAATTAGAAGCCCGTCCCAGGACACCGGGAT
This sequence comes from Mirounga leonina, assembly GCF_011800145.1. Classification (NCBI taxonomy): domain Eukaryota; kingdom Metazoa; phylum Chordata; class Mammalia; order Carnivora; family Phocidae; genus Mirounga; species Mirounga leonina. The sequence continues at coordinate 34,465,367 of NW_023270433.1, read as the reverse complement.
CCTGGTCGAGGGTGGAAAGTTGTTCCAGGTTGGGGTGGGGTTGGAGAGCTGCCCTGGTAAAGAGGCAACCCTTGAAACTATACACTTACTGTGGGGTTTTTCCCTGATGTTTTCTTGTTTTTGTTTTGTTTTGTTTTTAGTATAGAAAATCTGGAAAAAATACAACAGAAAAATAAATTTTAAAATAAAATAAAAATCTGGCAACCCCTACAATCCAAAGCCATCCTTCAAAATTCTGGTGTATTTTCTGTCAGGATCTTTTTCTAAACACAGGCCTGGGCTCCTGGGTGGCTCAGTCGGTTAAGCATCTGACTTTGGCTCAGGTCATGATCTCAGGGTTCTGGGATCAAGCCCCGAGTTGGGCTCCCTGCTCAGTGGGGAGTCTGCTTGTCTCTCTGCCTGCCACTCCCCCTGCTCATGTTCTCTCTCCCTCTCTCTCAAATAAATAAAATCTTAAAAAAAAAAGTTATTTTAATTTCTAAAATATGCAAAATTATTAGGATGAAAAGGCAAAATTCAAATTATAATTAGTAAATATTAAAAATTTAGATCAAAATTATTTCAATAAAGCTGGTTTTAAATTTTTCAACAGTTGATTAAGTTAAATATTAAAAATATTAAAACTATGCTCTCTTTTTTTAAAGATTTATTTATATATTTTAGAGAATGGGGGGCAGGGGAGGGGCAGAGGGAGAGGCACCGGGAGAGAATCCCAAGCAGACTCCCTACTGAGTGTGGAGCCCAGCACAGGGCTCCATCTCACCACCCTGAGATCATGACCTGAATTGAAATCAGGAGTCGGGCGCTTGACTGACTGAGCCACCCAGGCGCCCCAAGACTCTGCTCTTTTAAGGGCCAACATTCATCTAGTTGTCAATGTAAAGGGTTGGTATTATGCTTCATCCATATTTGTCTAAATCCACATATATACAAATTTAAGGGTAAAATGAATTATTTGATATTGCAGAATATTCCTAAGCTGTTATGTACAGCTATTGCAAGTCTTGTGCTAATGAGTGAGTACGTCTGGAACCATGAATTAGAACACGAAGAAAAGCAAGGAGATGGACACTTGGCACTGGGAGATGATACCAGGTTAGGCAAGAAAGGTTTGCATTTCATGCTATCTAAGAGAAAATGTTTGACAAATTCATTTGTCTTTTCTCTTACGTCAGCACGACCACCGCTCACATCTTCCCTGCACTCTGCAGTGGTGTCTGTCTCTGATGTCAGTGGCAGCACGGTCCACCCAGTGTTGTGGCACTTTTGTTTCAAGGACAAAGGGCAAGAGGCGCAGACACATTTCCTGGGGCTTGAGTGATGTTAGTGGAGAGTTGATGTTTCGGGTTATGCTATGTATGCAATGCTGGGCACCAGATCCTAAGTAACAGAAGTGCCCAGGTCTTCTGTAATAACTATTTGTGTGTACGTGTGTGTTTATGAGATGCAGAACACCCTCAATTGTGGGACCCAAGGCAGGGATCACCCTTGCTCAGGTATAAAGTCCAAGGATATATATGTATAATAATATACATATGTAGTGTGTGTCTTATTTCCCCAATTTTCAGTCATGAACATTTTCTTTATAAATATTCTTCTGAAAGTATTTATTTTTAGCAATATTCCATACAACAGATCTATCACCATTTCTTAAACCAGATCCCTACTGTTGAAATTTATGCTGTTTTCCAATTTTTCTCTCTTATAAACAACACCACAATGAACATCCTTATGCATATATGGGGTACATGTCTGGAAGCATCACTAGGTCAAAGGGACATACATTGTGTACACAGAATTAAATCAGGAGAGGCCCCTTTAAAAGTCAGATGTTAAATTGATAAGCTCTTTTATCATGTGTTAAGGATGGGTCACAGGAAGATTGACAGCATGAGAATCAGCCCAGGGAATGGAGTCTGGAGCTCTGGATCCTCACTCACTGTGTGAACTTGGGCAAGGTTCTTTCTGTCTGGGCCTGTTTCTCTATCTGTACAGAGAGAAGTTGGACTAGATTCCCCCCCCGAGTCCTTGCAATCAGAAGCACTGAGATTCTGCATCCCTTTGCTTGCTGGGTGTGCGTGGAGCCAAGCTCAACCCTGTGGGGCTCCATCCATTAGGCAACACTGCCCCCTGCTGGCCAGTTACCAGATGCCAGTCCCGTTCCTGACTTGCAGGGAGAGGCCCTGGAACCTTGCAGGGCTCACAGCAAGTCAGCTGCCCCCTGAGAACCCAGCAAGTTAGGAGAGGCTGTGAAGTGGCTGCTGTTTCACTGGAAATTACATACTTTGGGCTATGCTTCCAAATGTCTCATTTCATTCGTTTGTTCAGCAAATGTTCCCAAGGTCCTCCTTTATGCCCGAGCTGGGAACTCATGTTGCCCTTGAGGAGCACACAGTTTAGGAAGGGCAGAACGGGCCACACGGTACTACCATCCAGAGCAGAGAGAAAGATGTGCAGGAAATGCTTCTGATGCTTAGTTATTTGGCTATTGCTGCGTTCTCAAGCCCCTGATATTCATTTGTTTGGATAAAGAGCCCAAATGGATGGCTGTTCTGGGTTCAGTAGTGTCCTCCTAGAACCTGTGAATGGGATATAGGGTCTCTGCAGATGTATTCAAGTTAAGATGGCATCATGCTAGTGGGCCTCAATCCAGCGACTGGTGTCCTTCCAAGAACAGAAAACACACACACACATGGGAGAAGGCCCTGTGACAATGAAGGCAGAGACTGGAAGGATGCACCTGTAAGCCAAGGACTGACAAGGATTGCCATGAGCAGAAGCCAGGGAGAGGTAAGGAAGGATTCTCCCCTGGAGCCTTCAGAGAGAGCACGGCCCTGGCCAACACCTTGACTTGGGACTCCGGGTCTCCAGAACTCTGAGAGAATACATTTCTGTTGTTTCAAACCACCCAGTTTGTGTAATTTGTTACAACAGCCCCAGGAAACTAATACTACAATGGCTCCCTGAGGATGACAGGTGGCATGCCCAGGAGAACTAGGAATCTGACTGAGAGAGAGAGAAAGAATGAATGTGTGTGAGTGGGAATTGCTGGAAGGCCCGAGTCGTAGCCCCAGGAGGCTGCTGACTGGCCATGGGACCCTGGGTGAGTCCCTTGCTTCACCTCTCTAGGTGTTGGTTTGTTGGTCTGTATAGGAAGGCATTGGGTAGACCAGTGGCTTTTACATTCATTCCACTGCTGTTTCATCTCCTAAAATTACATTCTCGGGGACTATGCCAAAACTGTTTTTATTTGTTTGTTTGTGTTTTTTTGAGATGAGAACTTTTTTCTTAAACAAAAGTAAATGTAGCAGCCCACATATAAAAGAGTGCAGGTAAGTTGGGCCAGTCATGGGGTCCCGGGGCTGGGTGGAGCACTTTTGAGAACTCCTAACCCATCTCTAGGACACTGAGGTTTTGCTCATTCCGGTACTGGCCTCTGGTGTCAAGAAGGGTACATTCGACGTCAAATGGGTAACAATCCAGAAGTGAGTCACTTTCATTATTTAACAGGAAGGTTCATTTAGCCCTTTGGGTTTAAAAGCTTGGGATCCCAGAACTTTCCCATGGGCTCAGAGAAGGTAAGTGTACTAGTTTCTTGGGGCTCCTGTAAATTCCCACAAACTTGGCACCTCCAAACAACAACATTTATTCTCTCATGGTTCTTGAGGCCAGAAGTCCGAAATCAGTTTCACCGGGCCATAGTTAAGGTGTTGGCCGGGCCACAGTCCCTCTGGAGGCTCTAAGGGAGAACCTGTTCTTTCCACTTCCGTTCTTGGTGGCCGCCAGCAGTCCTTGGCTTGTGGCTGCATCACTGCCATCTCTACCTGCAGTCACTTTGCCTTGTCTCCTATCTGTCCAATCTCCCTTATAAGGACACTCGGGACTGCATTCAGGGCCCACCTGGATAATCAAGGACAATCTCTCCATCTCCAGATCCTTAACATAGTCATATCTGCAAAGTCTGTTTTGCTCTGCAAGGTAAGATTTGCAATCTAATTCAAGGGTTAGATCTGATATTTTGGGGGGGTCATACTCATCCCACTATCGAAGTGACATGTCCACAGCGAGTCAGTGGCAGAGACACACTCTGTCAGTCGCCTCCTCTCTTGTTCTCATTATTCCCACCCTCCCTCTTTGCTCAGTAAAGAAGTGGTAGAAGGAATCTGGAGCCCTTTTCTGGGTGACAGGTGGAGGAAGAGGCTGTCTGCCATCAGCTTCTTGTTGAACTTGAGGCACGTGGGAGGCAGGGCCATTCCGATGGAGAGACACAGAAGGAGGCCCAGCCGGGCAGCAGTGTCTGGAGGGACTTGCATGAGCTCGGTCCTGTGTGCGGAGCTTCCCCCCTCTGATGTAATCTCTCACAACCCTCTGAGACATTATCTATTGACAGGCTTCAGAATATCCATTCGGGTCTGGGTTTCTGCTGCCCCGATCTAAGAAAGCATGCTCTGAGCACAAGGTCAGAGCACTGGACTTGAGTCTGGGAGCACAAGCTCCTTTTCTAAGTAGTTCTATGGGCAAGTCATTACAGTTCTCAGAGCCTCTGTTTCCTTGTCTGTAAAATGGAGCTGAGAACCCTTAACCCTGCTGGGTTGTTATGAGGTTCCAGGAAATCATGTCTTTTACCTCCACTGCCTACAGAGGAGGGGCTGGAGGTGAGATTTCAATGGGCCAGCAAGCTGGAGGCAGCCTTCGGGATGAATGGAGGTGAGGACAGGGGCTGCACGTGGGCCTTTTCTGGGCTTGGCGCATATCAGATAAGGGCAACTGACCCCTCTGGAAGGTGCCAGCAGGCAGGGAGGTGTATCCAAGGAGAACTAGTTCTAGCTGGTGGTCACTTAGATTAATTCAACGTGTGCTCACTGGGTAGTGGTTTTAGGACAAGCTCTGACTGGGTGGTGATGGCAAGGCGTGGTGTTCCGTACATCAGTGACCTCTGGGCTGTGAGGAGGGATGGGTATGTAAATAAGGCAAGAGAAGGCAGTGAGCGTCCAAAACTAGGAGAGAGACAGAAACAGGTGAATGGGGGACACTGAGAAATAATGGATCAACTCTGACTCAGCGCAGGGGCCGCGGGGGGGCGGACAGTGGACTCCTAATCCCCCATGTGGTCCAGTTTCCCTTGCATCTGCAGTTTGAACCTCACTCCCACCCTGGGGAGACAGAGTAGGGATAGTTATTAGTACCCTAAAAAACTTTGATTCTTTTCAAATTAAGAGTGTAATGACCACTGTAGAACATGTTGAAGATGCAAATAAGCACAAAGAAGAAATTAAAAAATGGCTTACAAGCCCATTGCCCACTGACTCGCCATTGTCAATATTTGGTATGTTTCTTTTAGTGTTTCTTTTTCTTTTTTTTTAAGATTTTATTTGTTTATTTGACAGACAGTGAGAGAGGGAACACAGGCAGAGGGAGTGTGAGAGGGAGAAGCAGGCTTTCCGCTGAGCGGGGAGCCCGATGCGGGGCTCGATCCCTGGACCTTGGGATCATGACCTGAGCTGAAGGCAGACGCTTAATGAGTGAGCCACTCAGGCGCCCCATAGTGTTTTTTTCCTACATGGATGTCGTGCTACCTCTTGTCTTGTAGCCTGCCTTTTTACCAAACTAGACAATGAATAATTTTGTGTCACTAATGGTTTTGGACAGCTAAATGTTAAATTGGATACATAAAATTCATATTTTAACCGATTACCAACAATCAGATACATTGTTTCCTTTTTTAAAACTATTAAAAGCAGATTCTGGAATAAAATTCTTGAAATTCTTACCTCTTTGTTCACTCAGTTCATTATTTCCTCAGGATGAATGCCTGGGTTTGGAGTTGCTGTGTCAGAGGGGAACCTCATTGTAACAGCCAAATTTGCCCTCCACAAAGGTCGTTCTGATTTAAATTCTCAGCAACAGTGTTTGAAAGCACGAGTATCTCCCCACATTCAACAATGCTGGCTTTTATCATCTTTTGATTTTTGCAATTTGATAATCAAAAATGTCCCCCAGCTGGTTTAATCTGTATTTCTTTTTTTTTTTTTTTAAAGATTTTATTTATTTATTTGAGAGAGAGAGACTGAGAGAGGGGAGGGCCAGGAGGGTCAGAGGGAGAAGCAGACTCCCCGCCGAGCAGGGAGCCCGATGCGGGACTTGATCCAGGGACTCCAGGATCATGACCTGAGCCGAAGGCAGTCGCTTAACCGACTGAGCCACCCAGGTGCCCTTAATCTGTATTTCTAAAGTGATTGGGATTTTGAACATTTTTTTCCTGGGTTTATAGGCCACATGTATATGTGTATCTTTCCTGTGTGTCTTTCCTGGCAAAATGTCTGGTTTGTGTTTCTTTGGTATATTTATAAGGCCATCTGATATACCAGGACAGGAACTAGTGACGCCTTTTATTAGGGAGGAAGCTGGGGTTCAGTGAGGATAAGTGACTTGCCCAAGGTCACTTGGGCACCTAAGTGCTGGAAGCTGAGATCTCCATCCTGGGCTTTGAGTCACTTTCTAGCACTGTGCCCACCGCGTCTGCTGATAGATGACCCTCTCCTATAGTTCTGGGGGAAAAAATCAAGCATGCCTTGTTTCAATTTAGTCTTGATTCTTAAAATAATCTATCCTGTAACATACAGTAGTGTTAGCAGAGAAAATATGTTCCGCCACTTACTGCTGAAGGAGCTGGAGCTCTGCGGTGGGCTGTGACCCTGTAAGAGCGTGCCCTCCATTCTGATAAATCAGGTCCTGGATGGCTGTGTGGGAGATTAGTGCTGACGGGTGTGGGGACAGTTAGCACGATTATTAACAGGACACCATGGCTGAAGACAGCTGGCTCAGCACGCACGCGAGCTCCTGGAGACCCCAAGTCAGGGTTAGACTTTGAGAGCTGACTGGATGGGGGGGATTGTTCACCCGCCCAGCCATGCCCCCTGGGGGCGGCTCTGCAGTGCCCGTACATCCACCCCACTCTCCCCTGTTGGCACTGTGGCCACTTGTGGTGCCCGAGGTTAGAAAGAGCTGGGTCCCAAACCTGGCTCTGCCGTAGGTTTACCTGTGACCTTAAGCACCTCCCTGCTTCTCTCTGCCTTAGTTTCCCCACTTATCCAGCCAGGATATTGGGCATAATAATTTCCAAGGGCCCCTCCAGGTCTGTAGGTCTGCCTGCCCTGTCCATCTGTTGCCTGGCCTTTCCTGCTTCTTGGGTTCCCGAATGCCTGAGAAGATGGAGACATACAAACATGGTGCTCAGTGGGACCTCAGTGAGTGACCTCCGCTCACCGAATCTCAGGCGGCAAACTCTGGTTGGCAAGAAAAGTGACTATTTTTATCTCCAGGGCTTACTTTCTCTTTTGAGCTGTCATTCAGCTGCACGAATAGAAGGTAATCTCAGTGAATTCCAAGCAATTTCATTAATCTGGGGTCTCTCTCCCCACTCTTCATCCATTAGACTGTGTTTAAATTTGGGGTGGGGCTCACTTAGTGCCTTGGCATAAGAGAGCTGGTGGCTGTCTGTGTTCTGAGAGACACCCATCCCAGATGTCAGTCTTTGAGACACATGGCCCTACTGGTGTCAACGCTGATGCCCACAGACTGTGGCTGCACCAGTCCTCTCTCCCAGGGCAGATCTCTCCAGAAGAGGTGTGACCTCAGCTACATTAGAATCTGCTGGGGGCCTGGGAAAATCCAGCTGTTCTCTCATGAGGCAGGAGGGTCCCCAGCCTCCCCAAGGCCCTCTCTGCTCAGGCACACCACATAGCCATGTCTGCTCTGTCCCTCCATCCCCACTCCCATGTAGGACCTCTGCCAGGCTCCTGCTTCCCTGGTATCCTCCTGAGAAGAGGCTCAGGCCGCCCTCACTTTCAGATCTCTGCAAATCCACCTGAGATTTCTGTTATCCCTTAAGCCCAGGCTTAGCTGGGTTCCAGGCCCTTCTCAAGGACCCCTCCAGCATCTGAACTCTGACCCTCTTCTCTCCCCCAGCCCAGGCAATTTTTAATGTCCTTAGGGGTGGTGGGGGGGGAAGAATGACTCGGACAAATGAGGCATCATTCTCAATCTTTTTGTCTTATACTTTTTTCCTTGTTCTTTTTAATTGCTCTCTGACCACCTTCTTGCCCATGGTGCAGTGTGAGTGAGGCAAGAGCAGAAGTCATAAGGAAATATGGAAGCCAACGCCCCACTGAAAGGCCCGAATGTTATCTGGCCGCATGGAGACGGAGCACTGAGAGGTCATACTGAGCTGGCAGCAGATCTGTGACTGACCTTGGTTTACCCACTCTGCCTTTCTCAGAGCCACGCTCAGATGCTAGAAATCCAGCTTTTCTTCACATGAAAACCATCCTTGTACATGGGCTTCCTATTCCTCTTGCTTTTGAACTAAAGCCAAACCTGGGGCAGCCAGGCAGCTCCCATAATCCTGGAAACTGCCCAGATCATGTGGCGCAAGAGGGTAGATTGGGCACCACCCCAGTCTATTGGCGCTCCTCAGAGTCCCGAGCCGCTTCCCCGGCCTCCCTCCAGCCAGCAACCAAGTGCGGAGGCAAGTGTGCAGGTGGGGCTGCGCCAGGCACGTCTCCTCTTTTCAGCTTCGCTCAGTCAGCATCTCCGATTTAGCTCTGGGCCTCATACTTTGTTATTGTGGTTTTTTTTTTTTTAAAGATTTTATTTTTTATTTATTTGAGAGAGAGAGAATGAGAGACAGAGAGCACGAGAGGGAAGAGGGCAGAGGGAGAAGCAGACCCCCTGCTGAGCAGGGAGCCCGACGCGGGACTCGATCCCGGGACTCCAGGATCATGACCTGAGCCGAAGGCAGTCGCTTAACCAACTGAGCCACCCAGGCGCCCTGTTATTGTGGTTTTTAAAAACACTTTATCGAGGGAAAACCCTTCTAACATCTTAGGGTCTGTATTTTTTTTTTTTAAGATTTTATTCATTTATTTGAGAGAGAGAGAGCAGAGAGCACAAGCTCCCTGCTGAGCTTGGCGCCCTATGTTGGGCTCCATCCTAGAACTCGGAGATCATGACCTGAGCCGAAGGCAGACGCTTAGCTTAACCAACTGAGCCACCCAGGCACCCCCTTGGGGTCTATCCTTATCTCTGCATGTTTATTTTTCATTGTAACAGAAAACGGTTTATTTTTTATTTAATACAATCTTGAAGTCTTTACATTCTACGAAATATACTTCTGTGATAACATTTCCAACAGCTACATAGTATTCCAGTAGGCTCTGAAATGTAGCCAACCATCCCTTTTATTGGACATTTAGGTATTTCTAATTTTTTTTTATATTATTAAACTGAACAGTATGAAATTTCTGACATTTGGTTGTCTTTGACCTAAGAAATGGCAATTTCATTTGGTTTGATGTGATGTAAATAATACTATGATGAACATCCTTAAGACTACTCTTCGCATAGTAGTTTCAATGACTTGCTTGTATTCCTAGACATTCCTAGAAGGCAGCTATGCTAACCACTATACCACCAACGCCCCTAGACATTCCTAGAAAGGGGTTTGCGGAATCAAAAAGGATGCATACATTTAGGCAGACCTACAGTTTAATACACTGACCTCCAGGCATGTATCCAAAGCAGACCAAGAGAACCAAGGGATGAGGGTGAGGAAGAGTTTCAGGAGCCAGCTGTTGGATGTCCTGGAAGGGGGCTTGGGCTTGGCTTCAGATGATAGGGCAGAAGCGTCAGCGGCTTCCCGCACTAGGGGTGACCCTGGACCAGTTAGAGCACCGAGGTGCGACCCACTCTGGAGAGCAATCAGCAGGGTTTTCGTAATGGGACTGCCGGTGTTTGGTCAACGATATGGGTGGTTTGCCTAGGGCTTGGGCATTCTGAACACTGTCCAACTTCCATCCACCTTTGAAACTCTTTCCCTGAGCTTAGGACTCTCTGAGCCTTGAGATCAGAAACCTCCTTTTCCCGGAGAAAGGTGATTTAGAGATGACGGCTTTTTAAAGGACTCACAATCGCGTCCATGGTTTTGAATGTTTAAAAATGCAGCTTGGCCTTGAGGGTGGACCCAGGCCTGGCTGTGGAGGGAGGTTCTGATGGATTCCAAGGCGGCAGGCCTCCTGAACCATTGAAGCATGCAGGCTGAATTTTAAAAATAATTGTCCTTTTTAATGATGTAAAACATGTCATCTAGATTAAAAAATAAACACACTTTATTACTTTCCCAGTCCTTTCTTCCTCCCTCCCAGGGCCAGATGGGGATTGCTTGAATATTTCTGGCGTATTTCACATATTTAATAACGCCCTTGGAGGTTCTTCCAGATCTGATGAAATGTGGGATTGAACTCTGCCCATAGACACTGTTCACAGAAAAGAGCGCTGGTGGTAGGGGTGTGTGTGTGTGTGTGTGTGTGTGTGTGTGTGTGTGTGGTGTTGGGGGTGGGGACCCATCCTATTTTGGAAGCAGCTGGGTCTACAAGTCAAAAGGCCTGTACTTTTTATGTGAGCAACAAAGCAAATTGTTTCTCTGCCCCTCCTGGTGCCTTTTGGGGGGGGGGGAGAAGAAATCACTGCAGCTAAGCAAACTAGAGCAGCTTCTGGAGAGTCAGGCCTTCCGCGAGCTCTCTTGGGCTGCAGCGAATCCAAGAAAATAATCAAAGCTTTAACTTATTTATACATCTTCTCTATAGATATTATAGATCCAACAACTGCCGCCTCCTACTTCGTGCGCGCGGAGCCCCCGAGCGCGCGGCGGCGGCGGCGGCGGCCGAGCGCGGGTCCGGGGCCGCGGGCAGGAGTGGGCGGAGGCCCCCGCGGCGGGCGGCAGAACAATGGCCGAGCGGTGGCGAGCGCGCGGCCCCCGGCGGCCCGCCTCGGAGCGGGCGCACCTGGGTGATGGGCACCTCCCGAGACTCCCCGGGCCTGCGGGCCTGACAGGCGCGAGGCGGCTCCTTAATAGACTGCGGGAGGGTTCTCCGGGAGAAGTCTGCGGCGGTCCCCGAGGAGAGATCATCAGGCAGAGGGGTCCCCGGAGCAGGATTTATTAGCAGACAGGATGGGGAAGTTGATTAGCCTCCGCGGCTGAACGGACATCCTGTCAGACAGGCCTCTTAATGCAATCACTTACCTGTCGAGGGGGAGCCTCCCGCCCGCGCCCGCCGCCCGCGGGGGCCCCTGCTACCTGCCCGCCCCCGAGCGGGAGCTGCGGGCCACAGGCCCGGGCCCACCGAGGCGACACCAGCGCGAGGCTCCGCATCTCTCCCTTGCCCCTGCTCTCTCACCGGGTCTCGCTGCTGAGGCCACCTCCAGGTGCACTCCTGGATTCACAGCCCTGGTGGGGCTCCTCCCCTGCACCGAAGCTTTACCTTCCGTGGCTCCCTTTTCCCCACTCAGGAGAATACCTGCTCCTGGGTCTTGCCTCATTTGGCCGCGAACCTCCTTTCCAGCTCGTCCCGCGCTGGTGGCTCTCCCCGGTGGCCTCTGCTCTGTGCAAACCCATCTACTCTCCTCCTTCTCTGAATCCTTCTGCCTGCTTCCCCTGGCCCTTGCTCCAGTTATGGGATCTAGTTAGAATGCTCTCCCTCTTTTTTCCAGATCCAACTTGTCCTTGGAGATACGGCTCACAAGCCTCATCTTCCCTGATTACATCTCTCCTCCCTCCATGCCCAGGTAATCTCTCCCTCCTGTAAAACTTCACGCCAGGGTGAGGACTCTAGCCCCCAGTCCTGCCTCCACCACTTCCTAGCTCTGTGACCTTTGCCTTTCCCCCTTCTGTAAGAAGACAGGGATGATAACAATACGCGCCTCACGGGTTTGTCGTGAGGACAGAGGTTGTGTGAGAGAATATGCGTAGAGAGCTGGGCGTGACGCCCGGTGTGCAGCAGAGCTTTGTGCTCAGCATCTGTCTTACTCTGTATCAGGTAGTGCTGGATGGTGTTACCTCCTTCCCTGCTCCCAGGTCCATTAGGGTAGGAGCCAGGCCTTCACCATCTCACACCCTCCCCCATCTCTGCCCACCCCCAACACCAAGTACAATCCTTTACAGATAACTCGACAAAGTGTTTGTTGAGTGAATGAAGGAACCGCTGCCACACTGCAGACCAAATATTGGGAACTATTTCTCTGACAGCACGAGGCCCCATCCTGGTTGATCTGACCATGGAGGAAGCAAAAGGTTGAGGGACAGGGCTCCCATCTGCTTTTGTGTGGCAGGCATCGAGATGTGTGTGAGTTCTTGTCAAGAGTTTAGGAATTCAGACCCTATTGATCCACTGCATCTTCAAAGCCATCAATCATCATTAAGAAACAGGACCTGAGCCCCTGGATGGGGTGGCTGGTCCTGGGTAATTTAGAGGATTTTAGACACACACACACACACACACGGCTTAAAGAAGTCAGCTAAGACAAGCACTGAACACCTAGCAGGCAGGAAGGGAAAAACCCAGGGAACTTGTAGGGACCAAAGGTAACCGACCCGGAAGTACATCAACTTCCACTTTCCTGGTGGAATCGCAGAGTTTTGTGGTTGGTTGTAGCTGTCTAATGAGCATTTCACTTTGGTAAATATGGATGCTGGGGTTTCACCCTCGTCCTGCCACCTCCTGCTGATGTCTGCCTCTTCTGGCTACTCACAACCCATTAGTCTTGCTGGGTCAATGTCAAAGTCACTTGTCTGTGGTTTGGGCCATCTTATTTCCCTTTAAAAACAAACAAATAAAAAAAACCCAGAAAAGCATTTTCCAGGCCACAGTCTTCAGGCAATGTTCTCATGTCTTGATGTTTTTCAGATTTCTAAACATGCCTGGTAATCTTGGCATGGCAGAATATACCCCTGGAATGGGATTCAGAGCACCTTGGACCTGGTCAGGGCCTGCTACTGACTAGAACCATCCGTAGAGCCTCGGAGGTAAGCTCAGAGTCAGATCTCGTCCAAGTTCTGGCTTTGCCACTTCCCAGCTGTGGAACCCCCAACAAGGGATGTACCTTCAGTGTCCCTATGTTTTAACTGGGGATAATAATAATAATAACAACCAAAATATATTAAGTACTTGCATGAGTCAGGTACTGTACAATTCTCACTGGGGCTGGGAAGGGGGAAGAGGACCACACGTCCCAGCACCTCCCACTCTGGGTCTCCCTCTGCCCAGCCTGTGGGCACTTCCTTGGGACTCCAGAACCCTTCTGGAGACAAGAGGTAGGGGTAGGTAAGATGTGATGCCAAAGAGGAGAATAATGTTGCTCAGATAAAAATCCCATTGTTGAGGGAAACGCTGCAAGTTTCCAAGATGATTATGGCTTTAAAGCTCGAGCTACATGCATCATGTAGATTGGGTGTTATGAAGCACAAGGTCCCAATTTCTCTGCCTCTTAGAGGTTGACTTCTCCAGATAAGGTAAGGGGCTGTGACCCAGATCTGAGGAGAATAAACCATGATTTTTCCTGAGTCACTGAACCATTGTTCGAGACCAGGGGCCTGGCTCCTGAATATTCTGAGGCCTGGAAGGAGTCCAAGGTGATCTTGGGGACTCTTGGGGCTCCTTGGTTCCATGTGCAGAGCCCACCTCAACTGCTGCCTACTGCCCCTCTGGACCCCTCCCCCCCATCCAGGGGCTCAGGCAAGAGGGGCAGACAGACCCCTGTGCCTGCTCACAGCCCGAGTGGTGCTGGAAGAGGAGCCAGTTGCTTGGAATGGGACGAGTGGGGAGAATGAGCAATGCTCTGGTCTCTGCAGTTGTGTTGTGTGGGCTGGCTGTGCTCGGCAGCCCTGGCGGTGGGAGCCGGGAGACTGCTGGTTGGGGCTTCAGGGGCAGGGACAGTATTTTAGTCACCTTGGTATCCCGCGCACAGAGTAGGTGCTCAGCATGTGTGTCGTTGGCTCGGAGAACAGCTGAGGAGGGCAATGCGAGTAGCGGGGCAGGAGAAGGGTGCTCCAGATGGAAGAATCTGCATGAGGCCTGGAGGTGCTCACAGTGGGAAATGAGGCTAAAGAGCGACGGTCAGAGAACTCAGGGTCGGAGACACGTAAGAGCCACCTTGTCCGGAGTCCCTCTTCACTTTGAACCCATTCTAGAGCCCCAGCAGCCACCTTCCAGGAGATATTCTGCTGCACTTGAATGCTTCTGGAGGCAGGGAGCTCATTCTTCTCTTGACATTTCTCTGAGCATCTCTGACTATGACAAAAATGAATTCTTTCTTAAACTAAGTGGGCATTGCTTCCTTTAGGGGGCCCTACTATTCTTTAAACTGCCTGCTCCTTGGGTGTCACATTGCCAAGGGCCTTGAGTGCCAGGCCAAGGGGTTTGGTCTTTATTCTGTATGTAGAGGGAGCCCTGGAGGCCTCTGAGCAGGATTGTGAACAGGCAGAGCTTTTTTTTTTTTAAAGATTTTATTTATTTATTTGAGAGAGAGAATGAGATAGAGAGCATGAGAGGGGGGAGTGTCAGAGGGAGAAGCAGACTCCCCGCTGAGCAGGGAGCCTGATGTGGGACTCGATCCCGGGACTCCAGGATCATGACCTGAGCCGAAGGCAGTCGCTTAACCAACTGAGCCACCCAGGCGCCCAACAGGCAGAGCTTTATGCAGGAAGATGACTTCCCAGGCTGGGCTGGGGCTGGAGCCCAAGAGACAAGGCAACCTGATGTTTGTCTCTGCACCCATTCGTACCCACAGCATTAATTAATGGACTCGAGGGCAGATAACCAATGATAACCATTTCTCTTCCCAAACAGGTCCAAGGCCAGTGTCCATGGGTATGGACTGAGAGGAGGCGCATATAAAAATTAGTCTCTTAGGTTTGTCCCAAATCTGGGGCTCGTGGAAGTCAGCATCTCCCAGACCCTACTGGCCCCCTGGAGTTTGTCTCTCTGGAGAATCAGATATAGCAGGCAGGTGCAGGAAGCTGGGGTTCTTGCATTGAAGGGAGTCTCCAGCTCTCCTCCGTACCTGATAGAGAGAGGCAGCTGGAGGGCTGTAGCAGATGGTCATGGTGAGGACTGGCACTCAGTGGGAGAGGCGGTCAGCCCTCCATCGTGAGATCAGGGCTTCCCCCATCCCAGGATCCCTTCTGACCTCTGTGTTCTCCAAAAAAGTCAAGGTGATGACAAGACACATCTATCGCATCTCAGCCATCATTGCAGTTGAAAGATGGGCCCGGAGCAGGTGGACTGCTTCAATTATGATGGATGAGTACGGTGACAGCTCTCGGGAGAGCCACGGGAACCTGGCAAGTGTTCACTCAGCTATGACTCCTCTGGTAGCAATTTGACAAGATCAGAGCACTTTCCAGAAGTGGAAAGTTTGGGGACCCCGGGGTTTGCTTGGCCCAGGGACTCTGTCTGCTGAAGCCCTCAGCCAGCGACGCAGGGTGGGCAGCCCTCCTAGGAGGGCCAACACTGGGGAGGCAGGAGCAGCTGGTGGGGAGGGGCTCTGTCTCAGGAGGTCTCATGGCCCTGGGCCCTGCCTGCTTCAATCCCCTGCAGCTGCTGACCAGGGGATCCCAACATGGTCACAGCCACAAGCTCACAAACCAACTGGGCATTTCCTCTGAGCCAGGCCGTGTGCTGGGCACTGGGCGACAACAGTGGACAAGAGATTCACATCCTGCCTGCTGGCACTTTCTGTGCTGACTCTGAGTGAAGGGAGGGCCTGGGACCAGACAGCCCCATCTGTTATTGACCATGAAGCTCCTCTTTGAGCTTCAGTTCAATCACTTCTTTTGGGGCATGGTGGCCGGGGCTTCAGTGCGGTAAGCTATGAAGAGCACCCAGCTTGTCACAAGTGTTCAGTGCTGGCTTTCCTCCTTCACTGATCCCCTTGTCCTCTGGTGCGTTTCTTTATTCATTCAGCAAACTGGGTGGAGCACTTCCGGTGTGCTGGGCATTGGGCTTGACCGCAGGGAATTAGATGTGATTCTGTAGATGAACGGCTCACATCTGAATCTGCTCAGGGAATGAAGCAGTCCCTTGGCCTCACCACCCCTTGGTGGCTGCTGGGTGGAGGTGCCCGCCTTGCAGAGTGATGGCCGCCTCTTGGGCAAGCCCCCTCCCCTGGCCCTCAGTGTCTCCGTCTGCACAGTGACAGGGTTTGAAGGCCCTCTGCAAGTTTGAAGGCCATCCGAGTTTGAGGGCCCTCCCAGCACAGACATTGGCAGGTTCATTCCCTCACTTTCCCCTCGGAGTCTACTCCCAGGGGAGCCAACTTCTATCCTCTTCACGAACTTGGGGGTAGCTTTACTTGGGACTTCCCTCTGTACCCCAGACATGTCCCCCCACCCCGGATACATGCCATAGTCCTTTTCTCTTGCTTTGGAAGATGCTCAGCATGGTTATGCCCACATAGATACTGAATAAATACTTTTCTGTGCTTTAATAAGTGATGTCATTTTGGCTGGGCAAGAGAAGATTTTGATGAGGATGAGGATGACAAGAATTTTAAAATCACTCACTAGCTGTGTGTCTTTGGGAAAGTCACACTCTCTCTGGACCTTAATTTGCTCCTCAGTAAAACGGGGGTGTCAGTCCTGCCTGGTCCCCACCCTGGGATTGGATAAGGAGCCAACTCTAGGAAATAACTGATAGAAGAGGAGAGCTGGGGAGGAAAGTGTGGTGGGGAAAGATGGAACGTGGGGTCAACGTGCCAAAGGGGCTCTGATCTGCTCTTTCAGCTTCTTGTTGGCTGCAGGTGGCTGTAATGATCTGAGACTCTGTGTTAGTGGTGCAAGGAGTGGTCTGCAGCATTTCCTTCCCTGGCCCATATAGCCACACAAGGACAGGGCTGGTTTCTATCTCAGGCCACTCACAGCACTGCAGACCAGGTCCCCATCAAGCTCAGAGGAGCCCACAGAATCAAGCCCACAAGCTCACTTGGGCTCTCACCTCCTTCTTCTCTTCTTGCCTGATCTTTGCTCTAACAGAGCAGATCTTTGTTCCTTCAGGGCAAATAGAACAGACCCAATTCGGATGCCACAGACTAGACCTGCAGACTGAGAGGCTCTGGTCACACTACCCCCCATGCCCACCCTATCCCACCATGTCTCCGTCTTTAAGTCCTTCTGAGACTGAGTCTTGTGCAACTTGCCAGGTTCATGTTTCATGTTTCAAAGAGCACAGGCTTAGGGATCCAGCTGACCTGAGTCTGATCCCTGCCTTGGCCCCTTTCTAGCTGGGTGACATTGGCCAATCATGTGATCTTTCTGGGCCTCGGTTTCCTCGCCTGCAAAGTGGGAATATAATAGTGCCTATTTCGTAGGGTGGTTGTGAAGAATAATGAGAGAGCGTATGTGATGTTTTAGAAAACTTTATGCTGTTTATGCCCAGTCGAGTCTCCCCCCTGCTTCCCTGAGAAGAGCTCCCTGGAGTTCTCAGGGCTGCAGGTCCTATGACTCTACCTCTGTGGGTGAGCATATGACCAAGTGGAACTAATCAGAGTCCATCCTTGGGTTTTTTATACTCTAGCTGGGGAAACAAGGCCTCTTTCCTCTCTGTTGTAAAGATAGAAGATGTAAGCTTGAAGATGCCTGCAGACATGGTTCTGGCCTTGGGGACAGGGACTTACCAGAAAAGACCAAGCTGGAGAGAAGCAGAGAAGTGGGGAAATAGAGAGAGCCCTCTTTGCGCTTGAATCCCTGGCCCCACCAATCTCTCAGTCCAGCATCATCCCTGTTTGTCCTGTGGTTTCACCATTTGCATGAATGCCTATAACATTTCCCTTTTGGACTAAGCTGCTTGGAGCTGATTTTCTGTCATTTGCCACCAAAGGATCCCAATTCATATAAATATACTTAGCCCAATAGCTGGCTTATAGCAAGAGCTCAGTAAGTGGCAGTTCTCAGAATTAACTCAAGTCAGGCTCTGTGTGGCTTGACACGGGTGCCTAATTTCCATCCTCATTTACCTCTGGCCACCTTGTCAAGAGGACTTGTGTGTCCTCGCTGCCACCCAGCCCAGACTAGAGCTGCCTCCGTGAAGCGCGAAGCTAGCCCGAGTAAAACAGCACCATGGACAGTAGCAGCCCAGAATGCAAGCGCCTGCCGCAGGACGCGGACACAGTCAGGCTGCCGACATCCTTCCCCATGTCGCCACCTGATAATGAACAAGTAATTTATGTCCGAGAGTCAGCGGAGCCTGTCGCAGGCCGGGGCTGAAATGTTACTACGAGGGATTCCTATGAAGGTCATTGCCCTGCTCTTGTTGCTGTTCAGGGTTGTCTGTAAATGGCGTCCCCTTGGAGGTGTCCCCTTGTTCTCTTGGCTTCTTTTAGGGGAGAAGGTTGCACCTGTGACGCGCTGGGCTGGGACAAGCACTGGGCTTCTTCTGAGCCATGCCCTCGCAGTGGCCCTGGAATCCTTGCAAAGTCTGACCTTAGGTGGTCCCCGGACAAGAAGGGGAGATCCAGGGTGGACTGGTGCACGAATGGCTGTGTGGGACCTGTGAATGGGATCTGTAGACGGGGAGGGCAGGAATTAGGCATCCCTCTTTGAGGACAAAAATGTCTCCTAAGACCTACTGTGTGAGTTAATTTGAATCAAATGTTAGATATGATAGGAATAGTGTTCTGGGGACAGGGTAACAGAATATCTTTTTAAGAGCATGAAAAAAGGCCAAGAGATAAAGCAGAAGATATAAAGCTGGGCTGCAGAATAGATGAATCCCTCAACTCCTTCCTGTGGGCCTTAGTTTCCCTACCTGTTCCTGGATTAGAGAGCCCTCCCCATTCTGAAATGGAGGCAGAGCATGTTTTAACAGTCCCATTTCATGGATGATGAAACTGAGGCTCAGAAGTTATGTCAAGCAGCTTCTATGTTCCAGAGCTGGGCCTTTAGCCTTTGAATAAACCAGTGCTCCATCCATTGCCCAGCCCTGCCCACTGTTCATAGAAATTGTGGGACAAGCATTCTCGTGAGGTTCTCCCTAGCAGAGGCTCAGAGACCCTCCTGTCCTTCCAACATTTTAGAGCAAGGGTTCCTTGGGAAGTTGTCAGGCTGACTTCTGTTAAAAGGGGGAAAGGCGTCCCTTGGGAAGGGGTCTTGTCTCCCTGAGGAGGTTTGGCTGCTTGTGTGTGCAATGCCTCAGCTCAGCTGGGCCAGCTTCCATGAGGGGGTCTGCAAGTGAGGTCATCCCCTTGTTTTGCACCATAGGGTCCCTTGTCAGTGGACCCCTTTCAGCTCCATTTCCCCTTTCCACATTGGATGCTGGGGTTTCTGGCCGGAACCATGATCATTGCACCCTGAGCTGAGTGCTGTTTTCTTTTCCTCCCAGGTGAGGACTATGTTTAAATTTACTTGAAGGTCCTATGAGGGGGATGAAAAATAAAGAACAGAATGGCAACCTTCCTACTAAAAAGAGAACTTGCCAAATGAGCCCTGCTTGCTGCTCCTCTCACCACAATGAGATGGGCATGGGTGCTTTGGCTATGGAGGCTCTGTGATCACATCACAGGTGGTGGGCAATGTCCATGGGGCAGAGGGATGCCAACAGGCTGGCCCCTGTGGCCTGGGCTTTTAGAAAATATCCTTAAACCCAGCTTTTCCTGCAGGTCCTCTTGGCAGAACTCTGGGAGGCAGGTAAGACCTGGATTATCAAGCCCATTTCACAGATATGGAGACGGGGCTCAGAGAGGGAGTGCGGAGGGGACCGGAAGCTGGGCTGCAGGCCCTCATGCACGGCCTTTGCTTTTGTATCTCTGGCCACCCCACCCCCAAGAGCAGGTGCAGAAAGGGCCACCCAGATGCACAGGGCTCTGGGGCACCTGGCCAGATGCTCTTTGGGCAGGGCTAGGGGAGGGGAAGAGTCCCTATAATTAGCCCTGTCCTTGTCTGCAACGGCAGCCCCATCACAAACTGTATTGTTTTTTTATTTTTATGGGAAGATTTTTAAAAGGGATACATGCTTATTTTGAAATATTGGGAAAATAAAGGTGGAACGTGGGTGATCTCACCCTTGCCTCCCCTGTCTGGCTGGTGGTCCTTTCCTTGCCTGTTTCTACTGACCATGCCCTTCTCTATTGCTCGCTAACAACCCGTATCTCCCGAGTCAGACTGACTGCATCCAGAGCTCAGCCCCACCACATCCTAGCTATGTGACCTGGGGCCAGTTACCTAACTTCTCTGAGCCTCCATACCTTCAGCTATAAAAGGGGGATAATACTTAGGGTGACCGTTGAGGTCATCCAGACTGGGACACTAGGTTGGGGCACCAGGCATAAAGCAAACCAGGATGTGTGGACACTCAGTGATAAGAGGAGTTCCTATTCATGGGTTGTGATAGGATGAAATGATAAAATGCTCAGATTAGTGAGCATAGAGCTGAGAGTCTCAAGTTCTCAATATAAGACAGCTTTCCTGTTATTGTGTGTTGTCTTCATGCCAGGACATTTGGTGACCTTCCTTTCAGGGAAAATAAAATGGTCTGAGCTGAGACTCCTCACCTTCAGCACACATGCCATTCCACACGGTGTTGGCATTTGACTTCTCTTGCAAGGCCGGGCATTGGGAATGATCCTGACGGCTGTGCAGCGTCCCTGCCTGGAGGCCTCTGACCATGATGGGATGAAGTTCTGTGTCGTCACACAACGTCACTGGTTAAGACCCAGGAGGGCAAACAGCTCTGAATTGGGGATGAAGACCACATTTGTACGTGTATTTCTGTCTTCTGCTAATACTTGTGTGTAGGTTGTTAGGGAGGTGTGTGGGTGGTGGGAATGATGGTGCTGCTCATTTAAGCTGAGACAATGCTTCTGGAAAGCTCAGTCCCGGGAGATGGCCTCAGGGGTAAGCCCATCTGCTCCTGGGGGCTGGGATGGGATAGTCAGGCTGGTCGGTCCTGACGCCATACCCTGGAGAATTTCTGGGAAGCTGCCGAGGGGTCCCGATAGTTCAGAAAAAGCCACAGAAGAACAGTTAGGAATCCTGCATCCCTGGATGTTGTTAACCACAGTTACCACTGAAGGCCAGGCCTTCCGGTCCAGCGCAGGTGTATATGTGGGCTCCACGGGAAGGCGTTTCATAGCTCAGGGTAGATGCGCCGGGATGCGACTTGATATTTCCTGTAAGTGGGCTTTTCTCCTCTCTTGTGCCCCTGTTCTGCCTGATGCAGAAAAAGTCAATCTAGTGATTTCGTACTGAGGTCATTACTATTCAGGGACTTTTGAGTGACTTCAGGTTTTGGATCTCTGTCACAGTCAGGATTTTTCCCCTATTGGGGTTTTCTCTCTGTCCCATCCTGTGGGTTGAGTCTAAGTCATGTGGGGGGTGCTGTCAGTCTGCCTCCATCTCCCTAGTTCCTTCGGGTCTGGGTGTGCAGGGCCTTTTGGGCTCAAAGCTCGCTAAGTGTAAAGCTGCACCCACCCCCGAGGGCCATTCTGGCCACAAAACTCTGCCCTTGTCTTCCAGCCGACTTCAGTGACCCATTTGGGAGCTGTGAGAGTTTTCTGAATGCCCTGCTATGCAGTCTGGGGCTTCAGGAAAGTGCGTGGGGTTGGGGGCCGTACAGGCTCTACACGCCCCCCTGCCCCCATTCTGTTCTCTGGCAGCTGCTTCCTCGCCAGCACTGGGTGCAGGTACAGAGGCTCTGTGCTCTGGGGTCTCCACACTCACCTGGGGCCTTCTAGCATTTTCTCCCTTCCCATGGGGTTTGGCGTAAAGTGGGTAGGTGGCAGCACCTGAGTGCCTTTTCTCTAGTCCGGCGGGGCAGGGGTAACTCCTCCTGCCTTGTCTGTCCTACACTTGGGCCGTGACTCCTGAACTTAACATCTAAGAACTTGGGACTTTTCAGACAACTGCCCCCTGGGGTAATGACCGGAGTGGAGGGGGTGTGACACACTCTCGTGTGGGGTGGTAGCCACAGAGCTAAAGGGGTACAGGGGAGACAGTAAGAACAAACCGACTGATATCTCAAATTCATGTCCTGTTGTAGGGATTTAAAAAATAGAGCAGTATTGTATATACTGTTTTATTAACTTCTTTTACACATCATGAATATTTACCACTGCCATTATATATTGTTTTATAATATCATTTTTAGTGACTGCACTGCATTTCATTGTGTACAAGTTTCCGAATCGAGCCATTTCCCTTTTGTTGGGCATTCAGATTGTTTTCATCTTTTTTACTCTCAGAAAAAAAGTGCTGGGATGAGTGTTTCTTGGACATAATCTTTGTGCATATCTCTATTTCCTCAGAATACATGAGGATGTTTATTTATTTTTTTTTAAGATTTTAAAAATTTATTTATCAGAGAGAGAGAGACAGAGGCAGGCAGAGGGAGAAGCAGGCTCCTTGCTCAGCAAGGAGCCCGATGTAGGATTCGATCCCAGGACCCTGGGATCATGACCTGAGCTGAAGGCAGACTCTTAACCGACTGAACCACCCAGGCGCCCCGAGGATGTTTATTTTAACATAGCTGTGTGAGGATATTCCCACTCATCCCAACACAAGCCCTTGTGCACATCTCCACAGATACACGCACACACACAGACACACATGCACGTGTGCACACACATAGACACACACAGACACACCCACACGCGCACACACACACACAAACACACATGAACACACACAGACACACACGCACGTGCGCACACATACACAAACACACATGTGCACACACACATGCACACACAGACACACATGCACGCGGGCACACACATAGACACAGACACACCCACACTCGCACACACACACATAAACACACATGAACACACAGACACACACGCACATGCGCACACATACACAGACATGCACACACACAGACACACATGCACGCACACATACACAAACACATGCACACACAGACACACGCACACACACAGACACACATGCACGCGCGCACACTCATAGACACACCCACACTCGCACACATACACAAACACTCATGAACACACACACAGACACACATGCACATGCACACACATACACAAACACATGCGCACTCACACACGCACACACAGACACACATGCACGCGCGCGCACACATAGACACACACAGACACACCCACACTCGCACACACACACAAACACACATGAACACACACAGACACACATGCACATGCGCACACATACACAGACACGCACACGCACACACAGACACATGCACGCACACACATACACAAACACACATGCGCACACACACGCACACACACAGACACACATGCACGTGCGCACACACATAGACACACAGACACACCCACACTCGCACACACATACACAAACACACACAGACACACCCACACTCGCACACACACACAAACACACATGAACACACA